>NC_086323.1:32024547-32336213 GCF_036172605.1 Pelobates fuscus | reverse complement strand
AATTGGGTTATGTAGTTATCTGAGGGGAGGAGACGTGGGGGTGTTACCATCTGTATTATTGGTTGTTTTCATCCTCCCCCTGGGAGTGTTCTGTGTGTATCTATTTCTAATAAAAAGCAGGCTGGGTGTTCCAGTCCTCAGTTCATCTTGACCCTTCAAAACGTAGCCTCGTCTCGTTCTTGGAAGGGGATTATTTGGGAATATTATTCTGCTCCTGTTTACAGCTGAACCTGCTCCTCACTCTGGATATCGTGGATGGGATTACAGCAGCCTACTTCTCCACAGCAGCTTGCAGGGAAAAAGGACGTCTTCAACGGCAGAAACCCTCTCTCTATCTGGGTAGCCGTTACACCTGGTGCCACGCTAGGAGTTAGCTGGGGAGGGGAATTTGTACTTACCCCCTCCTCTGGGTGTCCCGGTGAGGGTAGTTGGGGATCTGGAAAGGCTGTCCAGCATCCCTGTAGGTCAGGCACAGAGACCACGGTCCCATCTGCGCCGTCTGGAGGATTGGTGTCTCCCCTTGTTGGGGAAAGCTGCCGCTGGGGAGAGGGGGTGCTGTGCTCCTTTCCTGGAAACACAGGCTGCCGCTGGAGAGGGAGACCGCCTGTCTCCACTCCCTTACCATGGTCCGGTTGCTGTAGAGAGGGACCAACTGTCTCTGCTCTCTGTAGGACATACTGCTGCTGGGGGGGAAGAACGGCACCTTCGGCCCCCTGGGGTACACACTGCCGCTGGAGAGGGAGACCGCCTGTCTCCACTCCCTTACCATGGTCCTGTTGCTGTAGAGAGGGACCAACTGTCTCTGCTCTCTGTAGGACACACGGCTGCTGGGGGGGAAGGACGGCCCCTTCGGCCCCCTGTAACTCACGCTGTTGTTGGGGCGCAGGGACGGAATACTTTGCCCTCACTGCCCGATATTCTGCTTCCATCTGCAGATACTCCGCCAGTTCTCTCCTCATTCTTGGTATCATTTCCTCGGTTAGAAGGGGCCCGTAGATAGCCAACCGCCGCTTCAGCATAGCGTCAAACTGTACGTGACTATACCAATAGTCCAGTTTTGCTGGGTGTTCCCAGGATGCTGTTCCTCGCCCTAGGGAAGCCATCCTGTTGTAGCCAGGGGCGCTGCCCAATGGCTAGCGTTGCCCTCAATTGTAACTCCAAACGTTACCCGTGTCTCTGAGCTGCTTCTCCTCGCACTAGGACGCCATCCCACCGCTGCCACCACTGTAACGGAGCTCCGTGTACCCCGACCGAGTACCCTCCGTTGATGGATGCTCCTAGCGCTCTCAGAGGACTCCAAGCACTGCAGACGACACCACAACCACCGCAGGCTCCACAACCGCCGTAGCTTAACTGGAGCCGCGCCGTCTTCCGTCCACCCTGGATCGGCTTCTGTCCTCCAGGACCGTGTGGGGAAGACCTCTCCTCCAGGAGAGCATAACAGGAACAAGCTCTTAAAAGAGCTAAGTGATTAAGAGCTCAGGGGAATATGCAGAGCATAGCAATCCCCAGTGTGATATAGCAATTCCCTCCAATAACGAGACAAGGCTACGTATTGAGGGTCAGAAGAGGTCTCTGGACTGGAACACCCAGCCTGCTTTTTATTAGGATCAGGTACATACAGGACACTCCCAGGGGGAGGATGAAATTGACCAATCACATGCATGGTAACACCCCCACGTCTCCTCCCCTCAGATAAACACATAACCTAATTAAAACATACATTATTTTACCCAAGTTCTGGATGTACCCCAAAAACAGGGGGTACAGCTTTAAATCTGGTATCCCCAAATAGCCCTTGTTCAGGGGAACAGTCTGTCCAAAAATCAGCCCATTCGGATGGATGGTTCGGGAGATACAGGGCTGCAAAGTTTTGACCGACCGCACAGACCAACTAGCCGAAAATAGTTCCATGAGTTTTGGCCTTGCGGTCGGTCTCCGTTCGCACGGTAAAATAGACGAAATTCTTGCCATCCATTCGCATCTTTGTGGTCGCTAGAATCCCCATACTAAGTTAAGTATAACTACCGAACGGCCGGTCGTTCGGTAGTTTCCGTGCGTATTTCTGGATGTCTGGAGGTCTTAGCGGTATTCGCCTGTTTGTGCTTCCGATTTCAGTTCCATGCGTTCACAGGCAAACACCGCTGTTCGCACGCAAGATGGCCGCGAACACGTGGAAAAGTCCCGAAATGGCGGCCACCTATTCAGAGCACAAAGAATTCGCATGAAATCATGCGAACGGCTGTATTCTCCAGTAATGTGATTCTTATGCAATCTATTCGCCTAAATCTCCTGGCTGTTAGGTTATATTAGTAGTCCAAACCTACAGCATAGATAAAGGGAAAAAGACAGTCTAATACAAGTCCATATGCCTGAATACAGGGTTTACAGTGCAATATAGTCCAGGACCATAGTCGCAGGGGAGGAGGCAGGCAAGCAGGCCTCTCCAGGACAAAGTGGCGAAGGGCACTTCGTCACAGCATCCCCTACCCCCCTGCTCCCACTGCATCCCCTATCACCCCTACCCCATGCTCCCACTGCATCCCCTTCCCCCCTGCTCCCACTGCATCCCCTACCCCCCTGCTCCCACTGCATCCCCTACCCCTTGCTCCCACTGCATCCCCTACCCCCTGCTCCCACTGCATCCCCTACCCCCCTTGCTCCCACTGCATCCCCTACCCCCCCTTGCTCCCACTGCATCCCCTACCCCCCCTGCTCCCACTGCATCCCCTATCACCCCTACCCCATGCTCCCACTGCATCCCCTTCCCACCTGCTCCCACTGCATCCCCTACCCCTTGCTCCCACTGCATCCCCTACCCCTTGCTCCCACTGCATCCCCTACCCCATGCTCCCACTGCATCCCCTATCCCCTGCTCCCACTGCATCCCCTACCCCCCTGCTCCCACTGCAGCTCCTGCCCCCTGCACTGTGCGCAATGGTAGGGTTTCGCTTTTGGTAGTGGCTAGTGGGCTACCCAACTGCTCCCACTGCAGCTCCTATTACCCTTTGCACCCACTACATCCTGTCCCTCCTCTGCACCCACTGCAGCCTCTATTCCCCCCTGTACCCTCTGCAACCCCTTCCACTCACACCCTTTACAGCCCCTTCCTTTCGGCACCCTCTGCAGTCCCTACCCCTTTGCACGCACAAACATAAAGGGACACTATAGTTACCAGAACAACTACAGCTTAATTTATATTATACAGCTTAATGTAGTTGTTCTGGTGAGTATAGTCTACCACTGCAGGGTTTTTGATGCAAAGACTGCCTTTTCAGAGAAAATGCAGTGTTTACATTGCTGCCTAGGAACACCTAGGCGCTTCCTGTGTCAGTGTTGCAAAATGTGCAGCACTGACATTCAACATCTCCATGCTCTGCATGTCGACGCTGAACGCTTGTCATAGAGAAGCACACTCTGTCCTCCTTTCCAGCTGCTCTCTGTCTAACTTTCCTGCACCCTGCGGCTGCCAGAGCGTTGCCACAGGTTACTATGGCAACGCTCCGCACAGCACGCAGGCCTGTCTCGTGAGATTTAGTCAGAGAGGAGCTGGAAAGGAAGACAGTGTGTGCTGCTGGGCCCCCTCTTCAATGTACCGCGGCTGGCTCCCTCCACCATGCCACTGGATCAACAGGAAATGCGATCTCCCCCTCTCTGGCACGGTAAGAACCAGGGAGGGGGGAATAAAATTGAAATATACACAAATAAATAAATAAAATAATACTCCCCTTCCCCCCTATTTTACACACACACTGAATCCTTACAAGCACACACTCTTCACTACACACACACACACTACATTCACTAAACACAATCTGCACTACACACACACTACATTCACTAAACACACTCTGCACTACACACACACTACATTCACTAACACACTCTGCACTACATTCACTCAACACACTCTGCACTACACATACACTACATTCACTAACACACTCTGCACTACACACACACACTACATTCACTAAACACACTGCGCTACAGACACACACTACATTCACTATTCACATTTTGCTCTACACACACACACACTACATTCACTATACACATTTTGCACTACACACACACACTACATTCACTAAACACACTCTGCACTACATTCACTATACACTCTCTGCACTCACTACATTCACTAAACACACTGCACTACATTCACTAAGCACACTTTGTACTACACACACACTACATTCACTAAACACACTTTGCACGACACACACACACACACTACATTCACTATACACACGTTTCACTCACTACAAACACACTACATTCACTACAAACACACTACATCCACTACAAAAACACACACTCTGCATTCACTATATACACACACACCTGCATTCACTACACACACACTCTGCATCTAATGCATGCATACAAACATTACATACATTACACAAAACGTACAATCTGCATCCACTATATACACTGCATCCATGACACACATACTGCATCCACTATACACACTGCATCCATGACACACATACCGCATCCACTATACACACACACACACACTTCATCCTTGTGGGCGGACTCGGGGCTGGCCCCGGGGGCCCAGATCTTGAGCTGTGTCAGGGGCCCTAAAATTTCTGATGGCAGCCCTGATGCCTTGCATTGTATTACCCCCGAATTGTTTGATACTTTATTGTCTCCTTTTCTACATTCTGTACCCACATAACTTTATGCCTCAATAAAAAAAGAGATTTAAAAAAAAATAAAAAAATTAAGCTGAAGTTGTTCAGGTGACTATAGGCCTCTTAGGTGTTTTAACCTTTACTCGCCTGTTTCTCTACCATTATTTACATGCTTTAAATGCTGCAGTCGCCTGAGCCCTCTATAGAGATTGCTCAGGTGGCTGCCGCACTGCCTCACCTCCCTTCCCTGTAGCGTGGCCGAGCTCCTCTGCGGTCCGCGGTCCCAGCTTGACTGACAGGAAGTGCACACATAGTGTGCACTTCCTGTCAGTCCGGCCGGGTACAGGAAACAGAAACTCCTGTACCGCGGACCACAGAGGAGCTCGGCCACGCTACAGGGAAGGGGAGGTTAGGAGGAGAACTGTGGGGGGGGATAAGAAGAACTGAGGGGGAGGAAGACGAACTGGGGGAGGGGGGGGAGATGAAGAGGGAAGGTGGGGGAGTAAGAAGAAAACAAGGGGAGGGGGAGTAAGAAGAAGAGGGGTGGGGGGAGTAAGAAGAAGAGGGGAGGGGGGAGTAAGAAGAACTAGGGGGGATAAGAAGAATGAGGGGAGGGGGGATAAGAAGAACTGAGGGGGGAAGAAGAACGAGGGGAGTGGGGAAAGACGAAGAGGGAAGGTGGGGGAGTAAGAAGAAAACAAGTGGAGGGGGGAGTAAGAAGAGGGGTGGGGGAGTAAGAAGAAGAGGGGAGGGGGAAGTAAGAAGAAGAAGGGGGGAGTAAGAAGAAAGGGGGGAGTGGGAGTAAGAAGAAAGGGGGAGGGGTAGTAAGAAGAAGGGGGAGAGGGCGTAAGAAGAAGAGGGAAGGTGGGGGAGTAAGAAGAAGACAAGTAGGGGGGAGTAAGAAGGGGAGGGGATGTAAGAAGAGGGGTGGGGGGAGTAAGAAGAAGAGGGGTGGGGGAGTAAGAAGAAAGGGAAGAGTAAGAAGAAAGGGGGAACGGGGAGTAAGAAGAAGGGGGAGGGGGCGTAAGAAGAAGAAGGGAGTAAGAAGAACACAGGGAGGGGGGGTGAGGAGAGGGGGAGGTGAGAAGAACACAGGGAGGGTGGAGTGAGAAGAACACAGGGAGAGGGGGGTGAGGAGAAGGGGAGGTGAGGAGAACACGGGGGGAGGTGAGAAGACACAGGAGGGGGAGGTGAGAAGAACACAGGAGGGGGAGGTGAGAAGAACACAGGAGAGGGGGGAGGAGAAGGGGAGATGAGGAGAAGGGGAAGTGAGGAGAACACAGGGAGGGTGGGTGGGTGTGAGAAGAGACCCCTAGGGGAGGGTGGGGGAGGAGGAGAGACCACTAAGGGGCAGGGGAGAGCTCTAAGGGACAGAAGGAAGAGCTCTTTCACACTACGCGCACACACACAATGCATCCCTTACACACACACATGCAAACACACACACACTGCTTCTCTTACATACACACAGAAACACAATGCATTTCTTACACACACTCAATGCACACACTTACAGACACACAACTTGCATCCCTTATGCATACAAACACAGATTCACACAATGGATCCCTTACACACAACCAGAAACACACAATAAACCCCTTATGCACAAACACACACTGCTTCCACTACACACAAACACACTGCATCACCTACACAAACTGGTATGCCTACAATAACACATAACACATCCCCTACACACTACACTCCCTGTGAGCGAATTTAATGGGTGGAACATATAGGTGGACTTATGGGTGGGCCTTATGGGCATACTCACCGTCAGGCCCTGGGGCCCAGACCTTGAGCTGTGTAAGGGGCCTCAAAAAATGGAGCTGCTTCCTTATCTCCCAGAACATTGAATTTTGTGACCACAGTTACAAACAGCCTCCAGAGAGCCGGTTCTATACCAGACCAGTGGAGCCAAACTGCAGCCAGAGCCCATCACCATCTTCATCTGGTTGTAAGTAGGCAATGTAGTATATTATTAGTGACACTAATCTCTAATTATCCGCACATTAAAGGGACACTATAGTCCCCAGAACCACTGCAGCTTAATGAAAAGCGGCAATTTTTTTTTTTTTTGCCTAGGGCGGCAAAAATCCTTGCACCAGCCCTGATTATTTACAACCTACACTTGTTTCCCACACCTGGCGATGTTGAGTGTCCTGCAGGTCTAATAGTACTCCCTGTTTTCCTGGCATTAATCATAATACTAGCTTGATTACAAAGCTTGTTTATATTACTCTTCTTTAACCAAATTTGTGAAAACTGCGGAGCATCAATTTGATTGACTTACCCATCTCATAGCTGGACATTTCTGAATTGCCTTACACGTTTACTTTAATTTTAATTTAAAAATTGTGCACATTATTCTCTATGCCATGTCATTACTTGTTATTGAAGGGATTCTTACAGCTACTGTGGTGTAGCAAACCCAATTGTTGCAAAGATAAAGTAGATAATATAAAAAACAAACAAACACAAAAAAAGGCACAAAGTAGGAAAGACTTGTTTTTCTAATAATAAGTGTGTGCCCCCTATGGAGTCATGAAGGTATTACATCCTGTAACGGACCGTTTCAGCAGACAAGGGGTTAAAATCCGTTTAGGCGATATGCCCCTTTCTGAGAGACAGGCACAGCTACTGCAGAACACCAAATGTCTGAACTGGATACAAAATAGCACTCCAAACTGGAACCTCACGAATAGCTGCTAGCAGATGAACAGGAAAAGCAGACATCAGCTTACACTCCTAGCAATCAATCTCCAACAGCATACAGTGAATCCCCCCAAGAACGAGACAAGGCTCCGTGTTGTGGGTCAAGCAGTGGTCTCGTTCTTGGGGGGATTCACTGTATGCTGTTGGAGATTGATTGCTAGGAGTATAAGCTGATGTCTGCTTTTCCTGTTCATCTGCTAGCAGCTATTCGTGAGGTTCCAGTTTGGAGTGCTATTTTGTATCCAGGTCAGACATTTGGTGTTCTGCAGTAGCTGTGCCTGTCTCTCAGAAAGGGTCATATCGCCTAAACGGATTTTAACCCCTTGTCTGCTGAAACGGTCCGTTACAATTGGTTGGCAGCGGTGGGATGGCGTCCTAGTGCGAGGTAAAGCAGCTCAGAGACACTGTTTGGATTTACAAATTGAGGGCAATGCTAGCAGTCGTGCAGCGCCCCTGGGAGCAGACAAGTATGGAAGGTTCTGGCTCTGGAGATGATTGGCTGGCCGAGGTGAGGCAGCGAGTGGCCGAGTATGGGGATGATATACCCATGGAGACATGCCGGGTGATCTGGAACCAAGTCATGGGCGAGCGAAACACAAGGCTGGGGCGAGAATTCCGGCTGGCGAAAGAGAGGAAGTATGCTCAGCAGCAGGAGCATTACAGCAGCCGAGTAGAGGTTGCATCCGAGGAGGTTAGCCGCCTTTCCCTGAGGCGGCGGGAGGAACCCGAAGTGGGGGTCCTCATAGACTGGTCCTGTGAGGAACCACAACAGGCAGGTAGAGATGGGTCCAAGGTCTCTCCACCAGGCCCACCGGGATGCTGGGCAGCCGGCCCAGATCCCCAGCAGCAGCCAGAGTTGCCAGGTGGGGAAGCAGGTGGCCCTTACTCACAAATGTTGAGGGGCCTCACGGATTGGTCCTGGGAAGACCTACAGATGGCAGGTGGAGATGGGACTGCGGTCTCTCTACCGGCCCTACAGGGATGCTGGGCAGTCGGCCCAGATCCCCAGCGGCAGTGTGCGTTACAGGGAGCTGAAGGTGCCATCCTTCCTCCCCAGCGGCAGTGTGTGGTACAGAAAGCTGAAGGTGTCATCCTTCCTCCCCAGTGGCAGTCTACAGTTCAGGGAGAGGAACTGGTTACCCCCTCTCCCCAGCAGAAGCATAACCCACAAAGGGGAGACACTAAGCCCCTCACCAGCGCAGATGGGACCGTGATCTCTGCGCCCAGGCTACAGGGAGTACGGATGGTCAGCCCGGCTCCCCAGCGGCTGGAAGTGTGTAAGGGAGAGGAGTTTGTTACCCCCTCTCCCCAGTGGCAGCCTGGCCCACCAAGGGGAGACAGTAAGCCCCTCTCCAGCGCAGATGGGACCGTGGTCTCTGCGCCCAAGCTACAGGGAGTACGGATGGTCAGCCCGGCTCCCCAGCGGCTGGAAGTGTGTAAGGGAGAGGAGTTTGTTACCCCCTCTCCCCAGCGGCAGCCTGGCCCACCAAGGGGAGACAGTAAACCCCACAACAGGGCAGATGGGACCGTAGTCTCTGCACCACTGGGGATATGGACAATCTGTCCTGGTCCCCAACAACAGGACAATGTATTGGTTGGGGAGGCAGTTTGTTTTCCCCTACAACCAGAGAGGGTGTCGCAGGGAGAGGAGCCTGTTACCCCCTCTCCCCAGCAGCAGCGTAACCCATCAAAGGGAGACACTAAGCCCCTCACCAGCGCAGATGGGACCGTGGTCTCTGCGCCCAATCTAAAGGGAGTACGGATGGTCAGTCCTGCTCCCCAGCGGCAGAATATTTTACCGGGTGGGGAGAGTCTCGTTTCCCCTCCCCAGTGGCAGCCTAGCCCACCAAGGGGAGACAGTAAGCCCCACAACAGTGCAGATGGGACAGTAGTCTCTGCACCTGCACCACTGGAGATATGGACAGTCTGTCCTGGCCCCCAACAACAGGACAATGTATTGGAAGAGAAGGTAGTTTGTTTTCCCCTACTACAAGAGAGGTCGTTACAGGGAGAGGGGCCTGTTACCCCTTCTCCCCAGCAACAGCTTTGTCCAACCAGGAGAGAGAGCTCCCTGGTTACCTTTCCACCAGACTATGGATTTCAAACTGGACACATGTGGCAGGAGAACACCGGGACAGCTACACCGGGTGAGAAAGACCGACTGACTATCAGAGCCCCAGACCGATTGAAGGTCTGGAGTCTGGATAGTCTCAATGGGAAAGGGGAGAAATGTGGCGGAACCCGCCTCGCCACTGGGCATTGGAGAGGCCTGGCTGCCCGCCTCCTACCTGCTGACTATGGCCCCTGGTAAAGTTGTACTTTTGAATGCAATATTTGGGCATATTGTATTTTATTGTGCGGCTACTGGCCCTTTAAGCACAGTGAATGGACTTTTATTGTACTGTGCTGGCCTTTTAAAAACAGTGTATGGACATACTGAAACTTTTTGGACACTTCCTCTTCCCCTCCCCGGATCCATTGTTCTCCAGCAGGGTGTTGTCCCAGGGACAAGGAAAAGCCATGCTTGCAAGTGAAAACAAAGGACTTCGACCTAACCGTTAAACCCCTGAACCTATTCAAGTGAATTTTGGATATGTTTGTCCCCAAGTTATACTGGTTAAAATAATATAAGTTTTATGTATGTACGATGTTAACTCACAAAGTTATAAAAATGTATAAAAAGTGTAACTTTTCAGCTTGGAGATAATTGAGTAGATACAGTAATTGACTCAATTATCTCCTAAGCAGAGGGGAGGAATATGCTGGGTGTGTTTCTATTGTCCCATTGTGTCTGATTGGCTGCTGTACTTGCATTGTATGTGTTGTAATGTGTTTATTGGTTGTTCTGCAAAACCCTGTGGGCAGTACTATGTTTTGTGGATTGTGAATAAAAGAGGCTGTATGTGCCAGTACAGGCAGTTCCTGTTTTACCCTCAAAGTTAAGTGTCGTCTCATTATTGGGGGAAGGATTTATTGCATGCTGTTCCAGTTGACTGCTAGGAGTGTAAGCCTATTCGTATGGTTCCTATTCAACGGTCTACAGCATTCAGAGGCTTGAGAGGATTCCTATACTTCTCAGATTGGGTGATTGTGGTGTCTGCCAGAGTGCTTGGAGTCCTCAGGAAGCGCTAGGAGCATCCTTTAACGGAGGTACCCAGTCGGGGTGCCAGGCGATCCGTTACACATCCCAAGTGCTGATATAAGGCACTGGTTGATTTACTAAGCAATTCCTGTGTATTATACTATTATTACTTTTATATAATAATATAAGGAGGGTGCAATACTTACATCCCACATAAACAGTTTCCCAGCATACTATCTGAGTTCGGCCCAAACATTTAAAGAAACAATTAATATCATATATCTTGGTGACTTCATACAAGTCATGACGAGCCATCGTCTCATTCATCCAGTGTGGTCTAATGGGATCATCATCATTTAATGTCATGGAAAATGTCTGCAAACTCCGACAGGGTATTTCTGTAGATACGCACATTATTGAAATATTTGATCCCACGGGAACGACTGTTGAGGGTCTAACGGTTACATATCCGGAGCATTGTCCAAAAGCTGCAAAATAAAGTAAATAAAATCATATATTTTTTTCTTAGCAGCAATATTATTACTAATTTATAGAAAAAACTAAAAACAGGATACAGACATTACAGCCGTACGCATTACACTGGCAATGCAGTATTGTTGGTGCAGTTATATATTGCATGTAAATTGCAAACTAAATTAAAATTGCAACAAATAATCAATAACATTTTGCTAAAGGTAACAAACAATAGTCTGCACTTTTCCAGAACCTTGCGACCGCGACAAAACCGTACCCTAATCACCACGATCAAACATAGAGACGGAACGATAAAAAACTCCCCGGCAGACATAGCCCAAGTCGTCACTGAATATTATGCGCAGCTCTACAACCACACACCGAGAAATCAAACATCGCAGGACGAGGCCATGACACACATGCAGAACTTCTTAAAAGACCTAGACCTACCAAAACTCCCAACTGCAACGGCACAGCTACTCAATGAGGCGATAACTAGGGAGGAAGTAGACAGGGCTATAGCGGGCCTGAAGGGCAACAGGGCACCGGGACCGGATGGCTTTGACGGATCATACTACAAGACCTTTCGAGAGGAACTTTCTCCGCGTTTGGAACGCCTATTCAACGACCTCATGGATGGAGGTAGTACAGAAAGCAGCATGTCCTTAGCCAACATAATACTCCTCCAGAAACCAGGCAGAGACCCCTTACTCTCCGATAACTACAGACCAATCTCACTGATCAATCATGACGTCAAGATACTAGCGAAAATACTGGCAGAATGTCTGAACCCCGCACTGAAAACACTGATCCACCCGGACCAGGTGGGATTTGTGCCAGACAGACAACTCTTTGAGAACACCCGGAGGAATATCGACCTCAACTGGCGTCAAAAGACCTCTAACACACCGACGCTACTAGTATCATTAGAAGCCAAGAAGGCCATACCTATTCAGTGTCCGGACACATCTGAACTTCCCAGAACGATACGTAACATCAATCAAAGCCATGTACGATCACGCCTCCGCACAAGTCATGATAGCCGGATCTGGGCCTCAACCCTTTAAACTGGGGAACAGAACTAGACAGGGCTGCCCCCTCTCCCCCCTCCTCTTCGTGCTATCACTCGAGCCGCTAATGCAGGCCATGCGACAACATCCGCACATCACGGGGATAAAAGTGGCAGGGCAGGAGTTCCTCGCTTCCGCTTAGGCGGCTGACGTACTGCTGACCCTCACGAGGCCCACAGAATCCATGGCAGCTCTTAAAGGCTTACTAACGCAATTCGGTACCTTCTCCGGATACAAGGCGAACCTAGAAAAATCAAGTGCTCTCCCGATTGGCATGACGGCATAGGATATAGCAACTCTGCAGGAAACCCACAACATCCCCGTGGTAAGAGACCACTTAAAATACCTAGGGGTACGCTTACCAGGTGACCCGAACAAAATAAACCACCTGAACTATGCCCCACTGATCTGGACACTAATGCAAGACATGGAAAAATGGCAAGACAAACCTATATCCTGTATTGGGCGCATTCACGCAGTGAAAATGAATATATTACCAAGGATTCTGTTCCTCTTCCAGGCGCTACCCGTAAAATTGCTGAAACCCGACTTAGCTCACCTACAAAAAGCAATAGGCGACTTTATATGGCAAAACCGCCGACACAGAATTTCTAGGAACATATTATATAGACAGAAGCAAAGGGGGGTGGGGTTGGGCCTGCTGCACCTCTTCTCATACCACTTAGCGGCGCAACTGGCACAGGTCGCGATGTGGCATGCGCCTCTAGAGGTGAGAAGATGGGTAGACCTGGAATCTCTCATGACAGGGGCTGACCTGCCACAGTATCACATATGGGTACGCAGAGAAGATAGGCCAATCCTGAGAACGACATACCCCCGGCCATCCTAAACTCCCTGAGCCTCTGGGACGCATACGCTCACAGGTATAACCTGACATCAAAGCTGTCCCCACTGATCCCTCTCCTGAGAAATAGGGCATTCCCACCATGTATAGCAGCCAGGGAATTTGCAAACTTGGAAACAGCGGGGCTACAGAGAATTTGTCATATGTATGAGCATAAGAAACTAGTCCCCTTCGACCAACTCCAACAGATAACACACGTCACCCCCACTTTTTCAGATATATGCAGATAAGAGACTATGTCCAGCAGACAGACGTGTGACAAGCTGCGACAGGTCCCCTGACATTTTTTGAAAGAATGTGTCTATACGAATCCACTCGGAAGGGCTTAATAACCATGATGTACACACACATATGCTCAGAAACAAAGGAGTGGGGAGCACTGACATACACAGAGGCATGGGAAAGAGACCTGGGCGAGGTACTAGAGGGAGAAGAATGGAGGGACATCTGGGAGGCAAATCATACTGTATCCATATGCGTAACACTACAGGAGCAATCCTACAAAGCGATGTTTAGGTGGTACTCCACACCGGTCACACTACATCGCATGAGACAAACACCCACAGATGACTGTTGGAGAGGTTGCGGACATAGGGGAACATACCTCCACATGTGGTGGGAATGTCCCAAAGCCCAAGCATTCTGGACAAAAATACACCAAGTGGTAAACGGAATCTTCCACAGGGCACCCAACCTGAACCCATGGACGTACCTCCTGAACAGACCCATAGACAACTGGACTAGAGGGGAAAAAAAAGTAATCCATAAAATCACACTAGCAGCAAGGAGAACATTGGCACAATCATGGTTGCAGGCAGACATACCCTCCATTCAGAGAGTGATAGGTAACATAAAAGAGGTACACCCTAATGGATAGACTAATGGCCAGATTGAGAGGGACCACACCTAAATTTGATAAACTGTGGGAGCCCTGGCACAACTACGCTCTATTTACTCCCCCATGAGAAAAATGAGAACAATGAAAAAACAAAACAAAATGAGAACAATGAGCACACTGAACAACAACAGGCTGCACTGAACCGTCGCATATACCCCCCCCCCCCCCCCTCCTCCATCCCATCCTTTCTCTCTTTCTACGCGTACATCTTTCTTCTCCCTCTAAGGCCCTCCACCCCTAGATCACAGGGACGGGGGGACATGAGGATACTACCCATACACTCCAGAAGCCTAGAAGGACCCTGGCTGACCCAAAGAACTACACCAAGAGAGGGTCCTGTCCAGGCCACAGTGACGTGCCTAAATGGCAATAGGGCCCAGGACGACGGATACACCCAAAATAGGCACGACACACACAGTACGCACATATGGGTAAGATACAAAGATCACACAGACTATATACAATACGCAAACTATGTTACGATGTTAAGACAGGCACACAGACACAAAGTTACGGTTAAAATAATGTATGAAATGGAATGTTAAACCTGTCTGTTCTGTTACGTTTAACCTTGTTGAATTTAAGAAGAAAAAAAAAAAGGAACACGGAAAAAACTCCTTGACGGACAGGGACAACGATGGCACCAATGTTTGAAAGGACATGTCACAGAACACGCATGTCTTCTGGTAACGATGTACATACACTTGATATACCATGTGGCTTCTGCATAAGCCCGCACGCTAATATTGAGTCATTTTGTCCGCCAAGATGAAAAAATAAAGAATTTCCAAAAAAAATAAAATAGTCTGCACTTTTCATACCTTGTCATGTAACGCTAGAGAGCTAAAGGCTGACAGAAGCATATGTACTAGCCCTAAACCCATTGATTTATATAAGCAGGACGTACCCTCAGGCCACTAATGACTCATTGATTGATGAATCAAATTAAATAAGCCAAATATTTTGGAGAATTGGAGAATAGCCAAAATAGCCAAACAGGAATAAAAGCAAAGTTATAGATGACATCCTATTTGTTGCGCAAATCCCTGTTTAGTAAAAAGACTCTTGAAAAATGATCTCAGGGAAAACAAATTGTGGACATTTTGAGCAGCTGGGGAGGAGTGCTAGCTTTGCAGGCAAGTTACATAGACCCTAGATGACTAAATTACTATTTCATTTTTCCCTAGTTTTTTTGTCCGGATGGGGACAAATGCTGGCTCCAGTTGTTCAGTTACAATCCAAATGTGACTGGCTACTATAGATTGCAGTTTGCACTAGTACCGTCCGAAAACCGAAAAGCTGGTCATAATTATGAAAGGAGCACCCTTCAACATTATACCCATAACTCTGATCTGTGCCCCTTTCATAATAATGCCCAGCACTTCAGCTCCCGTTGGTAGTAGGGTTAGTACCGACTGTGCACTACAGTAGTCTGCAAAACGCCTTTCGCCTCTCTGCAATGTAGTCTGCTCTGTATACAGCACAGTGTAATCTGTAGTGTATGCGGAGGATCCCTGTAAAATAGGATAGGCGTGATTACAAATGACAGACTGATTGACAGTCATTTCTTTCTTTGATTGGCATTATGGATACCACCAATGGATGCTACCAATCCCACAGTGCAGTGAACACGCTTTTACGCAACAAACCTTGGCCTTCCCAAACCTCTCCTGTATTTTTGCCTAGGGAGTACCTCTTGACAAAAGCCGTAATCAACTGTCCACCTCAGTAAAGTGAACCCACACTTCGTACAGCTCTGTGTCTGCAGTTATTTATGTGTCCCACTCTTACTGGGCTCTTATTTCTACTCAGAGAGAATGTAGGTAATAATGATGACGTTGGCTCTGTACATTGCTTCTCTTAGCACAGGAGTAACAGTTCTCGTAGAGAATCAATGCTTTGCCCTGACTGGATCTCCACCACATTCCAAAATAGAATCTAGTTAAGATTTCAAAAGGAGGGGGGCGGAGCCTAACTAGCGAGCAGACAGGACGTGCCCTGCATGAGCTCCTGCTACTTGGACCCAAAATCAGCAGATTTCTCGGGCAACAGAGCTACAACTCTCCCAAGACCCAGCTGACTGAACGGGGGATGCCTGCATGAACACAGCGATACCACACATGAAGCCCGGAATGTCCGCAAACCGCAGCAACGAGTTGAGGCCTGGTGCAGGAGGCGAGGGGGAAAGACGGCCGCTTTCCCGCCTAACGCTGACAACCTCATGGGGGCACAAAACACCTCCCCTCCCCCCTTTGGACCGGTGGGGGATATCCCGGTCCCCGCCAGGCAAAGTTCTTCATACCCCACACCTCACGACGGGGCCAGCGAATCTCACAAGAAACGTGGGCGCAGGAGCTTCCAAGATGCCGGACGCACTGGACCCTGCTCAAGGCAGCAACAGCCCGCCCTAGCAGACATGAACACCGCCGTCAAGGACACCATTGGCGATATTTTGGACCACTTCTGGGCAAGGCTGCTAGAGCACCTACAACCAGCAACAACTATCTCAGCCCCACCTGCACGGGACAAAGCCCGTGGTGAGAGGAGGCAGGAGAATTCTCTTCAGGGCACAATACTGACCCGATCTCGGGATTCAAGCACTACTGGCCCTCCCGGGCAGAGAGCAACAGGGGGAACACCCCACAGGTGCCGACCACACTGACGGAGGGCAGTCAAACGAAAGCCACAATGACTCAAGATTAAGACCCGCCGCACTATCCCAAGAGGGACGACCCTGGGCCACAAAGGAACCCGGGCTCGTGGTAAATGGGCACCAGCTCTCCTACAGTTCCGGGGCAGAAGAATAGACCTGCATCCACGACTCCGCGGGATCTCCCCAGGGAGCGTCAGAGCTCATGGCTCGTTTCAGCTACGCATCGACAAGCACGGGAGACGGTGGTGTCGTTTGCCTCCCACACACGGCGCCACGAAGCACAGCATGCTATACGCTGGCCCACTGAGTAGACCGACAACGGGTATCGGCTGAAGCCCGGACTACAGGTAGTCTGCCCATGCTGGACTGAAACCCTATAACTAGAAGGGGCACCAACTTGGGAGTTTACAGAGGAAGAGGTTCTATTTCAACTGTCAAAAGTAAAGACAAATAAGTCAATGGGACCTGATGGAATACACCCAAAGCTATTAATAGAGCTTAGTGGTGTACTAGCAAAACCATTAACAGATTTATTTAACCAATCATTGTTAACAGGAGTAGTCCCAGAAGATTGGAAGTTAGCGAATGTTGTGCCCATTCACAAGAAAGGTAATAGGGAGGAGTCGGGCAACTATAGGCCAGTAAGCCTTACTTCAGTAGTGGGGAAAGCGATGGAAACCATGTTAAAGGATAGGATTGTTGAACATCTAAAAACACATGGGTTTCAAGATCAGAGACAACATGGGTTTACTTCAGGGAGATCATGCCAAACTAATCTTATTGATTTTTCTGATTGGGTAACTAAAATTATAGATCAGGGTGGTGCAGTAGACATTGCTTACCTAGATTTCAGTAAGGCTTTTGACACTGTTGCACATAGAAGGCTTATCAATAAACTGCAATCTTTGAGTTTGGATTCCAATATTGTTGAATGGGTAAGGCAGTGGCTGAGTGACAGGCAACAGAGGGTTGTAGTCAATGGAGTATATTCGAAGCTTGGGCTTGTCACCAGTGGGGTACCTCAGGGATCTGTACTTGGACCCATTCTCTTTAATATTTTTATTAGTGATATTGCAGAAGGTCTTGATGGTAAGGTGTGTCTTTTTGCGGATGATACTAAGATATGTAACAGGGTTGATGTTCCAGGAGGGATAAGCCAAATGGCAAATGATTTAGGTAAACTAGAAAAATGGTCAGAGTTGTGGCAACTGACATTTAATGTGGATAAGTGCAAGATAATGCATCTTGGACGTAAAAACCCAAGGGCAGAGTACAGAATATTTGATAGAGTCCTAACCTCAACATCTGAGGAAAGGGATTTAGGGGTGATTATTTCTGAGGACTTAAAGGTAGGCAGACAATGTAATAGAGCAGCAGGAAATGCTAGCAGAATGCTTGGTTGTATAGGGAGAGGTATAAGCAGTAGAAAGAGGGAAGTGCTCATGCCATTGTACAGAACACTGGTAAGACCTCACTTGGAGTACTGTACACAGTACTGGAGACCATATCTTCAGAAGGATATTGATACCTTAGAGAGAGTTCAAAGAAGGGCTGCTAAACTGGTCCATGGATTGCAGGATAAAACTTACCAGGAAAGGTTAAAGGATCTTAACATGTATAGCTTGGTGGAAAGACGAGACAGGGGGGATATGATAGAAACATTTAAATACATAAAGGGAATAAACACAGTAAAGGAGGAGACTATATTTAAAAGAAGAAAAACTACCACAACAAGAGGACATAGTCTTAAATTAGAGGGACAAAGGTTTAAAAATAATATCAGGAAGTATTACTTTACTGAGAGGGTAGTGGATGCATGGAATAGCCTTCCAACTGAAGTGGTAGAGGTTAACACAGTGAAGGAGTTTAAGCATGCGTGGGATAGGCATAAGGCTATCCTAACTATAAGATAATGCCAGGGACTAATGAAAGTATTTAGAAAACTGGATGGGCCGAATGGTTCTTATCTGCCGTCACATTCTATGTTTCTATGTTTCTATAAGTTCTTTACACTCTAGCTAAGCTACTTTGACCTAATCTGTGCCATGGGACCATCACCCCCTTTTATTTTACACTTTAAGTAGCGCTGAACTACGTCTTACCTGTGACAAATCGTTATGTAGCATAGTCAGATATTCTATAAGCCTGCTATAAAAGCCTGACTTAAAAAAAAAAAAAAAGCCTGATTTAAAAAACCTGATTTAAAAAAGCCTGATTTAAAAATGCCTGATTTAAAAAACCTGATTTTAAAAAGCCTGATTTAAAAATGCCTGATTTAAAAAAGCCTGATTTTAAAAAAGCCTGATTTAAAAAAAGCCTGATTTAAAAAAAAAAGCCTGATTTAAAAAAAGCCTGATTTAAAAAAAGCCTGATTTAAAAAAAAAGCCTGATTTAAAAAAAGCCTGATTTAAAAAAAGCCTGATTTAAAAAACGCCTGATTTAAAAAACGCCTGATTTAAAAGCCTGTTTTCTATGCCTGATTTATAAGCCTGTTTTATATGCCTGTCTTCTAAGCCTGTTTTATATGCCTGTCTTCTAAGCCTGTTTTATACGCCTGTTATTCATGCATATTTCGTCTTTACAAATAACAAAAAAAAAAAGTGCATTGTCTATTACCCCCTACTGTAACTAATGTCTTGAAACCTGCAAATGGAATGCCATTGGGGTACCATATGTATGCCTGTGACTACTATACGCACTACAAAAATAAAGAATTAAAAAAAAAAAAAAAAAAGATGTCAAAAGGACGTGACAGACTAGCAGCCAAAGAGCTGCTAGTCTGAATAATTGAAGACAGAAAAAAACAGTTGTTTATATTTTGTTTTTTGACCATGAACATATCAAAAGGAAATACAGGGATATAGAAAGGACAAAGTACTATAAAAACAAACAAGCAAGAAAACTATAGGCAAAGGTCCTTTAGTCATTCAGTCCTACATTTAAAATTTGGTTTCCAGCTCATCACAAGTCACAGTTTAGCAAATAAACATCTACATTTATAACGTTATGGACCCAGTTTGTTTTTCCCGGTAGTAATTATTTTATATTTATTAATAGACATACCATACATCTTTTCGTAGATATGCAACTATATCTTTACCTGCTTAGGCAGTTCAGTTTTGGATGTATAAAAAAGACCTTAGGATATAATCCTATCTCTACATTTTGGATTAATCACTAAACCCATGTGTGTAAGTTGTGATATTATTATTAATAACAAAAATTTAATTTAATAGTTCTATGTGGGAGACAATTATGAAATAAGCTATACACTGACCACAGAAGAAATGTCCGTTTAGGGTAAAGTCATAATATGTATAAGCCTTTGTAACGTGGTAAATCAAATTAAAGGCAAAGTCCAAACATTGGGCACCTTCTCCTCTTGCCCTGTGCTCTCGATACCCATAGCTGATGGCAGACAACTTTCCATTACAGGAATAGGTGTGCTACAGTAACTTTCTTCCCCCAAACTCAAAAAAATAGTTATGCTACTGCAAATATATTACATTTACCAGTATGGTTTTTTAAATGCTAACAACAGCACGACATTTTAACAGTGTCATATATGGTTTACATTGTTTTTATTGAGTGTTTTCCAAATATATTTAACATGTTCGGTACCTAAACAAGTAAATATACTAGCATAACTGAAGCCTCCACACAAAGACGGAGAAAGAAATGTTTATAACGTATATACTGTATTTAATCCTGAAACACATTACCTGCGCAGGGTTCTATAATAAATGTGTAGACGAGATATGCCAATTCCCATCGGAGAGAACAGATCCTCATATTGGTATTCTTTGTCAATGGCAGAGATGCTGTGAGTTAAATGGAAGACAGTGTGAGGGTCAATATTTTAATTGATAGAGCTGTGATTTAAAAGAAAATGCTCTATATTAACTAAAAAACATACAATTCTGTCAATGTTTTGTATCTCATTTTCTTGGGACCTTTATTTTTCACGTAACAGGTAATAATATCAAATAATGAAATTCACTCTTGTTAAACCCCCTTAAACAAAATGTTTTTATTCTTTGAGTACTGTTTGATCTGATGTGCTCATTCGTGTCTCTTTATAATTGTACCAAAGAAGTGGCTTGAATTGAATGTCATGGCAAGTTGTAACATCTACCGATACAGTCAGTATATTATTTATCACTGTGATAAATCATATATTAATTGCTTATTAATTTACACTCATCTGCTCTACGACGATAATGACGTTACCATGATCGACTTACGTAGTTATTACATACCTACCCTCTGTCCCTGCCTGTGATCCCACCTCCTTACTAAACTATTCTTGGCACATCAGCTTCCGAACGGAGGGCCATCAGTCACTCCGTTCTTACATGTTTATAGTAAACATGAATGTGCTTAGTTTTAAAGTGCGTGCAATGTAGTTGCTGTGATTGAGGAAAGGAGAACTGCCTGTAGAAGTATCACTAAATTCTCAGAATTGACTTTTATGCCAGGAATCTTTTCACATATGGGTAACCCTTGTTTACACAGATGTATTTACTATTTTTCCAGCAATGGAGGATCTATTCGGGGCCAATACAAACCATTGTGTGGAAATCTATTCACAAACCAGACTTCACATAGGACACAAGGCCATGCATTTAGACTGGAAGAAAGAAGATTTTGTCTAAGGCAAAGGAAAGGTTTTTTTTACTGTAAGAACAATCAGGATGTGGAATTCTCTGCCTGAAGAAGTGGTTTAATCAGAGTCCATACAGATGTTCAAACAGCTACTAGATGCATACTTGCAAAAACAGAATATTTAAGGATATAATCTTTCAATGTAGGGTAATAACTGCTTGATCCAAGGATAAATCTGACTGCCATTCTGGGGTCAAGATGGAATTTTTTCCTAGCTTGTTGCAAAATTGTGCTTTAAGCTGGGTTGTTTGCCTTCTTTTGGATCAACAGCAAAAAACAAATGTGAGGAAGGCTGAACTTGATGGACGCAAGTCTCTTTTCAGCTACGTAACTATGTAACTATGCAACTATCTATATCCACTATAATCACTGTCCTGGGTTTTCTAAGTTCTAGATCAGAACAGTTGGCTAAAGATGTAGTGTAACGGTTGGAGGTATGACAGTAACATGAGACTGCTGTATCCATTTGGAGATATGTTGTTATTTTTTCTCTCTTTTTATTTTTTCTTATCCTTTCTTTATGAATTGCCATTGCTCTAACAATGTTCAATAAACATACATTTTAGTTCACCAGATCTTCTAGCAACCAGTTCTGAATATCAGCATCTACATTTCCAACAGTCTCTTAGACGTTCTGGGTCCAGACTTGAGGCGAGTCATTAGTTGCAGACGATACCCATATTGACAAAACTAAATTATGTTAGTGATTGTTAGATCAAAGTGAACATTCTATCCATGGAACCAACTACCCCCAAATTGGCTCCCAACATAGGACAGAGAAACTTTAAAGTTATCTGTAAAATTTCTCAGTCATCTGCTACAGAATATGTGGCTATTTTTTTGTCTAAATAATAAACTATATGGCTAGCTTGGCCAAAGACCATTATGCAGTTGTCACCTACAGTGATGGCTGTAAACAAAAGAGCTAGCATGAAATGTTGTATCCTCCAGTGTATCTTTAGTGATGTTTTTGGCATGTTTGCTGTTCTGGGTCCAGCTAAGATAGGAACCCAAACCTAAAGTCCATTACTGGGATATCTCCAATAAACGGACCCAAAAAGCAACGTCTGGAGTTGTTTATGACACTATTTAGTGAATAATGGTGACAGGCATTTTGGGTGAGTGTTTTTATAGACTCAGCGGAATTTCAAATGTATAAAAAGAAAAAGGGAGTACAGCCCTACAACGCGATGGGTAGGTCTTTCTGGTAGGTTTAAAATTCCATATTTATTATTGTAAGATTCAAAGCAATAACTGAATATATTTACCATACCAAGACAACACATGGATGGTCAGCAAGCCCAAGGCCGCATCATAGATCTTCAATCACATGCTCTCAGGGTAAGTAAACAAAATTATATGTTGAAGTAAGGGCAATTTCTTTGGAGGGTGTAGGTTGGATTGATTCTCTTAACTTGTGTTTGAAATAGAATATTTTGATTATATTGGAGGTTAAATTAAGGGAATTTAGGGGCGTGGCTAACCGCCGAGCAAGATGGACGTCTGAATCTCTGCTCCGGCACGAGGGCTCCACTGAATTGCGATAATCAATGAGCTGAAACCTATATATTGCATAAAACCTGATGGCTTCATCTAAAGCGAGGAAAGCTGCACTCAAAGCAGAAAAATTGAACTTTTTCGGCCAAAAAAACTCCTCTACAGCAGAGACTATGCGGACGGCGGAACATGAGGGCGCGGAGGATACCACCCCAAGCCCGACGCCAACAAGGCAGGAGTTTCCTAAACCTATGGACTATTTAACTCAAAGCACTTTCGAGCAGGCAATGGAAACAATGGCAGCAAGACTGATCTCCACATGGCAGACAACGGCTGACCAGATAAAGAAGGAGGTGAGGGACCTAACAACTAGAACCTCTGCAGTTGAAAATCAATGCCAAGAACTAGCCTCCACGCAATCCGCAGTTTCAAAGCACCTACAGGCGTTAAGCTGCAAAGTGGAGATCATGGAAATACGCATGGCGGACCACGAGGATAGAGCTCGAAGAAACAATCTACGACTCCGAGGAGTACCGGAATCAATCCTCCAAGACGACCTGCAAGCGCACGCACGAGGTCTCATGAAGGCCTATGCCCCGGACATACCTGCGGACATGCTCCTGATAGACAGGATCCACAGGGTGGCGAAGCCTAAAAACCTACCTGACTCAATTCCACGCGACGTCCTCCTCAGAGCTCACTATTTCCACATTAAGGAGCTGGTCCTCCGCTCATACCGCAGTAGGGATGCCCCGCACGAAGACTTTCCATCGGTGCGCCTCATGGCGGATATCTCATCGGCTACCCTATCACCACTACACTCCGCAACAAAGGCATACGTTACAGGTGGGGCTTCCCCACGAAGCTGATTCTATCCAGACAAGGGAAAACGTTTGTTATATCATCCCCAGAGGAAGGTCAGCAATGCCTGGAAAAATGGGGCCTACTGAGGGAGCCCCCTGAAGATGCTTCCTCCACCGACCGCAGTTTACACCGACCAACGAACATGAACTGACATACCTCTCTGGAAGCGCTGAAGGCGCTTACCGCAAGTATCATTGACTAAACAAATGTGTTCTCTGCAAATAGATTGCTACTTAAATGTATATGCATACTGTTTATATGCCACGTGTATAGCATGTCCTCCTTACTAATATATATTTACCGCCTCCCCAGCGCCCCTGCGAGCACCTAAACCCGTCCGACCCTCCTAGGTTGGGACTGTTGCCGCAGGGGGGCTGACTAGACGACACACCTGCGATAGATCGAGCCGCCCGCTCTAAACCATTCCCTAGGCCCGAGGTAATTGTTGCTTAATAACGATAACGAGAGCCAGGAGCTCAGTAAAGTGATCCCAAATGGGGGCTGCCCATGCACTGCTAAGGGCACGTACCCCGTCTTAAGTTGCAAAGCTAAACCCTTGGGCGTGAGAAGATCAATGTCCCATAAGTCCACTGTAATCTATGATAACCAGAGATGTCGCGGGCCAGCAGGCTTACACTAAGGCTTGGGAGGTCAGGATACCCGAAAGAATAGGACATACAAGATTTAACTTAATCTATAATGTTGAAGAACATTCTGTTGCTCACTTACCTCTTTGCAAAAGTTGTTTACTGTTATATTCTAATGTTGTTATGTTATACTATTAGGTTCATCTTACCACTTTAAGACATATGGTTTCAGCTCCGCATCAAAACACAAATTGGAGCCCGCTAGCCACGTACTTGGAAGCTCTAGCTCCTCAACCCCACGGCGCGACTAGCGCGCCAGACCATACGGTCCCTGTACATAGCACCCGTGTTACTATAACACCCCAACCCCACTCACACTACCACCACTACTCCCCCGACACCACAGTCACACGAAAGAGCCAGTCAACACTGCTGAACTCACAAACAAACCCCTCACACGCCACAACAAGTACCACCGAACATGATAATCTATTCACATAACACCAAAGGCCTTAACACGCCACATAAACGACGCATGCTACTAGATGATATAAAAAGAATCAAAGCAGACGTGGTCTGCGTCCAAGAAACGCACTTCGTAACCAATAGGGTCCCTAACTTCGCCCGCAGAGAATACCCTACGCAATACCATGCAACTCACACCACCAAATCCAGAGGAGTTTCTATACTACTCCACAACTCCCTAACGGTAGAAACCCTACGAGTCAAAAAGGACACTCAAGGAAGATACATTATCTTACACTGTAGAATCAATGACCACCCATACATCCTAGCATGCTTGTATAGCCCCAACGACCACCAACGCAACTTTCTCCATAAGGTCCTTAATAAACTACCAAACAACACAAACGATCCCAAAATCCTGTGTGGGGACTATAATCATACGATGGATACCCGTATGGACTCAACCACCCCAAGCACCTCAGACAAACACCTTAAATTAGGCCCGAACAATAAGGCATATGCAAAACTCATCCACGAAAATAGCTTGTATGACGTCTGGAGAACGAAACACCCCTCGGACAGAAACTACACATTCTTCTCACAAGTACACAAAACATACTCAAGAATAGATCATATACTAACCTCTGGTAACATGCTTCCCCGTATAGAAGACTGCTCTATAGGCAACATAGTGTGGTCTGACCATGCCCCACTGACAATGACACTAAACTCCAATTACCTACACCGAGGTAAACCACCATGGCGCCTCAACGAGTCCCTCCTCCTCGACAAAGACTTCACAGCATCAATGGCGTCTGAATTAGAAAACTACTTTGAGACTAATGACAACTCGGAGACCTCAATATTCTCCATATGGCAGGCCCATAAAACGGTCATAAGGGGCTATCTCATCAGTCGAGCATCGTATCTAAAACGCAAACGTGAAAAGGAACACTTGGATCTCCTACGAAAACTAAGAGACACCACCTCTGCCCACATATTGCACCCCACTGAGGCTCAAGCAAAAGACATAGAAGACATCACCGATCAAATCAACACATTGACATTCCAAAAAACGTCCCATATCTTAGCAAAACTAAAACTGAGAACGTACACCCAAGGTAACAGGGCAGGGAAGCTGTTAGCCAACCTACTTAAAAAACAACAGACTAACTCTAAAATACCACATCTGATTACAGCTGCAGGTGACAAAATACATAACCCGCAAGACATTAATGACTGTATGGCAGATTACTACCATTCCCTCTATAACCTCAAAATAGACCCCAACCTGCATC
This sequence comes from Pelobates fuscus, assembly GCF_036172605.1. NCBI lineage: Eukaryota > Metazoa > Chordata > Amphibia > Anura > Pelobatidae > Pelobates > Pelobates fuscus. The sequence goes on along the minus strand of NC_086323.1, from coordinate 32,310,434 downwards.
AACCGACCTCTAGGGAAATAGATGACTTTCTCAAAACGGTAGAACTCCCAACACTTTCCACCGCCCAAAGGGATGACATACAACACCAGATCACTACACAGGAAATCATAGATACTATCAATTCACTCCCACCAGGAAAATCCCCTGGCCCAGACGGACTAACCAATGCTTATTACAAACAATTTGCACCAATCTTAGCACCCTACCTGCAAAAGGTATACCACTATGCCATACAAACAGGGCAACTACCACAAGAGATGCTGATGGCCCATGTCGCCACTCTTCCCAAACCAGGGAAACCCCCGAACAGGAGCCAAAACCTTCGCCCTATTTCCCTACTAAACACGGACATTAAAATCATAGCAAAAATCTTCTCCAACAGGCTAGCGCACATCATACCCTCCCTAATTCAGAAGGACCAGGTGGGGTTTGTCGGGGGCAGACAGGGAACAGACGGTACTAGGAAAACCCTAGACTTGCTTTATGTGATACAAGAGAGCAGAAACCCCAGTGTCCTGCTGTCCCTAGACGCTGAAAAAGCCTTCGATAGGCTCCACTGGCCCTTCCTGAAAGCGGTACTTCAAAAATTCGAATTCCCACCACAGTTCCTAGCTATCATTCAAGCACTATACTCCTCACCAACAGCCAGGGTGGTCAATGGTGGATTTGCATCCAAACCGTTTTATATTTCCAACGGATCTAGACAGGGCTGCCCACTCTCCCCACTACTATATATATTGGCACTTGAATCCCTCACACAACTAATAAGAAACGACCCGAATATACATGGAATAAAATCCAAAGGCCAAGAATATAAACTATCACTTTTTGCGGATGATATCTTGCTCACATTGGAGCAGCCGCACATATCCCTGCCCAACTTCCACAACATTCTATCCCGCTTCAGTGCATGTTCATACTACAAGCTAAATGTCTCCAAAACCCTAGCCCTAGGCATTCACATCCCAAAACCAGCATTGACAGCTCTCCAGGAGAACTTTAAATACGACTGGAGACATGACCATATTAAATTCCTTGGAATTTACTTTACCCCTTCGACCAATACCCTATTCAAAGCGAACTATACCAAACTACACACAGAAATTAAAGTTCTGTTACACAGCTGGAAGGGGAAGTATATATCGTGGACAGGCAGGATAGCCTCAGTAAAAATGGTGATCATGCCAAAAATCCAATACTTATTCCGCTCACTCCCACTCAAACTTACCAAAACCTACCTAATGGATCTGCAACGTAGTATAAACCGGTTTATATGGGACTACAAAAAGCCAAGAGTGGCTATGACCACAATGTACAAGCCCCACGACCAGGGCGGAATGGGTCTCCCAGACATAGAGAAATACTACAGAGCAGCCAACATAACTCCAATTATTGCAGCATCACACCGACAGACCCCCTTGACTTGGGAAGAACTGGAGAAGAACCATGCCAAAGGGATCTCCCTTCCAGCGCTAGCATGGCTGCCGAACAGCCTCAGACCTAAAACATCAGAATTATTGCCTCCTACCAAACTAACCCTCTCAGTATGGGATGACTACTGCCGAAAGAGAGGGATAACAAAGCCCTTTTCACCAGCGACCCCGATTGAAACAATTAGACAACTTATTCCAGACTTTAATCACAAACTCTGGCAGAGACATGGCATACACACACTATCACAAATATTACAAGGAAACCACCTCAAGTCCCTTTCGAATCTATGTGAAGAATACAAGTTAACCAACACAGCGACCTTCTCCTACATCCAGCTGCAATCATGGATTACTCTCCACAGACCACAACAAACCACAACACCGCCGGACCCACAATGGTCTAAATTAATACAAATATGCACCAAAGCTAAACCGCCAACGAAACTCATCTCACAGATCTATGCTTCCGCAAACTCAGAAGCTCCAGTAACACTGACCTCCTTTCAAACGGCATGGGAACAGGACATTGGTCATAAACTCACACAAGATCAATGGCGAACCATATTTCAAGCCAACAAGAAACTCACCCTCTGCACAACACACATAGAACTCTCCCGCAAAATATTGTATAGATGGTACCTAGTCCCAACCATACTCAAACACAGCTACCCGAAGACAACAGACGTATGCTGGCGATGTCAACAAGACCGAGGTACCTTACTGCATATATGGTGGCAATGCCCGTCATTGCTACAATATTGGACACAAGTCCTAGAATTAATATCGAGATGTACCAAACTGCGCATCTCCCCCATGCCAGAAACGTTCCTACTCTTACTATTACCTCCAACACAGCACATACACACCAAATATCTACTGTACCACATCTGTATAGCGGCCCTTGCAGCTATTAGTAGAAATTGGAAACAATCTAAAGCCCCAACGATCACTCAATGCATCACAGCTGTAGAAACATCCAAGGCATATGAAATAATGGCACGGAAACCCAGCAGGACGAATCCCTACTGGACCGAAGCATGGAATCTTTGGGACCGAAACAAGCCACCAGACCCACATTGAAACACTGACAACGGAACCCTCTCAAAATGAAAGGCCTCCACGATCGGAGGCAACCTAGCTATATACATGCTGGCTCACACACACACACCACATACACGCATCACACACACATAGCACCTACACTGCGACTACACACATTTACATGATACAACAGGATACTGCATCTACGACTACATGACCCCGCGTGCTTCACACATTCTCTCCCCCATAACCCGACCCTATAAACCTCAACATGCCCACCACCGATAATGGGGACTGCCCTACACCCGCAATCCACACCAGCCCGATCCACACAAAGAAACAACACACGGAAATACGAGAGGGCTCACTTTAATAAGAATTTGATTACAACCAATGGCAGCCCCCGAACGAGCTACTAGACAGTATCTGTATACACCTGGGCAGGCAGTTCACATTATTGGAAATGTTGAGTATGGTTATGTGCATAACCCCCTTGTCTCCCTCTTGCCTTCTGTACCCTCCTACCCTTAAGTATAACATTACTGAAATATTGCGTATGAATATATACTTAACCCTTGTTCCCGTTTTGCCTTCTGTATCCCTTACCCTTGACTGCAAAATAAAAATTGTCAAATTCAAAAAATTAAGGGAATTTAGGTGGTGTTTAAAGGACCACTATAGGCACCGAGACCACTTCAGCTTAATGAAGTGGTCTGGGTGCCAGGTCCAGCTAGGATTAACCCTTTTTGCAGTAAACATAGCAGTTTCAGAGAAACTGCTATGTTTAGAAATGGGTTTATCCAGCCTCTAGTGGCTGTCTCATTGACAGCCGCTAGAGGCGCTTCCGCGCTTCTCACTGTGATTTTCACAGTGATAAGACGCCAGCGTCCATAGGAAAGCATTGATAATGCTTTCCTATGAGACTGGCTGAATGCGCACGCGGCTCTTGCCGCGCATGCGCATTCAGTCGATGACGGAAGAAGAGGGAGGAGAGTCCCAGCGCAGAGGGAGCCCGGCGCTGGAAAAAAGGTAAGGGATTAACCCCTTCCTCCTCCTTCAGCTCCACGTGAGTGTTACCCTGAGGGTGGGGTCTACCTCAGGGCACTATAGTGCCAGGAAAATGTTTTCCTGGCACTATAGTGGTCCTTTAATATCCCAAACCCATCTTAACGTGTAATCTTCAGACCTTTAAAGCAATATTATGATTTCATGGATACATCAAACAATATCTATGAAAAAAAATTAATGGAAACATGAATATTTGAATTTGATACATTTTCTATTTGGAAATTATATTTTATATTTTGAGAATTTTTATGTAGTTATTACTAATTTTTAAGATTACGCTGTTAAACAAACTAATCCTTTGTGCACCAGGCTGTAAATGTAATGTACTATAATTCTCATGGAATAAGCGGACATTAAGTCTTACTCATTAACTCATTCATAAAAATATAATTACAACGTTAAGTTCAAAAGCCACTTATTACTAAAAAAAACAAACCTTTTCACTTTTACTGAAAAAAAAACCTCAGAGCAGTCAAGTTACTGTGCAATTTTGGTTTATCAAAGGTTTGGTGTTAATTTGCTTAGATTGTTAAACATTTCCTCAGAGATTAGAGAAACCAAATTTCTCTATAGAGGTGTGAATTTAAGAAAATGCACAATACATGTTTTAATGTAAGCCATTGTGCATTCGCTAGAGCCAGGACCATTTTATAGCTCAGCCCGTCCTCAGTTCTCTAATATAATATAACTCTATACACATCTTTGTAAGTGGAAACGTGATGAAGTAAAACATATATATATATATAGATATTCTTAGAAAAGGCTTCTTATCTGATTTTACAAAAATACGTCAAGTGTCAGTCAAACTTCCTCAATATGGAGGAAATGTGATATAAATCTCTATATTGGTTCCTATTGAGAGACCTTTGAAACACAGGGTAACAATCAGATAAGTTACTTATTTACATTTTTTTTTAACACATTTTCTTTTTATAATTGTCTTACAGAAAATGGTATGCAATAGTGCACAGTATATTTGCTGGTTAAAAATAATTACAAACTAAAAATGGTATAAGCAAGTAGAAAGGGATATAATCCACAACTAGTTGCATGCTATTTAATTTAAGGAACCTATGTAAGGAAACCAAGTTTAACCAAACCGAGTTCGGTAGTTTCCTCCCGGACGGTCAGAGCCTAAGGTAGCGAGAGTCCGGTTCGGTAGTCCCAGGAACGAAATCCCTACGGAATTGTAACGGATCACCTGGCACCCCGACTTGGTACCTCCGTTAATGGATGCTCCTAGTGCTTCCTGAGGACTCCAAGCACTCTGGCAGACACCACAATCACCGAATCCGAGAAACCTTTTAAATTCTCCCAAGCATATGAATGCTGTAGACCATTGAATAGGAACCATACGAATAGGCTTGTACTCCTAGCAGTCAACTGGAACAGCACTCAATAAATCCTTCCCCCCAATAATGAGACGACACATCACTTTGAGGGTTAAACAGGAACTCAGGACTGGCTCATCCAGCCTGGCTTTTATTACACTAATCCACATACAGGCCACACCCAGGGGGAGGCATAAAATAACCAATCACATACATGGTTCAGCCCACACATCCCCTCCCCTCAGATAACATTAAACTCAATTATCCGGTACACTTTTTCAGCCAAGTTCTGGATGTACCCCAAAACCCGGGGGTACACCTTTAAATCCAGCATCGCTGGATAGCCCTTATTCAGGGGGACAACATATCCAAAATTCAAGTAATTCGGATGAATGGTTCGTGAGATATGGGGTTCCAAAGATTTGACCGACCGCATGGGTAAAGTATCCGAAAACAGTTCCATGCATTTTGGCCCTGCGGTCGGTCACAAACAAGGGAATGAAAACAGGCGAATTGCCTGTGTTATAGAGCCTGGAGAGGGTTTGAATGAATTCCCTTGTTTATGGGGTTCTTTCTACCGAACGGCGGGTCATTCGGTAGTTTCCATACGAATTTCTGGAAGTATGGAGGTCTCAGCGGTGTTTGCCTAGTCAAGTGTCCGATTTTAGTTCCAGACACTCGACGGCAAAACACCGCTGTTCGGTAGTTTAAGATGGCCGCCGCCACGTGTTTGTTTCCCGAATGGCGGCCACCCAGAGGACAAAGGACACATTACACTGATTGCCAATTACCCGTTTGCAACATTGTTGCAAACTGTAATTGGAGGCACACTTATTCCTGGGTGGTCTGGTTGTTCGGTAGTTTCACTCAATATAATGAATGGAGTGATTCTACCGAACAATCAGTTGAATGCTGCATACATATCACCCAGGCTAAACTTAACACATGAATACATATACAATATTACAGGCAGCACACTAGAACATGCTTCACAGTCTTAAAGGGACAGTAGTCCCAAAAGTCCCAATGTGTCCATAGATGCTGTTAAAAGGGCCAGTAGCAGCAATATACAGTACAATATGCCCAAATATAAATCTTTAAGTGTACCAATTTTCCAGGGGCCATAGTCAGCAGGTAAGAGGCAGGCAGCCAGGCCCCTCCAATGTCCAGTGGCGAGGTGGGTTCCGCCACAGGAATATAACAGCTGCATAAGATAATTCCCTTGTTACAGCATACGAATTCCAAAATAACAGTCAGAGTCCAGATTCAGGATACAAGCAGAACTAACGTTTATTCACACACATGGCTTTTTATGCAGGTCCCCATGCAAGGGGACATCCCACAGGGAGGAGTAATATTTATCCAATCCTGGACAGTAAAAATATAAAACACACCTAATACAAACAGGCAGTTCCCTCCCCTAGTCCTGGAGATAATCAGGTCTGATATAGTGCCAACCTAATTATCTCCAGGCTGAAAATTCACCATTCTCCCCAACTTCTGGAACACCCCTTTATACCTGGGGTATCCCCACAAATACTATATCCCCTGATAGCCCCGATCCGGGTGACCAACATATCCAAATTTCACCCGGATCGGTTCAGGGGTTCGCAAAAAGTATGGAAGTCCTTTGTGACCGGTCCACTGGGGGCGGACTGCCCAAAATAGTTCCAGAGGTTCGTGTGGTTTTGCCGGTCACTTCAGAAAAAGGGAAGAAATGCATAAAAGTACCGAATGAATTCCCCTGGCTCCTAGCAGCGATTGTTCCCCTCATTCGTGTGCATATTTGTACCGAATAGCGCTCTCCTAGCTAATCGGTATCACTAGTTCCAGCGTTCGCATGATGGAGACCGGTGTTTGGGAAGTCGAGTGTCCGATTTTAGTTCCAGACACTCGACGACCAAGTCCCGCTGCCTTTGTTTGGCGAAAACAAGATGGCCGCGGTTTTCTCTGCCACGTGGCGTTCGACAGTACGAACGCTGACCGCACACATAGAGGGTGAAAGTGATGCCGGCTTTGAAGTTAAGTGAGCCAGGGGTGGTCTCGGTTCGGCAGTCCCATCTGCCGAATGAAAAGTACACAAAAAAACAAGAACTATGCAACAAAATATCGAATAATATAGTCATTTCTTCACACTGCTCCCCTATAAGTCCATAGGTCGGCATACCCGCCTAGACCCTGTCGGGTTGGCTTGGGGATGTCCGAGAAAAGTAGCGGTTTAGGAGTCCAGTTCGGTCTGGCGTGACAGGCCATCCGCATTACCATTTTGTTTTCCAGGCCGGTACTGCATAGTAAAATTATAAGGTTGAAGGGCTAGGCTCCACCGTAATAGCCTGGGATTGTCTCCAGCTACCCGGTTAAGCCATACCAGGGGGTTGTGGTCCGTCATAAGGGTAAATGCCCGCCCATACAAATAGGGCTGGAGCTTCTTGAGTGCCCACACGAGGGCCAAGCATTCTTTTTCTACGGTGGCATAGCTGACCTCTCGGGGTAACAGTTTACGGCTGAGGTATGCCACCGGGTGGTCCATGCCGTCTGTGCCCACTTGGCTTAGCACGGCTCCCAGTCCGAACATGGAGGCATCTGTGTGTACAAGAAATTGTTTAGTGTAGTCAGGTGCTGCCAACACAGGAGCCTCACTCAATGCCGCTTTAAGCTTCTGGAAAGCGTCCGTGCACTCTGGGGTCCAGGAAACCTGTTTGGGGAGGGCCTTTTTGGTAAGGTCGGTGAGGGGTTTGGCCAGGGCGCTGTACTCTGGGACAAACTTTCTATAATAACCGGCCGTCCCTAAGAAAGCTAGTACCTGGGTTTTGGTCCTAGGTTGGGGCCAGTTCGCTATGGCCTCTACCTTCGCTGGCTCTGGACGCTGTCTACCGGAGCCCACCCTGTGGCCGAGATACTGTACCTCGGCCAGACCTACGTGACATTTGTCGGGTTTTAACGTGAGCCCGGCGAGGTGGATTCGTTGGAGTACCCTGGACACATGGCCCAGATGGTCTCCCCATGTGCGGCTGTAGACGGCAATATCGTCTAGATACGCGCATGCGAAGTCCTGAAATCCCTCCAGGAGCCTATCGGCCATCCTCTGAAAGGTAGCCGGGGCATTCTTCATCCCAAAGGGCATAACCTTGAATTGGTATAGCCCGAAAGGGGTGACGAATGCCGACTTGGGGATGGCCGCAGGCTCCAAGGGGATCTGCCAATAACCTTTGCACAGGTCCAGGGTAGTCAAGTAGTTCCCCCCCGCCATACGGTCTAAGAGCTCATCTATTCTGGGCATGGGGTAGGCGTCTGTTATGGTACGATCGTTAAGCCTCCGATAGTCTACACAGAAGCGCGTGGTACCGTCGCGCTTCGGTACTAGGACTACCGGGGAGGCCCAAGGACTTTGCGAGGGTCCTATTACCCCTAACTGTAACATATCCCTTAACTCGGTGAGCATACTCTCACGCACTGCTTCCGGGATCCGATAGGGTTGTTGCCGCAGTGGCGTCTCTCCCTGGGTTTCCACGCGGTGTACCGCAGCGGAGGTATAGCCTGGGGTGGCTGAAAACATCTCTTGATATCTTTGCAGCAGTTGCGTGGCCTCACCTTTCTCCAGGGGGTTTAAATTTTGACCCAAGCTTACTTGGTCAATGGTACAGGGAGCGGTGTCTAGTAAATCGGGAAGGGGTAGTCCCTCACTATCTTCTGTGGCGGGCGCACACACGGCGCCCACATCCTCTGTTCTCTCAAAGTATGGTTTGAGCATATTCACATGGAAGGCTTTGGTCAGCCTTTCATCTGAGCATTTGCTCACGATGTAGGTGGTCTCGCTAACCCGTTCTACTACCTTAAATGGTCCCTGCCATGCGGCTTGTAGCTTATCCTTTTTAACTGGCCTCAAAGCTAACACCTTCTGCCCCAATTCTAGTACTCTATCTTGGGCTCCCCTATCGTACCATTTCCTCTGGTCCTCCTGGGCCGTCTGCAGGTTCTCCCGAACCGATGCGGTGAGCGCCCGCAGACGGTCCCGGAACTCCAGAACATACTGGACGATAGGGACTCCCCCCTCGTCTGTATTGCCCTCCCAGTGCTCCCGTACGAGCTCCAGTGGGCCCCGAACTTTTCTCCCATACAGGAGTTCGAAGGGGGAAAACCCAGTGGAGGCCTGGGGCACCTCACGGTAGGCAAACAGAAGGTGGGGGAGGAATTTTTCCCAGTTCTTGTGGGACTCCGTAAAGGTTTTTAGCATCTGTTTTAGAGTGCCATTGAAACGTTCACAGAGCCCGTTAGTCTGGGGATGGTACGGGGCGCTGAACAGGGGTTTCACTCCACAGCTCTGCCACAATTGTTGTGTCAGGGTAGCCGTGAACTGAGTTCCCCGATCGGATAGGATCTCTTGTGGGAAACCTACTCGGGTGAAAATCTGAATAAGGGCTTCGGCCACGGTCTCGGCCTCTATATTGGTGAGGGCGACTGCCTCCGGGTACCTAGTGGCGTAGTCGACCACGGTTAGTATGAACTTTTTGCCCGACTGGCTGGGTCGGCTGAGGGGTCCTATTAAATCTACCGCTACTCGGTGAAAGGGCTGTTCTATAATGGGCAATGGGTGAAGTTTGGCCTTCCGAAGATCTCCCCTTTTTCCCACCCTTTGGCAGACGTCGCACGTCCTGCAATAATACTTGAGGTCCTGGGTGACCCTGGGCCAGAAGAAGGTTTGGGTTAACCTGTCTCTTGTCTTTTTAACCCCTAAATGTCCTGCTAGGGGAATGTCATGACTGAGTTTTAACAACTCAGCCCGGAATTTACGGGGTACAATTAATTGTCTTTTGATGACCTGGGTGGCCCCCTGTCCCACCCCCTCGGTCACTCTATATAGTAACCCCTTATACCACTCAAACTTTTCGTGCGGGTTGTTCCCTGGGGTAACGGCCGCTGCCTTCCTATAACCCTCTAATGTGGGGTCGGTACGCTGCTCTTGTTCAAACCCCTGGGGGGTATCCCAGAAAGGGAAGGTAGGATCGGGTAAGGGGGGTATTTCGACTCTTACCTGGTTTTCCTCAGAGTGCAGCGGAGCTTCCAGTCTGGCTTGAGCTCGGGTGGTCACTGGGTATGCCTCAGCAGGGGGGTCTCGGGCCAGTTGGGAGGTCAAGCATCCTACATCATTCCCCAACAAAACCTCGGCGGGTAGTTCTTGCATAATCCCCACCTCTAGCTGTTTCGACCCGGAACCCCAATCAACAAGGATATTAGCGGTGGGCAGTTTGTGAATAGCGCCCCCAGCCACCCTCACAGCGACTGTGCGTCCGGTGCGAGCTTGCGCTCTGATCGTGTGAGGTTGCACCACAGTCAAAGTAGCCCCAGAGTCTCTCAGAGCCCGGGCCCCCACGCCATCTACGGTAATCCATTGGCGGTGGTGGTCCCGGTTGTCACCCCCAGCTTGAACTGGGTTGACCTCGTGCAATACACTCCACTGTTCTTCTTGGTTAGGAACACCGGTTGTGCCTTCCTGTTGCACACAATGAGCAGCTGCCCTGGGTTGTTGTGGGGGTTGCCTTTCCCAGCTTCCCCGGTTTAAGCGAGGGCACTGATTCTTGTAATGCCCTGGTTGTTTGCAATAATGACACACTGCAGGGGGACGTGGTGTGTTTGCTGGGTTCGGTGAAGGGTTACTCATGGCGGGTCTAGGAGGGGTAGGGGTTGTTGGAGCCTGGTAGTTAGGCTTAAAAGGTGGTCTGCTCACCCCTTGCTCCTTCCTCCTATTATCCTGATACTCATCCGCTAACCTGGCGGCTTCCTCCACAGTTTTTGGTTTTCTATCTTTAACCCAGTCTTTTATGTCCTCTGCAGCGTGATTAAAAAATTGCTCCAGTAACATAAGTTGCAAAGCATCCTCCAGGGTGGTTGCTTGGCAGCCCTTCATCCAATTGCGGGCCGCCCGTTGTAGCCGAAACGCCCATTCCGTATGGGAATCTCTCCCAGTCTTTCTCAGATCTCTAAACTTTTTCCGGTATGCCTCCGGAGTTACAGCATATCTGGCCAACAAAATGTCTTTTATTTTTTCATAATTATGTATGTCCCCCTCAGGTACTGCTCGCAGCGCCTCGGCTGCTCTACCTGACAATTTACAGCTAATGACTGCAGCCCATTTCGTGGAGTCTAATCCCTCCAGTGCACATTGGCGTTCAAAGTCTTGCAAGTAACTGTCAATTTCCATCTCATTGTCATTGAAAGATTTAAAGGCTGCATAGTTTACCTTCTTTGGGATTTCCCCAGTACTTCCCGGGGAGTGTAGTAAATCCCCCTGTGACGGTCTGTCCCGGTCCTCTCGCTCTTTTTGCGATTGTCTGGCTTGTGCCATGACCTGCAGAACCGCCTCTGTAGCTGGGTTGGGTCCCAACAGACTGAGCATCCATCGGATGTCCTTTTGCATCGCATTTTCTTCCTCTTGATCCATTTCTGTGTTGCTGGTATTATCGCTCTGCATTAATTCTGCAATTAACGTGGCTTTTGTCTTGTTACTTGCCACTCTGCCTCGAGCTTCCAGTAAATCCTTTAGTGTGGTTCTTTTAAGTAGCTGGTACTGCTGAGCCATTCATTCCCTTGCTTGGTTTGCAATGTCCATTCGGGATTCGAATCCCTCCGCTTGCCACCAGTTGTAAGGAAACCAAGTTTAACCAAACCGAGTTCGGTAGTTTCCTCCCGGACGGTCAGAGCCTAAGGTAGCGAGAGTCCGGTTCGGTAGTCCCAGGAACGAAATCCCTACGGAATATAACAGCTGCATAAGATAATTCCCTTGTTACAGCATACGAATTCCAAAATAACAGTCAGAGTCCAGATTCAGGATACAAGCAGAACTAACGTTTATTCACACACATGGCTTTTTATGCAGGTCCCCATGCAAGGGGACATCCCACAGGGAGGAGTAATATTTATCCAATCCTGGACAGTAAAAATATAAAACACACCTAATACAAACAGGCAGTTCCCTCCCCTAGTCCTGGAGATAATCAGGTCTGATATAGTGCCAACCTAATTATCTCCAGGCTGAAAATTCACCATTCTCCCCAACTTCTGGAACACCCCTTTATACCTGGGGTATCCCCACAAATACTATATCCCCTGATAGCCCCGATCCGGGTGACCAACATATCCAAATTTCACCCGGATCGGTTCAGGGGTTCGCAAAAAGTATGGAAGTCCTTTGTGACCGGTCCACTGGGGGCGGACTGCCCAAAATAGTTCCAGAGGTTCGTGTGGTTTTGCCGGTCACTTCAGAAAAAGGGAAGAAATGCATAAAAGTACCGAATGAATTCCCCTGGCTCCTAGCAGCGATTGTTCCCCTCATTCGTGTGCATATTTGTACCGAATAGCGCTCTCCTAGCTAATCGGTATCACTAGTTCCAGCGTTCGCATGATGGAGACCGGTGTTTGGGAAGTCGAGTGTCCGATTTTAGTTCCAGACACTCGACGACCAAGTCCCGCTGCCTTTGTTTGGCGAAAACAAGATGGCCGCGGTTTTCTCTGCCACGTGGCGTTCGACAGTACGAACGCTGACCGCACACATAGAGGGTGAAAGTGATGCCGGCTTTGAAGTTAAGTGAGCCAGGGGTGGTCTCGGTTCGGCAGTCCCATCTGCCGAATGAAAAGTACACAAAAAAACAAGAACTATGCAACAAAATATCGAATAATATAGTCATTTCTTCACAACCTATCCTTAAATTAAACCTCTAAGTTTGCAATTAATATACCGGCTTATCAGAGGTTAGAGATCCAGTTCAGTTCAAGCAGGACAATTGCAATCTGGAGACAATTTGGAGTTAATGGGATTGAAACGTTGGGAATTCAAAGATAAAGGACATCGCACTCTCACAGTGAAAACCAGGTGCATCAAAGACCGGGTTGGCAAAACCCAATTTAGTAGATATCAGTAGAAAGTAGATCCAGGCACTCAAGATTTCGTCAAAGAGGCAGATTTATTAAAAACTGAATGTGCAACGTTTCGGCCTTCAAGCTTGACGAAGCTTGGAATCTGGGAGACAGCACTGGAGGCAGACTTAGAGCTGTAATGTAACCATTGCAGTTTCTCTGGGTCTGCAATATTTTACATTGCAGCACCAAGTGCAATAGGGACACTGTAACCAGACCATTTCTATGAGCTGCAGTGTTCTGGGTGCCTATAGTGTATCTTTAAAATCTTAGATGGTAATTTTCTGTAAGTGCTCTCCTAAATGTCTCTAATAGTCGCACATATTGTGACCTCTGCTGTAGTGCACTCAGAATATGTAAAACAAGTTGGTATTGTCACAAACGCAGCCTACTCCAAGCGTGCACCTGACTCGCTTCTTGTGGTGAAAGGGATAGAATTCACTATTTGTCTGAGATCCGAAATAATGATAGAGATCCGAAATAATGATAAATATCCGCCTTAACACCCCCCACACTTAATTATAATAATATAAATAATATAATGCTGCCACCACCTTGAAAATGTATAAATGGGGTGCCTTTGTCCCCCAAGAAAATCAGACTAAAAACACACATAGCACATTATCTATTTGTTTTCAAATGACTAATAAATGGGTCTATTTAGGTAATGTGAGTCTTTACCAGACAAAAGCAGAACTTAATAAAGGAATATTTATTATGATAAAAAAATAGTCACAAAAAGTCAGATGACATACAGATTATTTACACCAAAACAAATCGAAATAAAAAGGATTAATTTATAGTAAAACTAACTACTAAGATGATGAAGTAACAGTATTTTCTGTCTTGGGAGGGTCTCCGGCAAGGGAAGATGGTGACTTGCTCAAAATTTGATCTTGGCCCCTAGTAAAAACACCTACCGGTATTATTTTCACACCCTTAGCTTTATACCTGTTGAGTTCATCTAAAACTCCCAAGCCAGCCCAAAACTGATATAGGCAGATGTAAGGCATACCCATAGAATCAGTAAGTGTTTCAGGCAAAAATAAATATTTTTTTCTCTTGTGCTTGCCACGTAAATAGTTCTTGCATCCATTAGTTTTATTTGCATTTTTTTAATTAACCCCTTCAGGACCGGCCTGTTTTTGCGATGTTTGTACGTTAAGGACCAGAGCAGTTTTAACACTTTTGTGGTGTTTGTGTTTAGCTGTAATTTTCCGCTCTCTCATTTACGGTTCCCATACAAGTTATATATTGTTTTTTTCACGACAAGAAGGGCTTTCTTTACATACCAGTATTTATATTATGTCATATATTGTATTTAAAAAAAATAATGAAATATGGTGAAAAATAAAAAAAAAAACATGTTTTTGGACTTTTACTTGAAAAATCTTTTACTTATCTACAAAAGCTAATGAAAAAAACTGCTAAATAGATTCAAAATTTTGTCCCGAGTTTAAAAACACCCAGTGTTTACATGCTTTATTGCTTTTTTTTGCAAGTTATAGGCCTATAAATACAAGTAGGAAATTGCTGTTTCAATATATATATATTTTAAATGTATCAATAGTGACATTGTTACACCGTTATCTGTCATAAATCCCCGAAACACACCTAACATGTACATATTTTTTAAAGTAGACAACCCAGGGTATTTAAAATGGGGTATGTCCAGTCTTTTTTAGTAGCCACCTAGTCACAAACACTGGCCAAAGTTAGCATTTATATTTGTTTGTGTGTTAAAAATGCAAAAACCGCTAACTTTGGCCGGTGTTTGTGACTAAGTGGCTACTAAAAAAGGCTGAACATACCCCATTTGCAATACCTTGGGTTGTCTTCTTTTGTAAATGGTATGCCATCATGGGGCTAATTCTCATTCCTTGGCTACCATACGCTGTCAAAGGCAACCTAACCAATCTGACAAATTTCAATAAAAAAAAAAAAAGTAAAATCAAGCCTTATATTTGACCCTGTAACTTTCACAAACACTATAAAACCTCTACATGTGGGGTACTGTTATACTCAGGAGACTTCGCTGAACACAAATATTAGTGTATCAGAACAGTAAAATATATCACAGCAATAATATCCTCAGTGAAAGAGCTGTTTGTGTGTGAAAAATGCAAAAAACTTCACTTTCACTGACAATATCATCGCTGTGATATGTTTTACTGTTTTGAAACACTAATATTTGTGTTCAGCGAAGTCTCCCGAGTAAAACAGTACCCCCATGTACAGGATTTAGGGTGTCATAGAAAGTTACAGGGTTAAGCACAGTGCTAGCAAATTAAATTATCTGGACTTTTGGCCTGGGTTGGCAGGCAGGTCCCTCAAATTGCAATCATTAAAATTACTTAATTAGGTAAAAATATTACATAAATATGCACGTAGAATTTTAATATATATACATATTTATATATTTGACGTCTACGTGTATATTTATGAAATTATTAATGTAATTTTGTATGTGGACATATGTATATTTTGTATTATTTTTATTTATTTATTTATACATAGATATATATATCATTACATTCTAAGTGTATTTTGATATAAATATATATATATCAATATCAAAATACTGTTAGAATAAAATTGAATATATATATATAATTTTTTTTTAATTATTAAAAATTATTTTTATTTTTTGTTATTTATTTTTATTAACATATTATTTGTATTTTATAATAATATATATATACCATATATATAGTTATTATATATATTGTATATATTCGTGTGTAATTTAAATATAAGTGTATTTTTACATTAATATACGTATATATAAATATAAAAATACACTTAGTGTGACATTATATATATGATACATATACATATATTATATATATAGATATAATACATGTATATATATCATATATATATACACATATTATTTTTTTTACACTGATTGTTTTTTTTTTCACTTTATTTTTTTATTTTACACTTGCAGGGAGACTGCCTGTCAGCACAGACAGTCCCCCTGCAGGCAGATACAAAGACCCCTATTGCAGTCATGTGATCGAGTGATCACATGGCCGTGGGGTCCTGATCTGCCGAGGGGGGACTGCCCGGGCAGACAGGCAGTCCCCCTGGACCGGGAGGAGAGCTGATCGCCGCCGTGGGACCGACGGCGATCAGGTAAGTAGCCCAAAACCGTTATGACGGTTCAGGACCGTCAGCGGTCCAAACGCACGTTTTGCCGCTGACGGTCCTGAACCGTCAGCGGTCCTGAAGGGGTTAATTCCATAGATGTTACACTTTCTACTTATGACTCAATGCCACGGACTTCACACTTCCTTCCAAACGGCTTAAGTTGTGCTGCCCATATTTATACTCTTTTTTGTATAGTGCACTTTACTTGTTCTGAATATGTACAAAAGAAGGCACGATTATTAATCTGTGAGTTATTATTAATGTGTCTTTTGGATATGACAACGAACAACCATGGTCTCCCAACTGCTAATGGTCACTTAGCATATCAGAAGAATGCACTGGCTATGAGGGGATATAGGAACATGGTAGATTAGCCAGTCAGTAAACATTGAAGCTAGACTTATTTCATGCCTGGAAGTGGAGCTCTGGTTGGAGTCACAGCTTCAAAAGAGAGATTCATGTTGTGAACCTTCTGACACCTATCACATTCCTATCCAATGCTGAAGATGGTCTCTCATGCTGAATATGGCCATACCACCTCTACCAGGTAGTCAATTCACGTATGCACTGCACGAATCACATTTAATATTTAATTCTATAGTGCGACAATAAATGATGCTCCCTGGTGTAACATGTATAGCCGTACTTGACCATTCCACAGCTATATAGCCCATAAGACTTCTCCCGGATACAGATCAAGTAATATAATGCAGAACAAAAAGAAAAAAGTAGCTCTTGAGACTAATATATATATATATATAAAAAATCTTACAAGAAAAGAGCAAAATAACCCATACATATATTTAAAAAACAAAATCAAAAAAACTTTTCCTACCTTCCTGGTTCCAGCATTCCAATATGGAAATAGTGCAGTTTTGCTCATTCTTATCGTGAGATGGAGCAGTGGACTATGCACCCGTAAAACAAGAAACATCTCTAAAACCCGGATCTTATTATATTCTGTGAATGCATCATCACTGAGTTTACTAATGTCTGACTAACCGTATCAGCAAATCACATGAATTTTTTTTTTTCTTCCTGCTATATGTTTTTGCTGTTGTTGGTTTATGTCACATTTGTTAAATGCTTTATTACTCTGATCTCCTTTGACATGAGGAAGAAGACTCACATTTTTCCAAAAGCTGGCAACACCCGTTAGCCCGCTTTCTTCTTGATCTACAGGAAATGTTGAATTAAAAAGGACTCAGAGTTCTAGAAACTGTTTTGGGGTTTATTCACTAATCGCCAAATTATAGCAAACTGGAAGCTGAATTGCAAAATTGCGTGACTATATATAATTTTTCCTAATCAGCATTTTTTGCCTATTTTTTGACATGCCGTTTTCAGTTCAGTACAGTTTGCTAGTTTTGTGAATAAACCATAGAGGGCCATAAGGCCGGTGAAATAGCTCAGTGGGCTAATGAATCAGCAGAATCTGTTCTAACCCTTGGGTCACAGGTTCAAATCCCAACAGCATTGACTCAGCCCCTCATCCTTCCAAGGTAGTTAAAATGAGTACCCTTAAATTGGGTGATAGTAACAACCCCTGGATGTTGGGCTAAGGTAACATCCCCAGGACATACTTGGAAACCAGAGTAATCTGAATGTACCTTTCCTGGTTAAATACTTTGTTATTATTCACTAATCCTGTTAGTAATGATTTAAAATCCAGTTGGCAAATTATCAGCTAAAATAGCTAAACTGTAAAAATTCTCCACCTCAGATATTAGCCTACTCTTGGGGGATACTGTGCCTAGTTTAGGGTCCTGTGCCACCATCCTGATTTTGACCTCGATTTACTAAGCTTTCCACGCGATTCAATATTGTTAGAAAACTTCCCAAACAATTAATCTACAGAAGTCACCATAAAGATCTACAGTAATTTTGTAAGTAAATTATGTGGAAAGTTTTCATAACAGTATTGAATAATTCTAGAAAGCGTATTAAATCAATGCCTTAGTTCCCCCGTGTCCCACACCCTTGGGAACCAGGAAACTTTTCCCAGCAAGCACTGTATGATTGATGTTTCGACAGGGTTGGACTTGGAATGGTCCTGTTTGTTGGAGTCCAGCCAGAGAGGCTATAAGTCAGCTTGGCATGCATGAAGCCAGGCTGACATGCTCTGTCAGTGGATGGGCACTCACATTTCGTTGAGCCAATAGCAAACCCCCTTAAAGACCCGCTGACCTATCAGATTTGTATTTGCTACAATACAGAGTTTAGTGAATGAACTGGCCTGTGTTTTAATACCTTGCAACAGAGGCACGCCCAAGGCAAGATATATTCCAGGTGTGCCCATGTACTCGAAAATTCATGGCCACCCGCCCTCCCTCATCTTCCAAATAAGCTAATAACTGCATTTTTGTGTCAGTTTGGTTCAGCTTCTTGGCTTGTTATGGATAGAACAATAATAACGGACTGCTTATGTTCACATAGGGTCATTAAATAAATGTGTAGTTTGTGTCTCATTTATTCAGTTTATCTCCTTTTAATAAAGTGAATTGTTACATTTTAGATTCTGTAATGAATACAAATGAATATGTTTTTGTTTCTTTGATGAATAGCATTTAGTGGCTGTGTGATTACATTTTCAACAACTGTCTGCCTTTTAGTAAAAAATGACATAAAAGATCTGGGTGCGCTAAAGATCTGGGTACGTTCACTGTTCAATTGGGGGCAGTTGCAAAATGTGGTAAATACACACTGTGCTCATGTTGAACTGCGTGGTAGGATACAGATAAAAATCTGTCTTGTATTTTGTTTATTGATGGGATGTGCAATAGAGAGAAAAAACTGCAGGTTGCAACTGGGAAATTCTGAGCTCTGAATTCTATATAGTATCGTGATGATGTTGGTAAAATTGCAGCATCAACTTAAAAACACTCACTGAGAGAAAACGAGACCTTTCTAAAAAAAAAAGGTCACCGGTAGAAGTTAATGTGGGTTTACGAGATGTTGTCCTACTTTTCGATGATCGTGGGAGTTTTATCTAAATGATTTTCATTGGCCGGAAATGAACAGGGGTCCCGGCTGCCAAATTGCAAATAAACCATAGGATGTTTAAACAACAAGCGAGGGGACTCTACACTCTACACTACATATCCAACCAGTAAGAATGTTGACATCAGTGGAAGAATTAACCGCAGCACCTATATTGCAGGAAGAAAAAAAGAGAGAGAGAGAGAGAGAGAGAGAGAGAGAGAATGTAGGACAGTGCATCCTCTTGATGTTCTCCTACCAGAAACCACTCAAAATGATGGTCTACAAACCAGATTCATGCTGCTGATCCTCGCATGTGGTGGGATAATGAAACCGCCGAACAGCTCATTGTATCTACACACAGTTATGTTACATGAACTTTAAGCCCCTTCCCAGAAGTAAAGGTTAGCCCCTGATCAAGAATCTACTAGATACACCTTGAGAGGTATAATATTCCTCCGTATTGTAAAATTTTCATGACACAGCAACACAGGAGCACACAGCAGCAAAGATAAACAGAGTGGGCAAACAGGCACTACTGTACATGGTTTGTGTCAGTCATGACATTTACTTATAAGAGTGAGGGCCACACATTAATTCAAGGTAAGATCAAAACTAACAGGGTTATTTACTGAATAGGGGAAAAAACAGCCGGTTCTGCGCGGGGCCATTCGCACAGTAGAACCCAGACATTTTTCACACAGTAGTATTTTACAATATCTGGAGTTTGCGGAGCAGACTCCGAATGAGCCTGAATTTTACCAGGATTTCAGCTGTTCTGAACACTGGTGGATGGCTGTAATTCAGGTCCGAATTGTCAATATCTGGCTGTGGGTTTTAGACATCTGTACTATTTGCTAATGTGTGGTGATCACAGAAAAAAAAAGAAAGCTTATTGGGGTCAATTCGTATTACTATAAGGAATTTTTTAAACCGCTCTTATTCCCACACCTATCATGACGCCGTTAGGGCATATCTACTAAACAGTGAGCAGCCAGCTAAAAACTAAAAAACTAAGAAACTAAAGAGCCATTAACCGGGCAGCATGTACAAGGTACACATTATTTTTTTTGAGTTTGGATGCAAAAAGCAATAGTTTTAAATGTAGTACCTATGCCTTTTTTCTGTGCATGTGTAAATGTATATGCATGCAGTACATGCAGTGTTATATATAAATCTGTTTGTAGAGGATTACATAGATATCTGCGTATAGGGTTATGTTTCTGAATGTAGATATTTGTGTTGAGGGCTTTGTGTTATATATGCATAGAGGGCTGTAGGTCTGTATGCAAATAAATGCTTGCAAGTTTATGCATCTGTGTATATAATGTATGTAGGTCACAGATTGTCTGCTAGCGTGTAAATAATGTGTGTGTGTGGTTATATGTTAATATAACACACATACACGTACATAGAGAAACATTGTGAAAGCAGAGACAAAAATAAATCATGGCTATACAGACAATGAAAACCACATACAGACACATAGCTAAGCAAGCACAGATAACCACAGTGTGAAACCCACAGAGAGACACATAGCAAAGCACAGACACTCACACTGCAAAACACACAGAGAGATGCATAGCAAAGCACAGACACTCACAATGGAAAACACACAGATATACATAGCAAAGCACATACACTCACACTGCAAAACACACAGAGAGATACCTAGCAAAGTACATACACTCACACTGCAAAACACACAGAGACACAGAGCAAAGCACAGACACTCATGCTGCAAAACACACAGAGAAATACATAGCAAAGCACAGACACTCACACTGCAAAACACACAGAAAGACACATAGCAAAGCACAGACTCCCACGCTGCAAAACACACAGAGAGACACATTGCAAAGCACAAACACTCACACTGCAAGACACACAGAGCAAAGCACAGACACTCATGCTGCAAAACACACATATAGATACATAGCAAAGCACAGACACTCACACTGCAAACCACACAGAGAGACACATAGCAAAAAACAGACACTCACACTGCAAAACACACAGAAAGACACATATCAAAGCACAGTCACTCATGCTGCAAAACACACAGAGAGACACATAGCAAAACACACAGAGATACATACAAAAGCACACACACTCGCACTGCAAAATACACAGAGATACAGAGAAAAGCACAGACACTCATGCTGCAAAACACACATAGAGATACTTAGCAAAGCACAGACACTCACACTGCAAGACACACAGAGACACAGAGCAAAGCACAGACACTCACACTGCAAAACACACTGAAAGACATAGCAAAACACAGACACTCATGCTGCAAAACGCACAGAGAGACACATAGCAAAACACAGACACTCACACGGCAAAACACACAGAGATACAGAGCAAAGCACATACACTCACACTGCAAAATACACAGAGATACAGAACAAAGCACAAACACTCATGCTGCAAAACACACAGAGAGATACTTAGCAAAGTACAGGCACTCACACTGCAAGACACACAGAGAAACACAGAGCAAAGCACAGACACTCACACTGCAAAACACACATAGAAATACATAGCAAAGCACAGACACTCACACTGCAAAACACACAGAAAGACACATAGCAAAACACAGACACTCATGCTGCAAAACACACAGAGAGATACATAGCAAAACACAGACACTCACGCTGCAAAACCCACAGAGAACCAGAGCAAAGCACAGATACTCATGCTGGAAAACACACAGAGATACAGAGCGAAACACACAGAAAGACACATAGCAAAGCACAGACACTCACACTGCAAAACAAACAGAAACAGAGCAAAGCACAGACACCTCATGCTGCAAAACACACACAGAGAGATACATAGCAAAACACAGACACTCATGCTGCAAAACACACACAGAGGGATACAAACACGCAAATAAGCAGATAACAAAACTCACATATAAACGCGTACCAAATCAGCAAACCGCTCGGCACATGTAGGAAACACACAGATACACACATAACAAAATGCACAGAAACACATTGAAAAGCACAGACAATGCATTCCTGTCCACTGGCTTGTCCTGAAGATTGTCCTGGCTGATCTCGCTAACATTAGCCAGGAACTCTTCCCTCCCAGTGCAAACAGCATACAGCAACTTCTCTCACATTGAAGGAACTATATAGTGCTAGAATACAAAGCTGTATTCCTAACACTATATTGTCCCTCTGCCATCTGCCCCCCCCCCCCTCCCCCCACCACTCCCGGCTGCAATAAATGGTTAAACAGCCCTTGAAACACTTACCTGATTCCAGTGTCCCTTGGCAATGGGTCAGGCTCCTCCGCCAATGCAGCCATTGGGGGAACCTAGTGCGTATGAATGGCAAGGTGCCCTCTGGAGGATGTCAACACACCGGGTGTCCTCATGCAAAGCGTGAGGACATCCAGTGTTGTTTCACAAAGTCAAACTCTGTGAAACTACAGGAAGTGCCTTAGGTGGCTGCCTGGTATGCATCCACTAGTGACAGTCCTAACACTGTGATAAGAGGACTGGGATACTGCACCCAAACCACTTCAATGAGATGACGTAGTCTGGGTGCCTATAGTGTCCCTTTAAGCATGTCTCCACACATCGCTGTTTGCCTGGAGAGAGAAGATAAGACAAGGCAAAAGGGTTCTGGAACAAGCAGGGATGTTGACAGGCTGCTACACTGAATGAGTGGAAGCCCAAGGTAAAAGAGAGATAAAAAAAGAAATTAATAATAATTCGCTGAGTCTCCGACTCGGTGTCCACAGAGGAACTGCCACACTTTCTTAGATGGCTGATAGCCACAGCCCTTCCTGCTAAGCAAGCTAAATTGATTCTTCTGGACGGGGCATACCAGGTAAACAGGTCTCCACGCACCCCAGCATGCTCGCCAAGGGACATTATACTCAAGTGCCAAACCTTCGCGGACAAGCAAAAGCTTATGAAAGGCCTCCAAGAAAAGGCACCCTTGGACTTTGAAACCCACCACCTCACTTTCTTCCAGGATGTCACCAGGTCCACACTGCTGTGGAGAAAGGCTATGCAGCCTATAACTAAGAAGCTGCAAGAAGCTGGATTGGCTTACCCCTGGTCCACTTCACGCACACTGATGGTCCTCAAAGACGGGAAGATACACACAGCAGCACTACCATCAGGCGCCTCTAATTTCCTCGCAGCACTCGGCCTAATGGGGGGCGCAGAAGCCCCGGCAAGACACCCGACGATCCACCAATGGGATGCCTCGAGAGTGATATATTTTGTACCATTCAGGATCCAGGACTCAGTGACTTAGACTCTGGAATAGAGGCACTACCTCAGTGCACCTCACCGTAGGTGTTAGTGAGGAGAAAAACACCCTTGATCTACCACAAGGTGGCCCCCTGCCAAAAGAAATATAGTTCATACACGCAAACGGTTTTAAAGTTCTACGCTAGTTACCTAATTACAGAACGTAACCCACTTACAAGTGGAAATACACACAGAGAACCCACACAAGCCCGACACTTAACCCCCCCCTTAACACTTAATTACAAGCATTGAGGCACCAGGCACTGTCCCCCATCCCTACTGCACGCACCAACACTTAGCGATGATGCCGCAGGCTCAATAGCCTAACCCGAAGCAGCAAGGCTCACACATAGGACAACACATAGGACATACATGGTGGCCTCTAGGACAATACCAGCAGACATCTGGCCAGCACACCTCTGCGGAAAACAAAAGAAACCTACACCTCACTACACACACACCAACAAAGTTATGCATGCAATAAGCTCCTTGAGGCTTTACCCTTTGTTTTATCTTTTTTCCTTATGTTCATCATTGTCTTTCATTGGTTGTAAACATGCTGACCTAACTGCACAGAGTCATGTACTAAATACATAAAGAGTGGTTTAAATTGTAAGGAAATGTTAGACAGCCAATATGTTGTATAATCTACTATAATGGGTGTCGGGTGAACTCACTCGCATTAGCTTGCTTATTCAGCTATGCGAAACACCCTGACTAATGCATGTAACTTATGTGTCAAAGCTATACCCTCTGTCATATTGTGATGCCTGACCTATCTCTTATATGCCTTATACTGTACAACATGTGCACCACTCAATAAAAGAAAGATTTAATAAAAAAAAAAAACTAAAAAAAAGAACAAACATGCTTACTCCAGTTTAATGTACATTTACATTACTGCAGTATATGGACCTATTTCATCACATGGAGCTAGTGCTCCATCTGGCCCTGTGTTAATCCAGCCCTCTGCAAATTCCTGTGGTAAATTAAAGTCAGGGTCTAGTCAGAGTTTTAGTATTTCAACGTGTGATACACCATTTTACTTTAGAAAATTTGAAGATGAAATGTAACGGTTGAAATTACATTATTCCTAGAGCAGAGTTCCACAGTGTACTCAGTCTGTACTACTGATAAATCACTGTACTGTGATAAAGTGAGGTACTAAATGCATAACCCTCATCATGGTTATCTCTACGCCCAGTTGTACAGTCTCAGCCGAGTATTTAAGAGTGATAATGCTTAACCAATGGCGATGTTGTGGAATTTAAACCCATTTACTACTGGCTAACAATCATTGGAGACACCGGCCACAGCACCTTGAGGGCTCCCTAGCCCTAAGTATGCTTGATCCTAAATACCTCAGAATTTTGTCCCATATCTTTAATCTCAACACCGACCCCCAATTGTGCTGTAACCATGTTGAACTCTTTTAAATGAAAATGATTTATGTATATGTCAACATTCTTCATACAGTATTATTTTGTTAAATTTTTATGAAAGTGAAAATATCTTATTAAATAATATAACTATATCTTATTGTACCTGGAATCCTTTCATTGTGAATGAATAATTTCCAGGGCCATAATATTGCGTCATGCTAAAAGCCGTGTGGATTTACATTTTATAGAATGCAATGGATTTATTCTCTAAACATTGAATGACAGTGAATTAAACTATTATTTTATTTTGAAGATTTAGGCCAACATATCGGAACTGTGAGTTGGAAAATGATTCCCAATTATCACTGTTTGCATAACATTTTGCAGTTTGGTTTTCATTTTCAATACGATATAATGTTTAGTGAAGAAAACCCCATTATAACGATAAAACATTGTTTGATTAAAATAGATTTAACCCTCGAAGTTCCTAAAAGTACCGTAAGGACAATGTGATTCCCTTTCTTCCAGGCAATACAATTAAGTCTATATCCATCATTTTAACAATATTAATTCTTAATATGGCATTGATACTTACAGCTCGCATAAACCTTTGTTTTTTTAAATCTGCCTTATCTTTTGTGAAGTTCATCCTGTCACTGTCTCATCGTTTTGAATTTAAATACTCCTCTGTTCCTCTAAAGAGTTCACGCCTACCAGTATCAGAATCTTTAAGAATCTAGGACACAGATATCGCAAGACATGCAAATCTAGTGGCATATTCAGAATGCAACCCCTTGTAAAACTAACTCCGCTATCCAAATACATTCTGGTTTCTCAGGCTGACTGTTTTGTTTCAGACAGGTTTTGTTAAGTTTGAACTCATGAACTCCCTAAAACATAAAATATCAATGCTTGATATTCAAATAGCGATGTCAGTTTCACCAATAATCATGTCTATATTCTGGACATTGACTGCCAAGACATGCTGTCCAATAGGATTTCTGATGTCAGCCATTGGTTTTACATTGGGCCATTAGATCCTAGACGCCCTAAAACACAGGCTAACACATTGTCCGCTTAGGACTGTCACATTTGGTCACGAGTTCAGTACATGTGGGGAAAAGGGGTTGAGTCAATTCATAGAGGAGATTCTAGTGCCTTACCAGCTTTAAACTTCACCAGCTACCAATGATGTGTAGACTTCATATACTAAGGTAAAACAATGGATTAATTCATGGAGGAATTACAGTGGAATTGTTGATGTTTAGATAATAGATCCTGCAGCTTATGATTTCTACGTACAACAGGTCAATACAGGTTGCAAACATTAAGACTTTATAATTTAGCCAAAAAAACATGATTAATCTGGCAAGCCAACGGAAGCCTAATTTTAGAGTTGAGCTAAGGCACACAGGGTCTGGTTTGCTCGAGATTGATAAGAGTTCAACTCACAGGCATTGCAATAAAAAAAGAGAATATCACAACTTTGAGAATGGACACAAGCTTTGAGAACCTCAGTAGCTTCCCTTTCTGTAAATCTCCGCTCAGATCTCAAAATAGTTTTTGCGCACTTGTGCAATTACAGAGAGAAACTATACCATTGCCTATCAGACTGATCCCATCCACAAGGGCAAACCACGAGAGATATAGCAACCCCGGACAATTATTTTAGCATTCTTTGGGTCTAATGAGCAGAAGATGACGCAATTAAATTAGCCCCTCTGAAAATTGCCAAATAAACAAACATAGCGCAACTCATAGCTTTTCTTTCTTTATGGCATGCAGGTACATGAACATGCCAAGAAAAACTATTGTTTAATGCATTTTGCACATTTTGTAATTAGTGGCTACAAACATGATCGCTGCAAGCGAATACTATGTAATTGATAAAGACCGAATGAGAGCACTCGTAGAGCAGCTATCATGGGTAGAAACATAACGAGAAGTCAAGTTATGAAGACGCTGAATGTATTAAAGAAAATAAGTAAAATATGCTATAGCGATGTAGCATTTCCGCTAGTGCTGAATTTGTGAATGGAAAGAAAGAAGTGTTCGTGTAGCGGAGCTCTAGTCCTAGCAGGGACTTCCTTCCCACTGGATCACCCAAGAGTAAAATCAGGAACAAGAAAACACGAAGCAGATATTCCACCTCCTCCCCAGTAACTGGACAACACACAGTTTGGGAGTACAACTGGTTTTATTCCTGCCACTCACGGCTTTTATACATTGCCCTAGAATGGGGTTTCTTTTCACAATTACAGGGCTTTTCTTCTGAAGATCCTCTGTGCCTGAGATATAATTGAGTGAGAAAAAACTATAACTCAATTATCTTTAAGGTACAGAAGAATCTGCAATATTTAAAAACATCCAAAAATACATTTTAAGGGCTTCAGAACCCCACCAAAGCCATATCACCGAATAGCTTGGATCTGAGCGCAAACATCGCCAGAATATCCCTCAGATCCCTTCGGTGGTGCGGGAACGCCATTAGAATGAAGTTTTGACCAGACGGCCATGAGGTGATGCCCCAAAACAGTTCCAGAGAAAAAAAGTCAAAGACCGGTTCTCACATGAACTGTATAGTTATCTGGGGGAGCTGAGGTGGAGGATACTGTATAGTTATCTGGGGGAGCTGAGGTGGAGGATACTATATAGTTATCTGGGGAGCTGAGGTGGAGGATACTGTATAGTTATCTGGGGGAGCTGAGGTGGAGGATACTATATAGTTATCTGGGGAGCTGAGGTGGAGGATACTGTATAGTTATCTGGGGAGCTGAGGTGGAGGGTACTGTATAGTTATCTGGGGGAGTTGAGGTGGAGGATACTGTATAGTTATCTGGGGAGATGAGGTGGAGGATACTGTATATTTATCTGGGGGAGTTGAGGTGGAGGATACTGTATAGTTATCTGGGGAGATGAGGTGGAGGATACTGTATATTTATCTGGAGAGATGAGGTGGAGGATACTGTATAGTTATTTGGGGAGCTGAGGTGGAGGATACTGTATAGTTATCTGGGGGAGCTGAGGTGGGGGATACTGTATAGTTATCTGGGGGAGCTGAGGTGGAGGATACTGTATAGTTATCTGGGGAGCTGAGGTGGGGGATACTGTATAGTTATCTGGGGGAGCTGAGGTGGTTATCTGGGGGAGCTAAGGTGGAGGATACTGTATAGTTATCTGGGGAGCTGAGGTGGGGGATACTGTATAGTTATCTGGGGAGCTGAGGTGGAGGATACTGTATTGTTATCTGGGGGCTGAAGTGGGGGAGACTGTATAGTTATCTGGGGGAGCTGAAATGGAGAATACTGTATAGTTATCTGGGGGAGCTGAGGTGGAGGATACTGTATAGTTATCTGGGGGAGCTGAGGTGGAGGATACTGTATAGTTATCTGGGGGAGCTGAGGTGGAGGATACTGTATTGGTATCTGGGGGCTGAAGTGGGGGAGACTGTATAGTTATCTGGGGGAGCTGAGGTGGGGGATACTGTATAGTTATCTGGGGGAGCTAAGGTGGAGGATACTGTATAGTTATCTGGGGAGCTGAGGTGGGGGATACTGTATAGTTATCTGGGGGAGCTGAAGTGGAGAATACTGTATAGTTATCTGGGGGAGCTGAGGTGGAGGATACTGTATAGTTATCTGGGGGAGCTGAGGTGGGGGATACTGTATAGTTATCTGGGAGAGCTGAGGTGGGGGATACTGTATAGTTATCTGGGGGAGCTGAGGTGGAGGATACTGTATAGTTATCTGGGAGCTGAGGTGGGGGATACTGTATAGTTATCTGGGGGAGCTGAAATGGAGAATACTGTATAGTTATCTGGGGGAGCTGAGGTGGAGGATACTGTATAGTTATCTGAGGGAGCTGAGGTGGAGGGTACTGTATAGTTATCTGGGGGAGTTGAGGTGGAGGATACTGTATAGTTATCTGGGGAGATGAGGTGGAGGATACTGTATATTTATCTGGGGGAGTTGAGGTGGAGGATACTGTATAGTTATCTGGGGAGATGAGGTGGAGGATACTGTATATTTATCTGGGGGAGTTGAGGTGGAGGATACTGTATAGTTATCTGGGGAGATGAGGTGGAGGATACTGTATATTTATCTGGAGAGATGAGGTGGAGGATACTGTATAGTTATTTGGGGAGCTGAGGTGGAGGATACTGTATAGTTATCTGGGGGAGCTCAGCTGGGGGAGCTGAGGTGGAGGATACTGTATAGTTATCTGGGGAGCTGAGGTGGGGGATACTGTATAGTTATCTGGGGGAGCTGAGGTGGTTATCTGGGGGAGCTAAGGTGGAGGATACTGTATAGTTATCTGGGGAGCTGAGGTGGGGGATACTGTATAGTTATCTGGGGAGCTGAGGTGGAGGATACTGTATTGTTATCTGGGGGCTGAAGTGGGGGAGACTGTATAGTTATCTGGGGAAGCTGAAATGGAGAATACTGTATAGTTATCTGGGGGAGCTGAGGTGGAGGATACTGTATAGTTATCTGGGGGAGCTGAGGTGGAGGATACTGTATAGTTATCTGGGGGAGCTGAGGTGGAGGATACTGTATTGGTATCTGGGGGCTGAAGTGGGGGAGACTGTATAGTTATCTGGGGGAGCTGAGGTGGGGGATACTGTATAGTTATCTGGGGGAGCTAAGGTGGAGGATACTGTATAGTTATCTGGGGAGCTGAGGTGGGGGATACTGTATAGTTATCTGGGGGAGCTGAAGTGGAGAATACTGTATAGTTATCTGGGGGAGCTGAGGTGGAGGATACTGTATAGTTATCTGGGGGAGCTGAGGTGGGGGATACTGTATAGTTATCTGGGAGAGCTGAGGTGGGGGATACTGTATAGTTATCTGGGGGAGCTGAGGTGGAGGATACTGTATAGTTATCTGGGAGCTGAGGTGGGGGATACTGTATAGTTATCTGGGGGAGCTGAAATGGAGAATACTGTATAGTTATCTGGGGGAGCTGAGGTGGAGGATACTGTATAGTTATCTGAGGGAGCTGAGGTGGAGGATACTGTATAGTTATCTGGGGAGCTGAGGTGGAGGATACTGTATAGTTATCTGGGGGAGCTGAGGTGGGGGATACTGTATAGTTATCTGGGGGAGCTGAGGTGGAGGATACTGTATAGTTATCTGGGGGAGCTGAGGTGGGGGTTAATGTATAGTTATCTGGGGGAGCTGAGGTGGGGGATACTGTATAGTTATCTGGGGGAGCTAAGGTGGAGGATACTGTATAGTTATCTGGGGAGCTGAGGTGGGAGATACTGTATAGTTTTCTGGGGGAGCTGAGGTGGAGGATACTGTATAGTTACATGGGGGAGCTGAGGTGGAGGATACTGTATAGTTATCTGGGGGAGTTGAGGTGGAGGATACTGTATAGTTATCTGGGGGAGCTAAGGTGGAGGATACTGTATAGTTATCTGGGGAGCTGAGGTGGAGGATACTGTATAGTTATCTGGGGGAGCTGAGGTGCAGGATACTGTATAGTTATCTGGGGAGCTGAGGTGCAGGATACTGTATAGTTATCTGGGGAGCTGAGGTGGGGGATACTGTATAGTTATCTGGGGGCGCTGAGTTGGGGGATACTGTATAGTTATCTGGGGGAGCTGAGGTGGAGGATACTGTATAGTTATCTGGGGAGCTGAGGTGGGGGATACTGTATAGTTATCTGGGGGAGCTGAGGTGGGGGATACTGTATAGTTATCTGGGGGCTGAGGTGGGGGATACTGTATAGTTATCTGGGGGAGCTGAGTTGGGGGATACTGTATAGTTATCTGGGGGCTGAGGTGGGGGATACTGTATAGTTATCTGGGGGAGCTGAGGTGGAGGATACTGTATAGTTATCTGGGGGAGCTGAGGTGGAGGATACTGTATAGTTATCTGGGGGAGCTGAGGTGGAGGATACTGTATTGGTATCTGGGGGCTGAAGTGGGGGAGACTGTATAGTTATCTGGGGGAGCTGAGGTGGGGGATACTGTATAGTTATCTGGGGGAGCTAAGGTGGAGGATACTGCATAGTTATCTGGGGGAGCTGAGGTGGGGGATACTGTATAGTTATCTGGGGGAGCTGAAGTGGAGAATACTGTATAGTTATCTGGGGGAGCTGAGGTCGAGGATACTGTATAGTTATCTGGGGGAGCTGAGGTGGGGGATACTGTATAGTTATCTGGGAGAGCTGAGGTGGGGGATACTGTATAGTTATCTGGGGGAGCTGAGGTGGAGGATACTGTATAGTTATCTGGGAGCTGAGGTGGGGGATACTGTATAGTTATCTGGGGGAGCTGAAATGGAGAATACTGTATAGTTATCTGGGGGAGCTGAGGTGGAGGATACTGTATAGTTATCTGAGGGAGCTGAGGTGGAGGATACTGTATAGTTATCTGGGGGAGCTGAGGTGGGGGATACTGTATAGTTATCTGGGAGAGCTGAGGTGGGGGATACTGTATAGTTATCTGGGGGAGCTGAGGTGGGGGATACTGTATAGTTATCTGGGGGAGCTGAGGTGGGGGATACTGTATAGTTATCTGGGGGAGCTGAGGTGGAGGATACTGTATAGTTATCTGGGGGAGCTGAGGTGGGGGTTAATGTATAGTTATCTGGGGGAGCTGAGGTGGGGGATACTGTATAGTTATCTGGGGGAGCTAAGGTGGAGGATACTGTATAGTTATCTGGGGAGCTGAGGTGGGAGATACT
Organism: Pelobates fuscus; assembly: GCF_036172605.1. Lineage (NCBI taxonomy): Eukaryota > Metazoa > Chordata > Amphibia > Anura > Pelobatidae > Pelobates > Pelobates fuscus. Next base: position 32,279,165 of record NC_086323.1, on the reverse strand, counting down.
GTATAGTTTTCTGGGGGAGCTGAGGTGGAGGATACTGTATAGTTACATGGGGGAGCTGAGGTGGAGGATACTGTATAGTTATCTGGGGGAGTTGAGGTGGAGGATACTGTATAGTTATCTGGGGGAGCTAAGGTGGAGGATACTGTATAGTTATCTGGGGAGCTGAGGTGGAGGATACTGTATAGTTATCTGGGGGAGCTGAGGTGCAGGATACTGTATAGTTATCTGGGGAGCTGAGGTGCAGGATACTGTATAGTTATCTGGGGAGCTGAGGTGGGGGATACTGTATAGTTATCTGGGGGCGCTGAGTTGGGGGATACTGTATAGTTATCTGGGGGAGCTGAGGTGGAGGATACTGTATAGTTATCTGGGGAGCTGAGGTGGGGGATACTGTATAGTTATCTGGGGGAGCTGAGGTGGGGGATACTGTATAGTTATCTGGGGGCTGAGGTGGGGGATACTGTATAGTTATCTGGGGGAGCTGAGTTGGGGGATACTGTATAGTTATCTGGGGGCTGAGGTGGGGGATACTGTATAGTTATCTGGGGGAGCTGAGGTGGGGGATACTGTATAGTTATCTGGGGGAGCTGAGGTGGAGGATACTGTATAGTTATCTGGGGAGCTGAGGTGGGGAATACTGTATAGTTATCTGGGGGAGCTGAGGTGGGGGGTACTGTATAGTTATCTGGGGAGCTGAGGTGGGGGATACTGTATAGTTATCTGGGGGAGCTGAGGTGGAGGATACTGTATGGTTATCTGGGGGAGCTAAGGTGGGGGATACTGTATAGTTATCTGGGGGAGCTGAGGTGGAGGATACTGTATAGTTATCTGAGGGAGCTGAGGTGGAGGATACTGTATAGTTATCTGGGGGAGCTGAGGTGGAGGATACTGTATAGTTATCGGGGGAGCTGAGGTGGAGGATACTGTATAGTTATCTGGGGGAGCTGAGGTGGAGGATACTGTATAGTTATCTGGGGGAGCTGAGGTGGAGGATACTGTATAGTTATCTGGGGGAGCTGAGGTGGAGGATACTGTATAGTTATCTGGGGGAGCTGAGGTGGAGGATACTGTATAGTTATCTGGGGGAGCTAAGGTGGAGGATACTGTATAGTTATCTGGGGGAGCTAAGGTGGAGGATACTGTATAGTTATCTGGGGAGCTGAGGTGGGGGATACTGTATAGTTATCTGGGGGAGCTAAGGTGGGGGATACTGTATAGTTAACTGGGGAGCTGAGGTGGAGGATACTGTATAGTTATCTGGGGGAGCTGAGGTGGGGGATACTGTATGGTTATCTGGGGGAGCTGAGGTGGAGGATACTGTATGGTTATCTGGGGAGCTAAGGTGGGGGATACTGTATAGTTATCTGGGGGAGCTGAGGTGGGGGATACTGTATGGTTATCTGGGGGAGCTAAGGTGGGGGATACTGTAGAGTTATCTGGGGGAGTTGAGGTGGAGGATACTGTATAGTTATCTGGGGGAGCTAAGGTGGAGGATACTGTATAGTTATCTGGGGAGCTGAGGTGGGGGATACTGTATAGTTATCTGGGGGAGCTGAGGTGGAGGATACTGTATTGTTATCTGGGGGCTGAAGTGGGGGAGACTGTATTGTTATCTGGGGGAGCTGAAATGGAGAATACTGTATAGTTATCTGGGGGAGCTGAGGTGGAGGATACTGTATAGTTATCTGGGGGAGCTGAGGTGGAGGATACTGAATAGTTATCTGGGGAGCTGAGGTGGGGGATACTGTATAGTTATCTGGGGGAGCTGAGGTGGGGGATACTGTATAGTTATCTGGGGGAGCTAAGGTGGAGGATACTGTATAGTTATCTGGGGGAGCTGAGGTGGAGGATACTGTATAGTTATCTGGGGGAGCTGAGGTGGGGGATACTGTATAGTTATCTGGGGGAGCTGAGGTGGGGGATACTGTATAGTTATCTGGGGAGCTGAGGTGGGGATTACTGTATAGTTTTCTGGGGGAGCTGAAATGGAGAATACTGTATAGTTATCTGGGGGAGCTGCGGTGGAGGATACTGTATAGTTATCTGGGGGAGCTGAGGTGGAGGATACTGTATAGTTATCTGGGGAGCTGAGGTGGAGGATACTGTATAGTTATCTGGGGGAGCTGAGGTGGGGGATACTGTATAGTTATCTGGGGGAGCTGAGGTGGAGGATACTGTATAGTTATCTGGGGGAGCTGAGGTGGGGGTTAATGTATAGTTATCTGGGGGAGCTGAGGTGGGGGATACTGTATAGTTATCTGGGGGAGCTAAGGTGGAGGATACTGTATAGTAATCTGGGGAGCTGAGGTGGGGGATACTGTATAGTTTTCTGGGGGAGCTGAGGTGGAGGATACTGTATAGTTACATGGGGGAGCTGAGGTGGAGGATACTGTATAGTTATCTGGGGGAGTTGAGGTGGAGGATACTGTATAGTTATCTGGGGGAGCTAAGGTGGAGGATACCGTATAGTTATCTGGGGGAGCTGAGGTGGAGGATACTGTATAGTTATCTGGGGGAGCTGAGGAGCAGGATACTGTATAGTTATCTGGGGAGCTGAGGTGGAGGATACTGTATAGTTATCTGGGGGCGCTGAGTTGGGGGATACTGTATAGTTATCTGGGGGAGCTGAGGTGGAGGATACTGTATAGTTATCTGGGGAGTTGAGGTGGGGAATACTGTATAGTTATCTGGGGGAGCTGAGGTGGGGGATACTGTATAGTTATCTGGGGGCTGAGGTGGGGGATACTGTATAGTTATCTGGGGGAGCTAAGGTGGAGGATACTGTATAGTTATCTGGGGAGCTGAGGTGGGGGATACTGTATAGTTATCTGGGGGAGCTGAAGTGGAGAATACTGTATAGTTATCTGGGGGAGCTGAGGTGGGGGATACTGTATAGTTATCTGGGGGAGCTGAGGTGGGGGATACTGTATAGTTATCTGGGGGCTGAGGTGGGGGATACTGTATAGTTATCTGGGGGAGCTGAGGTGGAGGATACTGTATAGTTATCTGGGGGAGCTGAGGTGGAGGATACTGTATAGTTATCTGGGGAGCTGAGGTGGGGGATACTGTATAGTTATCTGGGGGAGCTGAGGTGGGGGATACAGTATAGTTATCTGGGGAGCTGAGGTGGGGGATACTGTATAGTTATCTGGGGGAGCTGAGGTGGAGGATACTGTATAGTTATCTGGGGGAGCTGAGGTGGAGGATGCTGTATGGTTATCTGGGGGAGCTGAGGTGGAGGATACTGTATGGTTATCTGGGGAGCTAAGGTGGGGGATACTGTATAGTTATTTGGGGGAGCTGAGGTGGAGGATAGTGTATAGTTATCTGGGGGAGCTGAAGTGGGGGATACTGTATAGTTATCTGGGGGAGCTGAGGTGGAGGATACTGTATAGTTATCTGGGGGAGCTGAGGTGGAGGATACTGTATAGTTATCTGGGGGAGCTGAGGTGGAGGATACTGTATAGTTATCTGGGGAGCTAAGGTGGGGGATACTGTATAGTTATCTGGGGGAGCTGAGGTGGAGGATACTGTATAGTTATCTGGGGGAGCTGAGGTGGGGGATACTGTATAGTTATCTGGGGGAGCTGAGGTGGAGGATACTGTATAGTTATCTGGGGAGCTGAGGTGGGGGATACTGTATGTTTATCTGGGGGAGCTAAGGTGGGGGATACTGTATAGTTATCTGGGGGAGCTGAGGTGGAGGATACTGTATGGTTATCTGGGGGAGCTAAGGTGGGGGATACTGTATAGTTATCTGGGGGAGCTGAGGTGGAGGATACTCTATAGTTATCTGGGGGAGCTGAGGCGGGGGACACTGTATAGTTATCTGGGGGAGCTGAGGTGGGGGATACTGTATAGTTATCTGGGGGAGCTGAGGTGGAGGATACTGTATAGTTATCTGGGGGAGCTGAGGTGGGGGATCCTGTATAGTTATCTGGGGGAGCTGAGGTGGAGGATACTGTATAGTTATCTGGGGGAGCTGAGGTGGAGGATACTGTATAGTTATCTGGGGGAGCTGAGGTGGAGGATACTGTATAGTTATCTGGGGAGCTGAGGTGGGGGATACTGTATAGTTATCTGGGGGAGCTGAGGTGGGGGATACTGTATAGTTATCTGGGGGAGCTGAGGTGGTTATCTGGGGGAGCTAAGGTGGGGGATACTGTATAGTTAACTGGGGGAGCTGAGGTGGAGGATACTGTATAGTTATCTGGGGGAGCTGAGGTGGGGGATACTGTATGGTTATCTGGGGGAGCTGAGGTGGAGGATACTGTATGGTTATCTGGGGAGCTAAGGTGGGGGATACTGTATAGTTATCTGGGGGAGCTGAGGTGGGGGATACTGTATAGTTATCTGGGGGAGCTGAGGTGGAGGATACTGTATGGTTATCTGGGGGAGCTAAGGTGGGGGATACTGTAGAGTTATCTGGGGGAGTTGAGGTGGAGGATACTGTATAGTTATCTGGGGGAGCTAAGGTGGAGGATACTGTATAGTTATCTGGGGAGCTGAGGTGGGGGATACTGTATAGTTATCTGGGGGAGCTGAGGTGGAGGATACTGTATTGTTATCTGGGGAGCTGAGGTGGGGGATACTGTATAGTTATCTGGGGAAGCTAAGGTGGAGGATACTGTATAGTTATCTGGGGAGCTGAGGTGGAGGATACTGTATAGTTATCTGGGGGAGCTGAGGTGGGGGATACTGTAGAGTTATCTGGGGGAGCTGAGGTGGGGGATACTGTATAGTTATCTGGGGGAGCTGAGGTGGAGGATACTGTATAGTTATCTGGGGAGCTGAGGTGGAGGATACTGTATAGTTATCTGGGGAGCTGAGGTGGGGGATACTGTATAGTTATCTGGTGAGCTGAGGTGGAGGATACTGTATAGGTATCTGGGGGAGCTGAGGTGGAGGATACTGTATAGTTATCTGTGGGCTGAGGTGGGGGATACTGTATAGTTATCTGGGGGAGCTGAAGTGGAGAATACTGTATAGTTATCTGGGGGAGCTGAGGTGGAGGATACTGTATAGTTATCTGGTGGAGCTGAGGTGGGGGATACTGTATAGTTATCTGGGGAACTGAGGTGGAGGATACTGTATAGTTTTCTGGGGGAGCTGAGGTGGGGGACACTGTATAGTTATCTGGGGAGCTGAGGTGGAGGATACTGTATAGTTATCTGGGGGAGCTGAGGTGGAGGATACTGTATAGTTACATGGGGCAGTTGAGGTGGAGGATACTGTATAGTTATCTGGGGGAGCTAAGGTGGATAATACTGTATAGTTATCTGGGGAGCTGAGGTGGGGGATACTGTATAGTTATCTGGGTGAGCTGAGGTGGGGGATACTGTATAGTTATCTGGGGGCGCTGAGTTGGGGGATACTGTATAGTTATCTGGGGGTGCTGAGGTGGAGGATACTGTATAGTTATCTGGGGAGCTGAGGTGGGGGATACTGTATAGTTATCTGGGGGAGCTGAGGTGGAGGATACTGTATAGTTATCTGGGGGAGCTGAGGTGGAGGATACTGTATAGTTATCTAGGGAGCTGAGTTGGGGGATACTGTATAGTTATCTGGGGGAGCTGAGGTGGAGAACACTGTATAGTTATCTGGGGGAGCTGAGGTGGAGGAGACTGTATAGTTATCTGGGGAGCTGAGGTGGAGGATACTGTATAGTTATCTGGGGGAGCTGAGGTGGAGGATACTGTATAGTTATCTGGGGAGCTGAGGTGGGGGATAATGTATAGTTATCTGGGGGAGCTGAGGTGGAGGATACTATATAGTTATCTGGGGGTGCTGAGGTGGGGGATACTGTATAGTTATCTGGGGAGCTGAGGTGGAGGATACTGTATAGTTATTTGGGGAGCTGAGGTGGGGGATACTGTATAGTTATCTGGTGAGCTGAGGTGGAGGATACTGTATAGTTATCTGGGGGAGCTGAGGTGGAGGATACTGTATAGTTATCTGGGGGAGCTGAGGTGGGGGATAATGTATAGTTATCTGGGGGAGCTGAGGTGGAGGATACTGTATAGTTATCCGGGGGAGCTGAGGTGGGGGATACTGTATAGTTATCTGGGGAGCTGAGGTGGAGGATACTGTATAGTTATCTGGGGAGCTGAGGTGGGGGATACTGTATAGTTATCTGGTGAGCCGAGGTGGAGGATACTGTATAGTTATCTGGGGGAGCTGAGGTGGAGGATACTGTATGGTTATCTGGGGGAGCTAAGGTGGGGGATACTGTATAGTTGTCTGGGGGAGCTGAGGTGGAGGATACTGTATAGTTATCTGGGGGAGCTGAGGTGCAGGATATTGTATAGTTATCTGGGGAGCTGAGGTGGAGGATACTGTATAGTTATCTGGGGAGCTGAAGTGGAGGATACTGTATAGTTATCTGGGGAGCTGAGGTGGGGGATACTGTATAGTTATCTGGGGGAGCTGAGGTGGAGGATACTGTATAGTTATCTGGGGGAGCTGAGGTGGGGGATACTGTATAGTTATCTGGGGGAGCTGAGGTGGGGGATACTGTATAGTTATCTGGGGGAGCTGAGGTGGAGGATACTGTATAGTTATCTGGGAAGCTGAGGTGGAGGATACTGTATAGTTATCTGGGGAGCTGGGGTGGAGGATACTGTATAGTTATCTGGGGGCTGAGGTGGGGGAGACTGTATAGTTATCTAGGGGAGCTGAGGTGGGGGTTACTGTATAGTTATCTTGGAGAGCTGAGGTGGGGGATACTGTATAGTTATCTGGGGAGTTGAGGTGGGGGATACTGTATAGCTATCTGGGGAGTTGAGGTGGGGGATACTGTATAGTTATCTGGGGAGTTGAGGTGGAGGATACTGTATAGTTATCTGGGGGAGCTGAGGTGGAGGATACTGTATAGTTATCTGGGGGAGCTGAGGTGGGGGATACTATATAGTTATCTGGGGGAGCTGAGGTGGAGGATACTGTATAGTTATCTGGGGGAGCTAAGGTGGAGGATACTGTATAGTTATCTGGGGAGCTGAGGTGGAGGATACTGTATAGTTATCTGGGGAGCTGAGGTGGGGGATACTGTATAGTTATCTGCGGGAGCTGAGGTGGAGGATACTGTATAGTTATCTGGGGGAGCTGAGGTGGGGGATACTGTATAGTTATCTGGGGGAGCTGAGGTGGGGGATACTGTATAGTTATCTGGGGGAGCTGAGGTGGAGGATACTGTATAGTTATCTGGGGGAGCTGAGGTGGGGGATACTGTATAGTAATCTGGGGGAGCTGAGGTGGAGGATACTGTATAGTTATCTGGGAAGCTGAGGTGGAGGATACTGTATAGTTATCTGGGGAGCTGGGGTGGAGGATACTGTATAGTTATCTGGGGGCTGAGGTGGGGGAGACTGTATAGTTATCTAGGGGAGCTGAGGTGGGGGTTACTGTATAGTTATCTTGGAGAGCTGAGGTGGGGGATACTGTATAGTTATCTGGGGAGTTGAGGTGGGGGATACTGTATAGCTATCTGGGGAGTTGAGGTGGGGGATACTGTATAGTTATCTGGGGAGTTGAGGTGGAGGATACTGTATAGTTATCTGGGGGAGCTGAGGTGGAGGATACTGTATAGTTATCTGGGGGAGCTGAGGTGGGGGATACTATATAGTTATCTGGGGGAGCTGAGGTGGAGGATACTGTATAGTTATCTGGGGGAGCTAAGGTGGAGGATACTGTATAGTTATCTGGGGAGCTGAGGTGGAGGATACTGTATAGTTATCTGGGGAGCTGAGGTGGGGGATACTGTATAGTTATCTGCGGGAGCTGAGGTGGAGGATACTGTATAGTTATCTGGGGGAGCTGAGGTGGGGGATACTGTATAGTTATCTGGGGGAGCTGAGGTGGGGGATACTGTATAGTTATCTGGGGGAGCTGAGGTGGAGGATACTGTATAGTTATCTGGGGGAGCTGAGGTGGGGGATACTGTATAGTAATCTGGGGGAGCTGAGGTGGAGGATACTGTATAGTTATCTGGGGGAGCTGAGGTGGGGGATACTGTATAGTTATCTGGGGAGCTGAGGTGGGGGATACTGTATAGTTATCTGGGGAGCTGAGGTGGAGGATACTGTATAGTTATCTGGGGAGCTGAGGTGGAGGATACTGTATAGTTATCTGTGGGCTGAGGTGGGGGAGACTGTATAGTTATCTGGGGGAGCTGAGGTGGAGGATACTGTATGGTTATCTGGGGGAGCTAAGGTGGGGGACACTGTATAGTTATCTGGGGGAGCTAAGGTGGAGGATACTGTATAGTTATCTGGGGGAGCTGAGGTGGGGGATACTGTATAGTTATCTGGGGGAGCTGAGGTGGAGGATACTGTATAGTTATCTGGGGAGCTGAGGTGGGGGATACTGTATAGTTATCTGGGGGAGCTGAGGTGGAGGATACTGTATGGTTATCTGGGGGAGCTAAGGTGGGGGATACTGTATAGTTATCTGGGGGAGCTGAGGTGGAGGACACTGTATAGTTATCTGGGGGAGCTGAGGTGGGGGACACTGTATAGTTATCTGGGGGAGCTGAGGTGGAGGATACTGTATAGTTATCTGGGGGAGCTGAGGTGGAGGATACTGTATAGTTATCTGGGGGAGCTGAGGTGGAGGATACTGTATAGTTATCTGGAGAGCTGATGTGGGGGATACTGTAGTTATCTGGGGGAGCTGAGGTGGTTATCTGGGGGAGCTAAGGTGGGGGATACTGTATAGTTAACTGGGGGAGCTGAGGTGGAGGATACTGTATAGTTATCTGGGGGAGCTGAGGTGGGGGATACTGTATGGTTATCTGGGGGAGCTGAGGTGGAGGATACTGTATGGTTATCTGGGGAGCTAAGGTGGGGGATACTGTATAGTTATCTGGGGGAGCTGAGGTGGAGGATACTGTATGGTTATCTGGGGGAGCTAAGGTGGGGGATACTGTATATTTATCTGGGGGAGCTGAGGTGGAGGATACTGTATGGTTATCTGGGGGAGCTAAGGTGGGGGATACTGTATAGTTATCTGGGGGAGCTGAGGTGGAGGATACTGTATAGTTATCTGGGGAGCTGAGGTGGAGGATACTGTATAGTTATCTGGGGAGCTGAGGTGGAGGATACTGTATAGTTATCTGGGGAGCTGAGGTGGGGGATACTGTATAGTTATCTGGGGGAGCTGAGGTGGGGGATACTGTATAGTTATCTGGGGGAGCTGAGGTGGGGGATACTGTATAGTTATCTGGGGGAGCTGAGGTGGAGGATACTGTATAGTTATCTGGGGGAGCTGAGGTGGGGGATACTGTATAGTTATCTGGGGAGTTGAGGTGGGGGATACTGTATAGGTATCTGGGGAGTTGAGGTGGAGGATACTGTATAGTTATCTGGGGGAGCTGAGGTGGAGGATACTGTATAGTTATCTGGGGGAGCTGAGGTGCAGGATACTGTATAGTTATCTGGGAAGCTGAGGTGGAGGATACTGTATAGTTATCTGGGGAGCTGAGGTGGAGGATACTGTATAGTTATCTGGGGAGCTGAGGTAGAGGATACTGTATAGTTATCTGGGGAGCTGAGGTGGAGGATACTGTATAGTTATTTGGGGAGCTGAGGTGGAGGATACTGTATAGTTATCTGGGGAGCTGAGGTGGGGGATACTGTATAGTTATCTGGGGGAGCTAAGGTGGAGTATACTGTATAGTTATCTGGGGGCTGAGGTGGGGGATAATGTATAGTTATCTGGGGGAGCTGAAGTGGAGAATAATGTATAGTTATCTGGGGGAGCTGAGGTGGAGGATACTGTATAGTTATCTGGGGGAGCTGAGGTGGGGGATAATGTATAGTTATCTGGGGAGCTGAGGTGGAGGATACTGTATAGTTATCTGGGGGAGCTGAGGTGGGGGACACTGTATAGTTATCTGGGGAGCTGAGGTGGAGGATACTGTATAGTTACATGGGGGAGCTAAGGTGGATAATACTGTATAGTTATCTGGGGAGCTGAGGTGGGGGATACTGTATAGTTATCTGGGGGAGCTGAGGTGGGGGATACTGTATAGTTAGCTGGGGGATCTGAGTTGGGGGATACTGTATAGTTATCTGGGGGAGCTGAGGTGGAGGATACTGTATAGTTATCTGGGGAGCTGAGGTGGGGGATACTGTATAGTTATCTGGGGGAGCTGAGGTGGGGGATACTGTATAGTTAGCTGGGGGATCTGAGTTGGGGGATACTGTATAGTTATCTGGGGGAGCTGAGGTGGAGGATACTGTATAGTTATCTGGGGAGCTGAGGTGGAGGATACTGTATAGTTATCTGGGGGAGCTAAGGTGGAGGATACTGTATAGTTATCTGGGGAGCTGAGGTGGAGGATACTGTATAGTTATCTGGGGAGCTGAGGTGGGGGATACTGTATAGTTATCTGCGGGAGCTGAGGTGGAGGATACTGTATAGTTATCTGGGGGAGCTGAGGTGGGGGATACTGTATAGTTATCTGGGGGAGCTGAGGTGGGGGATACTGTATAGTTATCTGGGGGAGCTGAGGTGGAGGATACTGTATAGTTATCTGGGGGAGCTGAGGTGGGGGATACTGTATAGTAATCTGGGGGAGCTGAGGTGGAGGATACTGTATAGTTATCTGGGGGAGCTGAGGTGGGGGATACTGTATAGTTATCTGGGGAGCTGAGGTGGGGGATACTGTATAGTTATCTGGGGAGCTGAGGTGGAGGATACTGTATAGTTATCTGGGGAGCTGAGGTGGAGGATACTGTATAGTTATCTGTGGGCTGAGGTGGGGGAGACTGTATAGTTATCTGGGGGAGCTGAGGTGGAGGATACTGTATGGTTATCTGGGGGAGCTAAGGTGGGGGACACTGTATAGTTATCTGGGGGAGCTAAGGTGGAGGATACTGTATAGTTATCTGGGGGAGCTGAGGTGGGGGATACTGTATAGTTATCTGGGGGAGCTGAGGTGGAGGATACTGTATAGTTATCTGGGGAGCTGAGGTGGGGGATACTGTATAGTTATCTGGGGGAGCTGAGGTGGAGGATACTGTATGGTTATCTGGGGGAGCTAAGGTGGGGGATACTGTATAGTTATCTGGGGGAGCTGAGGTGGAGGACACTGTATAGTTATCTGGGGGAGCTGAGGTGGGGGACACTGTATAGTTATCTGGGGGAGCTGAGGTGGAGGATACTGTATAGTTATCTGGGGGAGCTGAGGTGGAGGATACTGTATAGTTATCTGGGGGAGCTGAGGTGGAGGATACTGTATAGTTATCTGGAGAGCTGATGTGGGGGATACTGTAGTTATCTGGGGGAGCTGAGGTGGTTATCTGGGGGAGCTAAGGTGGGGGATACTGTATAGTTAACTGGGGGAGCTGAGGTGGAGGATACTGTATAGTTATCTGGGGGAGCTGAGGTGGGGGATACTGTATGGTTATCTGGGGGAGCTGAGGTGGAGGATACTGTATGGTTATCTGGGGAGCTAAGGTGGGGGATACTGTATAGTTATCTGGGGGAGCTGAGGTGGAGGATACTGTATGGTTATCTGGGGGAGCTAAGGTGGGGGATACTGTATATTTATCTGGGGGAGCTGAGGTGGAGGATACTGTATGGTTATCTGGGGGAGCTAAGGTGGGGGATACTGTATAGTTATCTGGGGGAGCTGAGGTGGAGGATACTGTATAGTTATCTGGGGAGCTGAGGTGGAGGATACTGTATAGTTATCTGGGGAGCTGAGGTGGAGGATACTGTATAGTTATCTGGGGAGCTGAGGTGGGGGATACTGTATAGTTATCTGGGGGAGCTGAGGTGGGGGATACTGTATAGTTATCTGGGGGAGCTGAGGTGGGGGATACTGTATAGTTATCTGGGGGAGCTGAGGTGGAGGATACTGTATAGTTATCTGGGGGAGCTGAGGTGGGGGATACTGTATAGTTATCTGGGGAGTTGAGGTGGGGGATACTGTATAGGTATCTGGGGAGTTGAGGTGGAGGATACTGTATAGTTATCTGGGGGAGCTGAGGTGGAGGATACTGTATAGTTATCTGGGGGAGCTGAGGTGCAGGATACTGTATAGTTATCTGGGAAGCTGAGGTGGAGGATACTGTATAGTTATCTGGGGAGCTGAGGTGGAGGATACTGTATAGTTATCTGGGGAGCTGAGGTAGAGGATACTGTATAGTTATCTGGGGAGCTGAGGTGGAGGATACTGTATAGTTATTTGGGGAGCTGAGGTGGAGGATACTGTATAGTTATCTGGGGAGCTGAGGTGGGGGATACTGTATAGTTATCTGGGGGAGCTAAGGTGGAGTATACTGTATAGTTATCTGGGGGCTGAGGTGGGGGATACTGTATAGTTATCTGGGGGAGCTGAAGTGGAGAATAATGTATAGTTATCTGGGGGAGCTGAGGTGGAGGATACTGTATAGTTATCTGGGGGAGCTGAGGTGGGGGATAATGTATAGTTATCTGGGGAGCTGAGGTGGAGGATACTGTATAGTTATCTGGGGGAGCTGAGGTGGGGGACACTGTATAGTTATCTGGGGAGCTGAGGTGGAGGATACTGTATAGTTACATGGGGGAGCTAAGGTGGATAATACTGTATAGTTATCTGGGGAGCTGAGGTGGGGGATACTGTATAGTTATCTGGGGGAGCTGAGGTGGGGGATACTGTATAGTTAGCTGGGGGATCTGAGTTGGGGGATACTGTATAGTTATCTGGGGGAGCTGAGGTGGAGGATACTGTATAGTTATCTGGGGAGCTGAGGTGGGGGATACTGTATAGTTATCTGGGGATACTGTATAGTTATCTTGGAAGCTGAGGTGGAGGATACTGTATAGTTATCTGGGGAGCTGAGGTGGAGGATACTGTATAGTTATCTGGGGGCTGAGGTGGGGGAGACTGTATAGTTATCTGGGGAAGCTGAGGTCGGGGATACTGTATAGTTATCTTGGGGAGCTGAGGTGGGGGTACTGTATAGTTATCTGGGGGCTGAGGTGGGGGATACTGTATAGTTATCTGGGGGAGCTGAGGTGGGGGATACTGTATAGTTATCTGGGGGCAGAGGTGGGGGATACTGTATAGTTATCTGGGGGAGCTGATGTGGAGGATACTGTATAGTTATCTGGGGGAGCTGAGGTGGAGAACACTGTATAGTTATCTGGGGGAGCTGAGGTGGAGGATACTGTATAGTTATCTGGGGGAGCTGAGGTGGAGGATACTGTATAGTCATCTGGGGAGCTGAGGTGAAGGATACTGTATAGTTATCTGGGGGAGCTGAGGTGGAGGATACTGTATAGTTATCTGGGGAGCTGAGGTGGGAAATACTGTATAGTTATCTGGGGAGCTGAGGTGGGGGATACTGTATAGTTATCTGGGGGAGCTGAGGTGGAGGATACTGTATAGTTATCTGGGGAGCTGAGGTGCGGGATACTGTATAGTTATCTGGGGGAGCTAAGGTGGAGGATACTGTATAGTTATCTGGGGAGCTGAGGTGGGGGATACTGTATAGTTAGCTGGGGGAGCTGAGGTGGGGGATACTCTATAGTTAGCTGGGGGAGCTGAAGTGGAGGATACTGTATAGTTATCTGGGGGAGCTGAGGTGGGGGATAATGTATAGTTATCTGGGGGAGCTGAGGTGGAGGATACTGTATAGTTATCTGGGGGAGCTGAGGTGGAGGATACTGTATAGTTATCTGGGGAGCTGAGGTGGGGGATACTGTATAGTTAGCTGGGGGAGCTAAGGTGGATAATACTGTATAGTTATCTGGGGGCTGAGGTGGGGGATACTGTATAGTTATCTGGGGGAGCTGAAGTGGAGAATACTGTATAGTTATCTGGGGGAGCTGAGGTGGAGGATACTGTATAGTTATCTGGGGGAGCTGAGGTGGGGGATAATGTATAGTTATCTGGGGGAGCTGAGGTGGGGGATAATGTATTGTTATCTGGGGAGCTGAGGTGGAGGATACTGTATAGTTATCTGGGGGAGCTGAGGTTGGGGACACTGTATAGTTATCTGGGGAGCTGAGGTGGAGGATACTGTATAGTTACATGGGGGAGCTGAAGTGGAGGATACTGTATAGTTATCTGGGGGAGTTGAGGTGGAGGATACTGTATAGTTATCTGGGGGAGCTAAGGTGGATAATACTGTATAGTTATCTGGGGAGCTGAGGTGGGGGATACTGTATAGTTATCTGGGGGAGCTGAGGTGGGGGATACTGTATAGTTAGCTGGGGGCTCTGAGTTGGGGGATACTGTATAGTTATCTGGGGGAGCTGAGGTGGAGGATACTGTATAGTTATCTGGGGAGCTGAGGTGGGGGATACTGTATAGTTATCTGGGGATACTGTATGGTTATCTTGGAAGCTGAGGTGGAGGATACTGTATAGTTATCTGGGGAGCTGAGGTGGAGGATACTGTATAGTTATCTGGGGGCTGAGGTGGGGGAGACTGTATAGTTATCTGGGGAAGCTGAGGTGGGGGATACTGTATAGTTATCTTGGGGAGCTGAGGTGGGGGTACTGTATAGTTATCTGGGGGCTGAGGTGGGGGATACTGTACAGTTATCTGGGGGAGCTGAGGTGGGGATACTGTATAGTTATCTGGGGGTTGAGGTGGGGGATACTGCATAGTTATCTGGGGGAGCTGATGTGGAGGATACTGTATAGTTATCTGGGGGAGCTGAGGTGGAGAACACTGTATAGTTATCTGGGGGAGCTGAGGTGGAGAATACTGTATAGTTATCTGGGGGAGCTGAGGTGGAGGATACTGTATAGTTATCTGGGGAGCTGAGGTGAAGGATACTGTATAGTTATCTGGGGGAGCTGAGGTGGAGGATACTGTATAGTTATCTGGGGAGCTGAGGTGGGGGATACTGTATAGTTATCTGGGGAGCTGAGGTGGGGGATACTGTATAGTTATCTGGGGAGCTGAGGTGGGGGATACTGTATAGTTAGCTGGGGGATACTGTATAGTTAGCTGGGGGAGCTGAAGTGGAGGATACTGTATAGTTATCTGGGGGAGCTGAGGTGGGGGATAATGTATAGTTATCTGGGGGAGCTGAGGTGGAGGATACTGTATAGTTATCTGGGGGAGCTGAGGTGGAGGATACTGTATAGTTATCTGGGGAGCTGAGGTGGGGGATACTGTATAGTTAGCTGGGGGAGCTGAGGTGGAGGATACTGTATAGTTATCTGGGGGCTGAGGTGGGGGATACTGTATAGTTATCTGGGGGAGCTGAGGTGGGGGATACTGTATAGTTATCTGGGGGAGCTGAGGTGGAGGATACTGTATAGTTATCTGGGGGAGCTGAGGTGGGGGTTACTGTATAGTTATCTGGGGGAGCTGAGGTGGGGGATACTGTATAGTTATCTGGGGGAGCTGAGGTGGAGGATACTGTATAGTTATCTGGGGGAGCTGAGGTGGGGGATACTGTATAGTTATCTGGGGGAGCTAAGGTGGAGGATACTGTATAGTTATCTGGGTGTCATGGCCGTTACCAGTAATTCCTGTCTCTTCCGGGTTGACGGACTGTTGCCACTCCCCCTCTCTGACGCGGTCTCGCTGCGCTACATAATGCGACCGCGCCAGACAACAGACGCTTGATTAATGAACAGCGTACCGCGGAATTGAACCGGCTGCAACTCTTCTCTACAATTTACCTGTGTACCGAACTGGACTCGTAATCAACTAACCTCCTTCTCCTTCCCTCGACCACGGCAAGCACTTTGACTCCTCTCGACCTCTCTCCAACGGAACCTCCCCGGAGGGCACTCTGGGACCAACTTCAATCCTCTGGAAGCTAAGTTACCTCACTGTGTTACGAACTTTTCCCCTGACTACTGAGCTCAAGCTTCAGCCTGCTCGCACTTTCTCCTATCGTTATAGGAGTAACTCCTATTCATTAACTTTCTGCCTCGATATGAGATGTTTTCTATCAATTAAGCTAAATCAAATCTCTGCAAGTTAGTCTGCATTACCTTCCTTTATTTTATTGCTGCAATTCAATTGTATAAGATAGTCTAAGAATCCACTCAGCAATCCTGAAGTATTTAAAGATACAGTACCTATGTTTCTTCAATCAAATATATTAAAGACACAGTATCAGTGATCTCCCTGGTGAACTGTCATCTCTTTATTTCCTCAATTATCACATTCACTTCTAATTAATCAGAAATCTGCAGTTGAGCTCCATCAAACTCTATGTAAACGTGACACTGGGGAGCTGAGGTGGAGGATACTGTATAGTTATCTGGGGGAGCTGAGGTGGGGGATACTGTATAGTTATCTGGGGGAGCTGAGGTGGGGGATACTGTATAGTTATCTGGGGGAGCTGAGGTGGGGGATACTGTATAGTTATCTGGGGAGCTGAGGTGGGGGATACTGTATAGTTATCTGGGGGAGCTGAGGTGGAGGATACTGTATAGTTATCTGGGGAGCTGAGGTGGGGGATACTGTATAGTTATCTGGGGGAGCTGAGGTGGAGGATACTGTATAGTTATCTGGGGGAGCTGAGGTGGGGGATACTGTATAGTTGTCTGGGGGAGCTGAAGTGGAGAATACTGTATAGTTATCTGCGGGAGCTGAGGTGGGGGATACTGTATAGTTATCTGGGGGAGCTAAGGTGGAGGATACTGTATAGTTATCTGGGGAGCTGAGGTGGGGGATACTGTATAGTTATCTGGGGGAGCTGAAGTGGAGAATACTGTATAGTTATCTGGGGGAGCTGAGGTGGAGGGTACTGTATAGTTATCTGGGGGAGCTGAGGTGGGGGATACTGTATAGTTATCTGGGGAGGTGAGGTGGAGGATACTGTATAGTTATCTGGGGGAGCTGAGGTGGAGGATACTGTATAGTTATCTGGGGGAGCTGAGGTGGAGGATACTGTATAGTTATCTGGGGGATTTGAGGTGGAGGATACTGTATAGTTATCTGGGGAGCTGAGGTGGGGGATACTGTATAGTTATCTGGGGGAGCTGAGGTGGAGGATACTGTATGGTTATCTGGGGGAGCTAAGGTGGGGGATACTGTATAGTTATCTGGGGGAGCTGAGGTGGGGGTACTGTATAGTTATCTGGGGGCTGAGGTGGGGGATACTGTATAGTTATCTGGGGGAGCTGAGGTGGGGGATACTGTATAGTTATCTGGGGGCTGAGGTGGGGGATACTGTATAGTTTTCTGGGGGAGCTGATGTGGAGGATACTGTATAGTTATCTGGGGGAGCTGAGGTGGAGAACACTGTATAGTTATCTGGGGGAGCTGAGGTGGAGGATACTGTATAGTTATCTGGGGGAGCTGAGGTGGAGGATACTGTATAGTTATCTGGGGAGCTGAGGTGAAGGATACTGTATAGTTATCTGGGGGAGCTGAGGTGGAGGATACTGTATAGTTATCTGGGGAGCTGAGGTGGGGGACACTGTATAGTTATCTGGGGAGCTGAGGTGGGGGATACTGTATAGTTATCTGGGGGAGCTGAGGTGGAGGATACTGTATAGTTATCTGGGGAGCTGTGGTGGGGGATACTGTATAGTTATCTGGGGGAGCTAAGGTGGAGGATACTGTATAGTTATCTGGGGAGCTGAGGTGGGGGATACTGTATAGTTTGCTGGGGGAGCTGAGGTGGGGGATACTGTATAGTTAGCTGGGGGAGCTGAAGTGGAGGATACTGTATAGTTATCTGGGGGAGCTGAGGTGGGGGATAATGTATAGTTATCTGGGGGAGCTGAGGTGGAGGATACTGTATAGTTATCTGGGGGAGCTGAGGTGGAGGATACTGTATAGTTATCTGGGGAGCTGAGGTGGAGGATACTGTATAGTTAGCTGGGGGACCTGAGGTGGAGGATACTGTATAGTTATCTGGGGGCTGAGGTGGGGGATACTGTATAGTTATCTGGGGGAGCTGAGGTGGGGGATACTGTATAGTTATCTGGGGGAGCTGAGGTGGAGGATACTGTATAGTTATCTGGGGGAGCTGAGGTGGGGGTTACTGTATAGTTATCTGGGGGAGCTGAGGTGGAGGATACTGTATAGTTATCTGGGGGAGCTAAGGTGGAGGATACTGTATAGTTATCTGGGTGTCATGGCCGTTACCAGTAATTCCTGTCTCTTCCGGGTTGACGGACTGTTGCCACTCCCCCTCTCTGACGCGGTCTCGCTGCGCTACATAATGCGACCGCGCCAGACAACAGACGCTGGATTAATGAACAGCGTACCGCGGAATTGAACCGGCTGCAACTCTTCTCTACAATTTACCTGTGTACCGAACTGGACTCGTAATCAACTAACCTCTTTCTCCTTCCCTCGACCACGGCTAGCACTTTGACTCCTCTCGACCTCTCTCCAACGGAACCTCCCCGGAGAGCACTCTGGGACTAACTTCAATCCTCTGGAAGCTAAGTTACCTCACTGTGTTACGAACTTTTCCCCTGACTACTGAGCTCAAGCTTCAGCCTGCTCGCACTTTCTCCTATCGTTATAGGAGTAACTCCTATTCATTAACTTTCTGCCTTGATATGAGATGTTTTCTATCAATTAAGCTAAATCAAATCTCTGCAAGTTAGTCTGCATTACCTTCCTTTATTTTATTGCTGCAATTCAATTGTATAAGAGAGTCTAAAAATCCACTCAGCAATCCTGAAGTATTTAAAGATACAGTACCTATGTTTCTTCAATCAAATATATTAAAGACACAGTATCAGTGATCTCCCTGGTGAACTGTCATCTCTTTATTTCCTCAATTATCACATTCACTTCTAATTAATCAGAAATCTGCAGTTGAGCTCCATCAAACTTTATGTAAACGTGACACTGGGGAGCTGAGGTGGAGGATACTGTATAGTTATCTGGGGGAGCTGAGGTGGGGGATACTGTATAGTTATCTGGGGGAGCTGAGGTGGGGGATACTGTATAGTTATCTGGGGGAGCTGAGGTAGAGGATACTGTATAGTTATCTGGGGGAGCTGAGGTGGAGGATACTGTATAGTTATCTGGGGGAGCTGAGGTGGGGGATACTGTATAGTTATCTGGGGGAGCTGAGGTGGGGGATACTGTATAGTTATCTGGGGGAGCTGAGGTAGAGGATACTGTATAGTTATCTGGGGGAGCTGAGGTGGAGGATACTGTATAGTTATCTGGGGGAGCTGAAGTGGAGAATACTGTATAGTTAGCTGCGGGAGCTGAGGTGGGGGATACTGTATAGTTATCTGGGGGAGCTAAGGTGGAGGATACTGTATAGTTATCTGGGGGAGTTGAGGTGGGGGATACTGTATAGTTATCTGGGGGAGCTGAAGTGGAGAATACTGTATAGTTATCTGGGGGAGCTGAGGTGGAGGATACTGTATAGTTATCTGGGGGAGCTGAGGTGGGGGATACTGTATAGATATCTGGGGAGGTGAGGTGGAGGATACTGTATAGTTATCTGGGGGAGCTGAGGTGGGGGATACTGTATAGTTATCTGGGGGAGCTGAGGTGGAGGATACTGTATAGTTATCTGGGGGATTTGAGGTGGAGGATACTGTATAGTTATCTGGGGGAGCTAAGGTGGAGGATACTGTATAGTAATCTGGGGGAGCTGAGGTGGAGGATACTGTATGGTTATCTGGGGGAGCTGAGGTGGGGGATACTGTATAGTTATCTGGGGGAGCTGAGGTGCAGGATACTGTATAGTTATCTGGGGAGCTGAGGTGGAGGATACTGTATAGTTATCTGGGGAGCTGAGGTGGGGGATACTGTATAGTTATCTGGGGGAGCTGAGTTGGGGGATACTGTATAGTTATCTGGGGGAGCTGAGGTGGAGGATACTCTATAGTTATCTGGGGCAGCTGAGGTGGGGGATACTCTATAGTTATCTGGGGAGCTGAGGTGGAGGATACTGTACAGTGGCGTACATACCGGGGTCGCAGGGGTCGCGGCTGCGACCGGGCCCGGCCCACCAGGGGGCCCGGCCGCCCTGCGACCCAGGTATGTAGGTCACTGGGCCAGCCTCTTCTGCTGGGGGGCCCAGGAGCCGGCCACCTCCGGGCCCCCCCGAGGCTGGCCCTGCTGTCACCCGGCTGGCTGGCGGGAGCGCGAGGGAGCACTGTCCCCTGGTTGCTCCCTCTTCAGCTCCCTCGCGCGCCGCACTGAAACCGGAGCCGGAAGATGACGTCATCTTCCGGCTCCGGCATCAGTACGCGGCGCGCGAGGGAGCTGAAGAGGGAGCACCCAGGGGACAGTGCTCCCTCGCGCTCCCGCCAGCCAGCCGGGTGACAGCAGGGCCAGCAGCACCACTGGACCCCAGGGAATCCCCTCAGCTCTCCCACAGGTAAGGAGGCTGGGGGGATTAAAAAAAAACAAAACAAAAAAACGTTTGAGTGTGTTAGTGTGTGTGTGTGGTGTTAGTGAGTGTGTGTGTTAGTGAGTGTGTGTGTGTTAGTGTGTGTGTGTGGTGTTAGTGAGTGTGTGTGTTAATGAGTGTGTGTGTTAGTGTGTGTGTGTTAGTGTGTGTTAGTGAGTGTGTTAGTGTGTGTGTTAGTGAGTGTGTGTGTTAGTGAGTGTGTGTGTTAGTGAGTGTCTGTGTTAGTGAGTGTCTGTGTTAGTGAGTGTCTGTGTTAGTGTGTGTTAGTGTTAGTGAGTGTGTGTTAGTGAGTGTGTGTGTTAGTGAGTGTGTGTGTTAGTGAGTGTGTGTGTTAGTGTTAGTGAGTGTGTGTGTTAGTGTTAGTGAGTGTGTGTGTTAGTGTTAGAGTGTGTGTTAGTGTTAGAGTGTGTTAGTGTTAGTGAGTGTGTTAGTGTTAGTGAGTGTGTTAGTGTTAGTGAGTGTGTTAGTGTTAGTGAGTGTGTTAGTGTTAGAGTGTGTGTGTGTGTGTGTCTGTTACTGAGTATGTTTGTGTGCGTCTGTCACTGAGTGTGTGTCTGTCAGTAAATGTGTGCGTCTGTTCATGAGAGTGTTTGTGTGTGTGTGTCTTAAGCACTTACCTTTCTCCAGCGCCGGACTCCCTTAACGCTGGGGATCTCTCCGTCCCCATCCGCCTCTCAGCTCCGAATGCACATGCGTGGCAAGAGCCACGCGCGCATTCAAACCGCCCATAGGAAAGCATTACTCAATGCTTTCCTATGGACGTTCAGCGTCTTCTCACTGTGATTTTCACAGTGAGAATCGCAGAAAATCCTCTAGCGGCTGTCAATGAGACAGCCACTAGAGGCTGGATTAACCCTCAGTGAAACATAGCTGTTTCTCTGAAACTGCTATGTTTTCAGCTGCAGGGTTAAAACTAGAGAGACCTGGCACCCAGACCACTTCATTGAGCTGATGTGATCTGGGTGTTTGTAGTGGTCCTTTAAGTGTATGTGTTTATGCATGCACTCAGGGCCGGCGCGTCCATAAGGCGGCCCAGGCGGCCGCCTTAGGGCGCCCGAGCAGGGGGGGCGCAAAAATCCGTATCCCCAGCCATCGGCTAGGGATTCGGATTTTTATAATGCCGCAGCCTACCTTGCCCTGCTGAGGCTGCTCTCCGACTCCTTTTGGCTCCCTCCCTTGACGGAGGTGCAGTCTCTGTCTGCCGCCGCCCACTCCTGATGACGTCAGGAGGAGGGCGCGACTTACACCTCCCCCAGAGTCCCCTGCGGTCCACAGTGTCGGGCTACCTCTGCGGGCTCCAATATGGCGGCGCCCATGTACATTGGAGCCCGCCCGCGTTTGGAGCCAGGCCAGCCGGACTATAACAGGAAGGGAAGGGAGACAAGGAGGGGAGGGAGGCAGATAGGCCCAGGCGGACTTCATGGTGAGTAGGTGGCCTGACTTCCGCCGCCCTCCCACTCCCCCTGACTCCATATTGTCCAGGTCCTGCAGGCAGCAGACACACCTTGGAAGAACTGCCTCTTCTGCAAGACTGCTCCCCATAGTGTTGGAGTGCCTGCAGTCTCCTCAGATCCCCCTCACTTTAGACCTGGCTGCCAGCACTTGAAGGGGGTAAGTTTGATTTTTTTTTTTTTATATTTAATGTTTTAATTGTACACTGTCTGTAACCTCCTGTCAGGGCACTAAGGGGTCAGAGTGACAGGGTGTTACAGGCTCCTAATCCTAAACCATTTTGTCCCCAAATCCACTATCATTTGTTCCTCGGCATCCCATTTCTCAATGTATCCCACAACAAGCCCCTTTTCACTTGGTTCCCTAATTTAGTCTTAATTAGCTGTAGTACCAGGACTACAAAGTACCAGGAATACAAAGCTGTGTTCCTAGCACTACTGACCCTCTGCCTACCCTTTCCCTCCTGCCCCCTCCCCCCACCTGTAAATAAAGGGTTAAAAACCCTTTACTTGCCTTATCTTAGCGCAGCGCCTAGCGGGGTCTAATGCGCATGCGCACAGCAAATGCCGAGTGCACATTAGACCTCCCCACAGGAAATTATTTAATCAATGCTTTCCTATGGGTAAAAATCTGACCCTGGAGGTCCTCATGCAGAGCTTGAGGACGTCCAGCATCAGATAACGGACCAAAAGTCTGTTTCAATTCCAGAATCGTCCCCTTTGGTAGACAGCCACTGAGGGCAGACTTAGTGATGCAATGTAAACATTGCAGTTCTTTGGAACTGCAATAGTTTACATTGCAGCACTACGTGCAAAAGGGACACAGCACCGAGACCAAGGCAGCGTTTACATTTGCTTCTAGGGACATCTCTAGTGGCTGTCAAATGGCTTTATCTCTTAAAAAAACCAAAAACAAAGTGTGTATCTATCTATCTATCTAAATATCTTTACAATCTAGTGTTTTGTCACACCTCTAAAACATTTTAGAAACGGCAAGAAAAATGTATGGGGGGGGGGGGGGGGGGCAGCAAAATGCTCCTTCGCCTGTGTAGACAAAATTCCTTGCACTGGCCCTGCATGCACTGGCATACATACCGCGGTCGCACGGGTCGCAGCCGCCATGCCCAGCCTGCGCAGAGTAAGCGCTCGAGCGGGGGGGGGGGGGGGGGCCCGGATCAGTTTTCGCACCGGGGCCCCATGGGTTGTGTGTACGCCACTGATACTGTATAGTTATCTGGGGGAGCTGAGGTGGGGGATACTGTATAGTTATCTGGGGGAGCTGAGGTGGAGGATACTGTATAGTTAACTGGGGAGCTGAGGTGGGGGATACTGTATAGTTATCTGGGAAGCTGAGGTGGAGGATACTGTATAGTTATCTGGGGAGCTGAAGTGGAGGATACTGTATAGTTATCTGGGGGGCTGAGGTGGGGGAGACTGTATAGTTATCTGGGGGAGCTGAGGTGGGGGATACTGTATAGTTATCTTGGGGAGCTGAGGTGGGGGTACTGTATAGTTATCTGGGAGCTGAGGTGGGGGATACTGTATAGTTATCTGGGGGAGCTGAGGTGGAGGATACTGTATAGTTATCTGGGGGAGCTGAGGTGGAGGATACTGTATAGTTATCTGGGGGAGCTGAGGTGGGGGATACTGTATAGTTATCTGGGGGCTGAGGTGGAGGATACTGTATAGTTATCTGGGGAGCTGAGGTGGGGGATACTGTATAGTTATCTGGGGAGCTGAGGTGGGGGATACTGTATAGTTATCTGGGAAGCTGAGGTGGAGGATACTGTATAGTTATCTGGGGAGCTGAGGTGGAGGATACTGTATAGTTATCTGGGGGCTGAGGTGGGGGAGACTGTATAGATATCTGGGGGAGCTGAGGTGGGGGATACTGTATAGTTATCTGGGAAGCTGAGGTGGAGAATACTGTATAGTTATCTGGGGGCTGAGGTGGAGGATACTGTATAGTTATCTGGGGGAGCTGAGGTGGAGGATACTGTATAGTTATCTGGGGGAGCTGAGGTGGGGGATACTGTATAGTTATCTGGGGGCTGAGGTGGAGGATACTGTATAGTTATCTGGGGAGCTGAGGTGGGGGATACTGTATAGTTATCTGGGGAGCTGAGGTGGGGGATACTGTATAGTTATCTGGGAAACTGAGGTGGAGGATACTGTATAGTTATCTGGGGAGCTGAGGTGGAGGATACTGTATAGTTATCTGGGGGCTGAGGTGGGGGAGACTGTATATATATCTGGGGGAGCTGAGGTGGGGGATACTGTATAGTTATCTGGGAAGCTGAGGTGGAGGATACTGTATAGTTATCTGGGGGCTGAGGTGGAGGATACTGTATAGTTATCTGGGGGAGCTAAGGTGGAGGATACTGTATAGTTATCTGGGGAGCTGAGGTGGGGGATACTGTATAGTTATCTGGGGGAGCTGAGGTGGAGGATACTGTATGGTTATCTGGGGGAGCTAAGGTGGGGGATACTGTATAGTTATCTGGGGGAGCTGAGGTGGAGGATACTGTATAGTTATCTGGGGGAGCTGAGGTGCAGGATACTGTATAGTTATCTGGGGAGCTGAGGTGGAGGATACTGTATAGTTATCTGGGGAGCTGAGGTGGGGGATACTGTATAGTTATCTAGGGGAGCTGAGTTGGGGGATACTGTATAGTTATCTGGGGGAGCTGAGGTGGAGGATACTCTATTGTTATCTGGGGCAGCTGAGGTGGGGGATACTCTATTGTTATCTGGGGCAGCTGAGGTGGAGGATACTGTATAGTTATCTGGGGAGCTGAGGTGGGGGATACTGTATAGTTATCTGGGGGAGCTGAGGTGGAGGATACTGTATAGTTATCTGGGGAGCTGAGGTGGGGGATACTGTATAGTTATCTGGGAAGCTGAGGTGGAGGATACTGTAGAGTTATCTGGGGAGCTGAGGTGGAGGATACTGTATAGTTATCTGGGGGCTGAGGCGGGGGAGACTGTATAGTTATCTGGGGGAGCTGAGGTGGAGGATACTGTATGGTTATCTGGGCGAGCTAAGGTGGGGGATACTGTATAGTTATCTGGGGGAGCTGAGGTGGGGGATACTGTATAGTTATCTGGGGGAGCTGAGGTGCAGGATACTGTATAGTTATCTGGGGAGCTGAGGTGGAGGATACTGTATAGTTATCTGGGGAGCTGAGGTGGGGGATACTGTATAGTTATCTGGGGGAGCTGAGTTGGGGGATACTGTATAGTTATCTGGGGGAGCTGAGGTGGAGGATACTCTATAGTTATCTGGGGAGCTGAGGTGGAGGATACTGTATAGTTATCTGGGGAGCTGAGGTGGGGGATACTGTATAGTTATCTGGGGGAGCTGAGGTGGAGGATACTGTATAGTTATCTGGGGAGCTGAGGTGGGGGATACTGTATAGTTATCTGGGAAGCTAAGGTGGAGGATACTGTATAGTTATCTGGGGAGCTGAGGTGAAGGATACTGTATAGTTATCTGGGGGCTGAGGTGGGGGAGACTGTATAGTTATCTGGGGGAGCTGAGGTGGAGGATACTGTATGGTTATCTGGGGGAGCTAAGGTGGGGGATACTGTATAGTTATCTGGGGGAGCTGAGGTGCAGGATACTGTATAGTTATCTGGGGGAGCTGAGGTGCAGGATACTGTATAGTTATCTGGGGAGCTGAGGTGGAGGATACTGTATAGTTATCTGGGGAGCTGAGGTGGGGGATACTGTATAGTTATCTGGGGGAGCTGAGTTGGGGGATACTGTATAGTTATCTGGGGGAGCTGAGGTGGAGGATACTCTATAGTTATCTGGGGCAGCTGAGGTGGGGGATACTCTATATTTATCTGGGGAGCTGAGGTGGAGGATACTGTATAGTTATCTGGGGAGCTGAGGTGGGGGATACTGTATAGTTATCTGGGGGAGCTGAGGTGGAGGATACTGTATAGTTATCTGGGGAGCTGAGGTGGAGGATACTGTATAGTTATCTGGGGGAGCTGAGGTGGGGGATACTGTATAGTTATCTCGGGGAGCTGAGGTGGAGGATACTGTATGGTTACATGGGGGAGCTGAGGTGGAGGATACTGTATAGTTATCTGGGGGAGTTGAGGTGGAGGATACTGTATAGTTATCTGGGGGAGCTAAGGTGGAGGATACTGTATAGTTATCTGGGGAGCTGAGGTGGGGGATACTGTATAGTTATCTGGGGGAGCTGAGGTGGAGGATACTGTATGGTTATCTGGGGGAGCTAAGGTGGGGGATACTGTATAGTTATCTGGGGGAGCTGAGGTGGAGGATACTGTATAGTCATCTGGGGGAGCTGAGGTGCAGGATACTATATAGTTATCTGGGGAGCTGAGGTGGAGGATACTGTATAGTTATCTGGGGAGCTGAGGTGGGGGATACTGTATAGTTATCTGGGGGAGCTGAGTTGGGGGATACTGTATAGTTATCTGGGGGAGCTGAGGTGGAGGATACTCTATTGTTATCTGGGGCAGCTGAGGTGGGGGATACTCTTTAGTTATCTGGGGAGCTAAGGTGGAGGATACTGTATAGTTATCTGGGGAGCTGAGGTGGGGGATACTGTATAGTTATCTGGGGGAGCTGAGGTGGAGGATACTGTATAGTTATCTGGGGAGCTGAGGTGGGGGATACTGTATAGTTATCTGGGAAGCTGAGGTGGAGGATACTGTATAGTTATCTGGGGAACTGAGGTGGAGGATACTGTATAGTTATCTGGGGGCTGAGGTGGGGGAGACTGTATAGTTATCTGGGGGAGCTGAGGTGGAGGATACTGTATGGTTATCTGGGCGAGCTAAGGTGGGGGATACTGTATAGTTATCTGGGGAGCTGAGGTGGGGGATACTGTATAGTTATCTGGGGGAGCTGAGGTGGAGGATACTGTATAGTTATCTGGGGAGCTGAGGTGGGGGATACTGTATAGTTATCTGGGAAGCTGAGGTGGAGGATACTGTAGAGTTATCTGGGGAGCTGAGGTGGAGGATACTGTATAGTTATCTGGGGGCTGAGGCGGGGGAGACTGTATAGTTATCTGGGGGAGCTGAGGTGGAGGATACTGTATGGTTATCTGGGCGAGCTAAGGTGGGGGATACTGTATAGTTATCTGGGGGAGCTGAGGTGGGGGATACTGTATAGTTATCTGGGGGAGCTGAGGTGCAGGATACTGTATAGTTATCTGGGGAGCTGAGGTGGAGGATACTGTATAGTTATCTGGGGAGCTGAGGTGGGGGATACTGTATAGTTATCTGGGGGAGCTGAGTTGGGGGATACTGTATAGTTATCTGGGGGAGCTGAGGTGGAGGATACTCTATAGTTATCTGGGGAGCTGAGGTGGAGGATACTGTATAGTTATCTGGGGAGCTGAGGTGGGGGATACTGTATAGTTATCTGGGGGAGCTGAGGTGGAGGATACTGTATAGTTATCTGGGGAGCTGAGGTGGGGGATACTGTATAGTTATCTGGGAAGCTAAGGTGGAGGATACTGTATAGTTATCTGGGGAGCTGAGGTGAAGGATACTGTATAGTTATCTGGGGGCTGAGGTGGGGGAGACTGTATAGTTATCTGGGGGAGCTGAGGTGGAGGATACTGTATGGTTATCTGGGGGAGCTAAGGTGGGGGATACTGTATAGTTATCTGGGGGAGCTGAGGTGCAGGATACTGTATAGTTATCTGGGGGAGCTGAGGTGCAGGATACTGTATAGTTATCTGGGGAGCTGAGGTGGAGGATACTGTATAGTTATCTGGGGAGCTGAGGTGGGGGATACTGTATAGTTATCTGGGGGAGCTGAGTTGGGGGATACTGTATAGTTATCTGGGGGAGCTGAGGTGGAGGATACTCTATAGTTATCTGGGGCAGCTGAGGTGGGGGATACTCTATATTTATCTGGGGAGCTGAGGTGGAGGATACTGTATAGTTATCTGGGGAGCTGAGGTGGGGGATACTGTATAGTTATCTGGGGGAGCTGAGGTGGAGGATACTGTATAGTTATCTGGGGAGCTGAGGTGGAGGATACTGTATAGTTATCTGGGGGAGCTGAGGTGGGGGATACTGTATAGTTATCTCGGGGAGCTGAGGTGGAGGATACTGTATGGTTACATGGGGGAGCTGAGGTGGAGGATACTGTATAGTTATCTGGGGGAGTTGAGGTGGAGGATACTGTATAGTTATCTGGGGGAGCTAAGGTGGAGGATACTGTATAGTTATCTGGGGAGCTGAGGTGGGGGATACTGTATAGTTATCTGGGGGAGCTGAGGTGGAGGATACTGTATGGTTATCTGGGGGAGCTAAGGTGGGGGATACTGTATAGTTATCTGGGGGAGCTGAGGTGGAGGATACTGTATAGTCATCTGGGGGAGCTGAGGTGCAGGATACTATATAGTTATCTGGGGAGCTGAGGTGGAGGATACTGTATAGTTATCTGGGGAGCTGAGGTGGGGGATACTGTATAGTTATCTGGGGGAGCTGAGTTGGGGGATACTGTATAGTTATCTGGGGGAGCTGAGGTGGAGGATACTCTATTGTTATCTGGGGCAGCTGAGGTGGGGGATACTCTTTAGTTATCTGGGGAGCTAAGGTGGAGGATACTGTATGGTTATCTGGGCGAGCTGAGGTGGGGGATACTGTATAGTTATCTGGGGGAGCTGAGGTGGAGGATACTGTATAGTTATCTGGGGAGCTAAGGTGGAGGATACTATATAGTTATCTGGGGAGCTGAGGTGGGGGATACTGTATAGTTATCTGGGGGAGCTGAGGTGGAGGATACTGTATAGTTATCTGGGGAGCTGAGGTGGGGGATACTGTATAGTTATCTGGGAAGCTGAGGTGGAGGATACTGTATAGTTATCTGGGGAACTGAGGTGGAGGATACTGTATAGTTATCTGGGGGCTGAGGTGGGGGAGACTGTATAGTTATCTGGGGGAGCTGAGGTGGAGGATACTGTATGGTTATCTGGGCGAGCTAAGGTGGGGGATACTGTATAGTTATCTGGGGGAGCTGAGGTGGGGGATACTGTATAGTTATCTGGGGGAGCTGAGGTGCAGGATACTGTATAGTTATCTGGGGAGCTGAGGTGGAGGATACTGTATAGTTATCTGGGGAGCTGAGGTGGGGGATACTGTATAGTTATCTGGGGGAGCTGAGTTGGGGGATACTGTATAGTTATCTGGGGGAGCTGAGGTGGAGGATACTCTATAGTTATCTGGGGCAGCTGAGGTGGGGGATACTCTATAGTTATCTGCGGAGCTGAGGTGGAGGATACTGTATAGTTATCTGGGGAGCTGAGGTGGGGGATACTGTATAGTTATCTGGGGGAGCTGAGGTGGAGGATACTGTATAGTTATCTGGGGAGCTGAGGTGGGGGATACTGTATAGTTATCTGGGAAGCTGAGGTGGAGGATACTGTATAGTTATCTGGGGAGCTGAGGTGGAGGATACTGTATAGTTATCTGGGGGCTGAGGTGGGGGAGACTGTATAGTTATCTGGGGGAGCTGAGGTGGGGGATACTGTATAGTTATCTCGGGGAGCTGAGGTGGAGGATACTGTATGGTTACATGGGGGAGCTGAGGTGGAGGATACTGTATAGTTATCTGGGGGAGTTGAGGTGGAGGATACTGTATAGTTATCTGGGGGAGCTAAGGTGGAGGATACTGTATAGTTATCTGGGGAGCTGAGGTGGGGGATACTGTATAGTTATCTGGGGGAGCTGAGGTGGAGGATACTGTATGGTTATCTGGGGGAGCTAAGGTGGGGGATACTGTATAGTTATCTGGGGGAGCTGAGGTGGAGGATACTGTATAGTCATCTGGGGGAGCTGAGGTGCAGGATACTATATAGTTATCTGGGGAGCTGAGGTGGAGGATACTGTATAGTTATCTGGGGAGCTGAGGTGGGGGATACTGTATAGTTATCTGGGGGAGCTGAGTTGGGGGATACTGTATAGTTATCTGGGGGAGCTGAGTTGGGGGATACTGTATAGTTATCTGGGGGAGCTGAGGTGGAGGATACTCTATTGTTATCTGGGGCAGCTGAGGTGGGGGATACTCTTTAGTTATCTGGGGAGCTAAGGTGGAGGATACTGTATAGTTATCTGGGGAGCTGAGGTGGGGGATACTGTATAGTTATCTGGGGGAGCTGAGGTGGAGGATACTGTATAGTTATCTGGGGAGCTGAGGTGGGGGATACTGTATAGTTATCTGGGAAGCTGAGGTGGAGGATACTGTATAGTTATCTGGGGAACTGAGGTGGAGGATACTGTATAGTTATCTGGGGGCTGAGGTGGGGGAGACTGTATAGTTATCTGGGGGAGCTGAGGTGGAGGATACTGTATGGTTATCTGGGCGAGCTAAGGTGGGGGATACTGTATAGTTATCTGGGGAGCTGAGGTGGGGGATACTGTATAGTTATCTGGGGGAGCTGAGGTGGAGGATACTGTATAGTTATCTGGGGAGCTGAGGTGGGGGATACTGTATAGTTATCTGGGAAGCTGAGGTGGAGGATACTGTAGAGTTATCTGGGGAGCTGAGGTGGAGGATACTGTATAGTTATCTGGGGGCTGAGGCGGGGGAGACTGTATAGTTATCTGGGGGAGCTGAGGTGGAGGATACTGTATGGTTATCTGGGCGAGCTAAGGTGGGGGATACTGTATAGTTATCTGGGGGAGCTGAGGTGGGGGATACTGTATAGTTATCTGGGGGAGCTGAGGTGCAGGATACTGTATAGTTATCTGGGGAGCTGAGGTGGAGGATACTGTATAGTTATCTGGGGAGCTGAGGTGGGGGATACTGTATAGTTATCTGGGGGAGCTGAGTTGGGGGATACTGTATAGTTATCTGGGGGAGCTGAGGTGGAGGATACTCTATAGTTATCTGGGGAGCTGAGGTGGAGGATACTGTATAGTTATCTGGGGAGCTGAGGTGGGGGATACTGTATAGTTATCTGGGGGAGCTGAGGTGGAGGATACTGTATAGTTATCTGGGGAGCTGAGGTGGGGGATACTGTATAGTTATCTGGGAAGCTAAGGTGGAGGATACTGTATAGTTATCTGGGGAGCTGAGGTGAAGGATACTGTATAGTTATCTGGGGGCTGAGGTGGGGGAGACTGTATAGTTATCTGGGGGAGCTGAGGTGGAGGATACTGTATGGTTATCTGGGGGAGCTAAGGTGGGGGATACTGTATAGTTATCTGGGGGAGCTGAGGTGCAGGATACTGTATAGTTATCTGGGGGAGCTGAGGTGCAGGATACTGTATAGTTATCTGGGGAGCTGAGGTGGAGGATACTGTATAGTTATCTGGGGAGCTGAGGTGGGGGATACTGTATAGTTATCTGGGGGAGCTGAGTTGGGGGATACTGTATAGTTATCTGGGGGAGCTGAGGTGGAGGATACTCTATAGTTATCTGGGGCAGCTGAGGTGGGGGATACTCTATATTTATCTGGGGAGCTGAGGTGGAGGATACTGTATAGTTATCTGGGGAGCTGAGGTGGGGGATACTGTATAGTTATCTGGGGGAGCTGAGGTGGAGGATACTGTATAGTTATCTGGGGAGCTGAGGTGGAGGATACTGTATAGTTATCTGGGGGAGCTGAGGTGGGGGATACTGTATAGTTATCTCGGGGAGCTGAGGTGGAGGATACTGTATGGTTACATGGGGGAGCTGAGGTGGAGGATACTGTATAGTTATCTGGGGGAGTTGAGGTGGAGGATACTGTATAGTTATCTGGGGGAGCTAAGGTGGAGGATACTGTATAGTTATCTGGGGAGCTGAGGTGGGGGATACTGTATAGTTATCTGGGGGAGCTGAGGTGGAGGATACTGTATGGTTATCTGGGGGAGCTAAGGTGGGGGATACTGTATAGTTATCTGGGGGAGCTGAGGTGGAGGATACTGTATAGTCATCTGGGGGAGCTGAGGTGCAGGATACTATATAGTTATCTGGGGAGCTGAGGTGGAGGATACTGTATAGTTATCTGGGGAGCTGAGGTGGGGGATACTGTATAGTTATCTGGGGGAGCTGAGTTGGGGGATACTGTATAGTTATCTGGGGGAGCTGAGGTGGAGGATACTCTATTGTTATCTGGGGCAGCTGAGGTGGGGGATACTCTTTAGTTATCTGGGGAGCTAAGGTGGAGGATACTGTATAGTTATCTGGGGAGCTGAGGTGGGGGATACTGTATAGTTATCTGGGGGAGCTGAGGTGGAGGATACTGTATAGTTATCTGGGGAGCTGAGGTGGGGGATACTGTATAGTTATCTGGGAAGCTGAGGTGGAGGATACTGTATAGTTATCTGGGGAACTGAGGTGGAGGATACTGTATAGTTATCTGGGGGCTGAGGTGGGGGAGACTGTATAGTTATCTGGGGGAGCTGAGGTGGAGGATACTGTATGGTTATCTGGGCGAGCTAAGGTGGGGGATACTGTATAGTTATCTGGGGGAGCTGAGGTGGGGGATACTGTATAGTTATCTGGGGGAGCTGAGGTGCAGGATACTGTATAGTTATCTGGGGAGCTGAGGTGGAGGATACTGTATAGTTATCTGGGGAGCTGAGGTGGGGGATACTGTATAGTTATCTGGGGGAGCTGAGTTGGGGGATACTGTATAGTTATCTGGGGGAGCTGAGGTGGAGGATACTCTATAGTTATCTGGGGCAGCTGAGGTGGGGGATACTCTATAGTTATCTGCGGAGCTGAGGTGGAGGATACTGTATAGTTATCTGGGGAGCTGAGGTGGGGGATACTGTATAGTTATCTGGGGGAGCTAAGGTGGAGGATACTGTATAGTTATCTGGGGAGCTGAGGTGGGGGATACTGTATAGTTATCTGGGGGAGCTAAGGTGGAGGATACTATATAGTTATCTGGGGAGCTGAGGTGGAGGATACTGTATAGTTATCTGGGGAGCTGAGGTGGGGGATACTGTATAGTTATCTGGGGGAGCTGAGTTGGGGGATACTGTATAGTTATCTGGGGGAGCTGAGGTGGAGGATACTCTATTGTTATCTGGGGCAGCTGAGGTGGGGGATACTCTTTAGTTATCTGGGGAGCTAAGGTGGAGGATACTGTATAGTTATCTGGGGAGCTGAGGTGGGGGATACTGTATAGTTATCTGGGGGAGCTGAGGTGGAGGATACTGTATAGTTATCTGGGGAGCTGAGGTGGGGGATACTGTATAGTTATCTGGGAAGCTGAGGTGGAGGATACTGTATAGTTATCTGGGGAACTGAGGTGGAGGATACTGTATAGTTATCTGGGGGCTGAGGTGGGGGAGACTGTATAGTTATCTGGGGGAGCTGAGGTGGAGGATACTGTATGGTTATCTGGGCGAGCTAAGGTGGGGGATACTGTATAGTTATCTGGGGGAGCTGAGGTGGGGGATACTGTATAGTTATCTGGGGGAGCTGAGGTGCAGGATACTGTATAGTTATCTGGGGAGCTGAGGTGGAGGATACTGTATAGTTATCTGGGGAGCTGAGGTGGGGGATACTGTATAGTTATCTGGGGGAGCTGAGTTGGGGGATACTGTATAGTTATCTGGGGGAGCTGAGGTGGAGGATACTCTATAGTTATCTGGGGCAGCTGAGGTGGGGGATACTCTATAGTTATCTGCGGAGCTGAGGTGGAGGATACTGTATAGTTATCTGGGGAGCTGAGGTGGGGGATACTGTATAGTTATCTGGGGGAGCTGAGGTGGAGGATACTGTATAGTTATCTGGGGAGCTGAGGTGGGGGATACTGTATAGTTATCTGGGAAGCTGAGGTGGAGGATACTGTATAGTTATCTGGGGAGCTGAGGTGGAGGATACTGTATAGTTATCTGGGGGCTGAGGTGGGGGAGACTGTATAGTTATCTGGGGGAGGTGAGGTGGGGGATACTGTATAGTTATCTGGGGGCTGAGGTGGGGGATACTGTATAGTTATCTGGGGGAGCTGAGGTGGGGGATACTGTATAGTTATCTGGGGGCTGAGGTGGTGGATACTGTATAGTTATCTGGGGGAGCTGAGGTGGGGGATACTGTATAGTTATCTGGGGGAGCTGAGGTGGAGGATACTGTATAGTTATCTGGGGGAGCTGAGGTGGAGGATACTGTATAGTTATCTGGGGGAGCTGAGGTGGGGGATACTGTATAGTTATCTGGGGAGCTGAGGTAGGGGATACTGTATAGTTATCTGGGGGAGCTGAGGTGGAGAACACTGTATAGTTATCTGGGGGAGCTGAGGTGGAGGATACTGTATAGTTATCTGGGGAGCTGAGGTGGAGGATACTGTATAGTTATCTGGGGGAGCTGAGGTGGGGGATAATGTATAGTTATCTGGGGGAGCTGAGGTGGAGGATACTGTATAGTTATCTGGGGGAGCTGAGGTGGGGGATACTGTATAGTTATCTGGGGAGCTTGGGTTGGGATACTGTATAGTTATCTGGGGGAGCTAAGGTGGAGGATACTGTATAGTTATCTGGGGAGCTGAGGTGGGGGATACTGTATAGTTATCTGGGGAGCTGAGGTGGAGGATACTGTATAGTTACCTGGGGGAGCTGGGGTGGGGATACTGTATAGTTATCTGGGGGAGCTGAGGTGGGGGATAATGTATAGTTATCTGGGGGAGCTGAGGTGGAGGATACTGTATGTCAGGGTACCTGTGGTCTCTACCTCCGAAAGAGGTAGAGACTTAGCTGTTCCTCCATCCAGACGGTCTGATGGCTCCCTTCCCCGCGGTCTATCCGGTCATGCTAGGCCGGCCGCGAGGGAGTGACTGCCTTTTACAGCATCTAGGCAGGAAGTAGTCATCAGGGCACTCCCCCGGAACGACCTGTCAGTCAATTGCTGCAGGACCAATCAGGACGCCTCGGAGGCGTGGTTACTGCTCTGAACAGGGTATTTAACAGAGCTTCTTTCATTAGCTCATTGCCCTGTCGTGGTTCTAGCTTGTTCTAGTCACTCAGTGCTTGTGTATTCTATTATCCCTTTTGGTTTTGACCCGACTTGTTTACCTTACTCTGCTTATCTCTGTTACCCTTGATTCGGCTTGTCTCTCGCTTACCTGTCTTCTGTTACCCTCGACCTCGGCTTGTCTTTGACCATTCTTTACTGTACTACTTACGTTAGTCCGGCCATTCTAAGGTCCGGTATATGTATCTGGCTACTGTTTGTACTCTGCGTGTTGGATCCCTGTCCCGATCCTGACATTACGACAGGGCCAATGGATCCTGCAAGTACAAACAGTAAGCTGGCTGCTCCTGATCCTAGGTTTGAAGCCATGGATCACAGAATGGATCAGATGGCGCTTGCGCTACAGGCTCTATTAGCTTGTGCCAATAACCCACCAGAGGAGATACGTAATACCCCTGTTTCTCCTGTCGGTTCAGGTCTAGAGGTAGCCACAGTGGGTGCTTCTTCTCACATTACCCCCCCCGGTACGCTATGGTGGGGCTCCTGAGAAGTGTCGTGGTTTTTTAAACCAAATTAGTATCCACTTTGAATTGCAACCTCGCTCTTATCCTACAGATAGGCCAAAAGTAGGATTTATTATCACCCTACTCATTGAGAAAGCTCTGAGATGGGCCAACCCACTATGGGAGAACGATAATCCATTAGTTTATAACTATAACGCATTTGTAGCTGCTTTTAGAAGAACATTTGACCCTCCAGGTAGAAAGGTTAATGCAGCCAGATTACTGTTGCGCCTGAGACAGGAGAACCGAACACTGGTGGATTATGCACTAGAGTTCAGGTCTCTGGCGGCAGAAATCAAGTGGAATGAGCAGGCGTATATGGATGTATTTTTGAATGGCCTATCTGATGTAATCCTTGATGAGGTTGCTACCAGAGAACTCCCTGAGAATTTAGAGGATTTAATTTCGTTCATCTCTCGTATAGATGAACGTCTAAGAGAGAGACAGAACACTCGAGAGAGGAACCAGAGACCTTCTTTTAGGTTAGCTCCCGCTTTTCCAAGTCCTGACTCCACGATATCTTTGCTTACTGAACCTATGCAGATAGGGTATACCCGCCTCTCTGAGGAGGAAAGACAGCACAGGAGAAGAGAGGGTTTGTGTATGTATTGTGGAGGCAAGGGTCATTTACTCTCGAACTGTTCTAACCGCCCGGGAAACGCTCGCACCTAAGTCTCTCTAGAGGACAGGCCTTGGGTGTTTCTATTTTGTCCTCTACTCCTAATTATAAAGATCACAGGCTTCTGCTACCAGTTTCCTTAACTTGGGGGAAGGAAGTAGTAAGGGCTATGGCATTGATAGATTCCGGTGCTGCTGAGAATTTTATCGACCAAGCTTTTGCTAGTAAGAACAATTTCCCATCCCAGCTAACGGAGACACCTTTGGCCGTTGAGGCCATAGATGGTAGACCACTACTAGACCCTGTTATCTTTCGTGAGACCATACCCATTGATTTAAATGTTGGTATCCTACACGTGGAGAAATTATCTCTTATGCTCATTTCGTCTCCTTCCGTTCCCATAGTTCTGGGGTACCCATGGTTGAAAAAACATAACCCTATTATCAATTGGGAGTTAGGAGAGATACTCTCGTGGGGCCAGGGCTGCCAGGATCGGTGTTTGTGCAAGGTTTCTCCATTAGCTAATATTAACATACCGGAGAATCCTACTCAGTCCACAGAAAGACAAATACCAGACCTTTACCTAGACTTAAGGGCAGTGTTTGACAAGAGGAATGCCGATTCTTTGCCTCCACACAGGTCATTTGACTGTAAGATTAAGCTTCTACCCGGCACTATGCCTCCGAGGGGCCATGTATATCCTTTGTCTGTTCAGGAAAACTCGGTTCTAGAGGAGTATATTCGGGAGAATTTAGAAAAGGGATTCATCAGGAGGTCTTCTTCTCCGGCCGGGGCTGGGTTCTTTTTCATTAAGAAGAAGGATGGCACGCTGAGACCTTGTATCGATTACCGAGGCTTGAATAAAATAACTGTCAGAAATGCCTATCCTATCCCACTAATTACCGAGTTATTTGATCGTCTTAAGGGCTCCAAAATCTTCACCAAGTTAGATCTCAGAGGGGCTTACAATTTGGTGAGAATCCAGCAAGGTCACGAGTGGATGACGGCATTCAATACCCGGTATGGCCATTACGAATACACTGTTATGCCATTTGGACTATGCAATGCTCCTGCAGTATTTCAAGATTTGATTAATGAGGTACTTAGGGAGTTTCAGCATGATTGTGTTATTGTTTACCTGGACGACATACTAATACACTCTAAGGAGATTGAGACTCACCATAGACAGGTCAGAAAGGTATTACACAAGCTGCTGCAACATGGTCTATATTGCAAATTGGAGAAGTGCAGTTTTGATCAGTCTCAGGTAGACTTTCTTGGATACGTGATTTCTGGGGAAGGTTTTAAAATGGATCCTGTAAAACTCCAATCCATTTTAGACTGGCCCTTGCCCAAAGGACTCAAGGCTATCCAAAGGTTTATTGGTTTTTCCAACTACTATAGGCGCTTCATTAAAGGATACTCCTCTATCATGGCGCCTATTACCAATATGACCAAACAAGGGGCTGATACTAAGTTCTGGTCTAAGGAAGCTCTTGGTGCTTTCAAGACTCTCAAGGAACTTTTTGCCTCGGCTCCCATTCTAGTCCATCCTGATACGACTCTGCCTTTCTTGCTTGAGGTCGATGCCTCTGAGACAGCAGTTGGGGCTGTTCTGTCTCAAAGGTTAGGGGTGGATAAACCGTTACACTCTTGTGGTTTCTTCTCTAAGAAATTTTCTGGGCCTCAGAGCAGATATGACATCGGGGAAAGGGTACTGTTAGCAGTCATTAAAGCCTTAAAGGAGTGGAGACATTTGTTGGAGGGGACCCTACACCCTATTACGATTTTGACGGACCACAAAAACTTGTCCTATATTGGGGAGGCTAAGCGCTTATCCTCTAGACAAGCTCGTTGGTCCTTATTCCTGACTCACTTCAATTATGTACTGACTTACAGACCTGGTTCTAAAAACTCTAAAGCGATGCATTATCTCGCCAATATGAACCTTCTACTGTACCTGAACCAGTTCTTTCTTCTATAGTTCCGAAATGCAATATCATTGCTAATACGAATCTCAGGATTCATTCTCCATTACTGGCCGAGATCATTAAGTTGCAACATCTAGCACCTAAACAGACTCCTGCAGGCCGTCATTTCGTTCCTCCTGCTCTTCAACTGGAACTTTTACAGTGTTTACATAATAGCAAGATGGCGGGACATCCTGGTATTCGCAAAACTTACGCGTTGATCTCTAAGGACTTCTGGTGGCCTGCTTTACGGAGGGATATTGAGGAGTTCATTGCTGCATGTGAAGTTTGTACTAAAACCAAACAACCCCATACGCTTCCATGTGGATTCCTGCACCCCTTGGAGGTTCCAGAAAAACCATGGTCCTGTTTGGCCATGGACTTTATTGTCGATCTACCTATCTCTAAAAGACAGACTGTTATCCTCACCGTGGTTGACAGGTTTACTAAGATGGCACACTTCATTCCCCTGCCTAAACTCCCGTCTTCTCCCTGTCAGGATCGGGACAGGGATCCAACACGCAGAGTACAAACAGTAGCCAGATACGTATACCGGACCTTAGAATGGCCGGACTAACGTAAGTAGTACAGTATAGAATGGTCAAAGACAAGCCGAGGTCGAGGGTAACAGAAGACAGGTAAGCGAGAGACAAGCCGAATCAAGGGTAACAGAGATAAGCAGAGTAAGGTAAACAAGCCGGGTCAAAACCAAAAGGGATAATAGAATACACAAGCACTGAGTGACTAGAACAAGCTAGAACCACGACAGGGCAATGAGCTAATGAAAGAAGCTCTGTTAAATACCCTGTTCAGAGCAGTAACCACGCCCCCAAGACGTCCTGATTGGTCCTGCAGCCATTGACTGACAGGTTGTTCCGGGGGAGTGTCCTGATGACTACTTCCTGCCTAGATGCTGTAAAAGGCAGTCACTCCCTCGCGGCCGGCCTAGCATGACCGGATAGACCGCGGGGAAGGGAGCCATCAGACCGTCTGGATGGAGGAACAGCTAAGTCTCTACCTCTTTCGGAGGTAGAGACCACAGGTACCCTGACAGTACCCCCCCTCTCAGATACGCCCACCGGGCGGAATGAACCGGGACGAGATGGGAAGCGAGAGTGATACGCCCTGCGGAGACGGGGAGCATGAACATCCTCCTGAGGTACCCAACTCCTCTCCTCAGGACCATATCCCTTCCAATCAACCAGATATTGTACTCTCCCCCGGGAGATTCGAGAATCAATAATAGAGTTAACCTCATACTCCTCTTGACCCTCCACCTGAACGGGGCGAGGAGGGGCTATTGTGGAGGAAAATCTGTTACATATGAGTGGTTTCAGCAATGAAACGTGAAACGAGTTCGGGATGCGTAAGGTATTAGGAAGAGCTAAACGATACGCAACTGGATTGATACGGGTCAGCACCCTGTAGGGACCAATATAACGAGGAGCGAACTTCATGGAGGGCACTTTTAAACGGATGTTCCTCGTGCTCAGCCATACCCTATCACCTGGAACAAAGACCGGAGCCGCCCTTCTACGTTTATCAGCGTGTTTCTTGACCAACATAGAGTTGTGCACAAGGATTTGTCGAGTTTGATCCCACAACTTCCTCAAATTGGCAACATGAACATCAACCGACGGCACCCCCTGGGAAGGGGAATCCGAAGGAAGAATAGACGGATGAAAACCATAATTCATGAAGAAGGGGCTTGAATGAGTAGAATCGCAAACGAGATTGTTGTGTGCAAACTCCGCCCAAGGAATCAAACCGACCCAATCGTCCTGGTGTTCAGAAACAAAGCATCGTAAATATTGTTCAATTTTCTGGTTGGTACGTTCAGCAGCTCCGTTAGACTGAGGATGATAGGCAGAAGAAAAGTTTAATTTAATACCAAGTTGAGAGCAGAAGGACCTCCAAAAGCGGGAAACAAATTGGGAGCCTCTGTCTGATACAATTTGAGAGGGTATCCCATGTAGGCGAAAAATCTCCTTAGCGAATATCTCTGCCAATTCGGGAGAAGACGGGAGTTTAGGCAGGGGAATGAAGTGTGCCATCTTAGTAAACCTGTCAACCACGGTGAGGATAACAGTCTGTCTTTTAGAGATAGGTAGATCGACAATAAAGTCCATGGCCAAACAGGACCATGGTTTTTCTGGAACCTCCAAGGGTTGCAGGAATCCACATGGAAGCGTATGGGGTTGTTTGGTTTTAGTACAAACTTCACATGCAGCGATGAACTCCTCAATGTCCCTCCGTAAAGCAGGCCACCAGAAGTCCTTAGAGATCAACGCGTAAGTTTTGCGGATACCAGGATGTCCCGCCATCTTGCTATTATGTAAACACTGTAAAAGTTCCAGTTGAAGAGCAGGAGGAACGAAATGACGGCCCGCAGGAGTCTGTTTAGGTGCTAGATGTTGCAACTTAATGATCTCGGCCAGTAATGGAGAATGAATCCTGAGATTCGTATTAGCAATGATATTGCATTTCGGAACTATAGAAGAAAGAACTGGTTCAGGTACAGTAGAAGGTTCATATTGGCGAGATAATGCATCGGCTTTAGAGTTTTTAGAACCAGGTCTGTAAGTCAGTACATAATTGAAGTGAGTCAGGAATAAGGACCAACGAGCTTGTCTAGAGGATAAGCGCTTAGCCTCCCCAATATAGGACAAGTTTTTGTGGTCCGTCAAAATCGTAATAGGGTGTAGGGTCCCCTCCAACAAATGTCTCCACTCCTTTAAGGCTTTAATGACTGCTAACAGTTCCCTTTCCCCGATGTCATATCTGCTCTCAGGCCCAGAAAATTTCTTAGAGAAGAAACCACAAGGGTGTAACGGTTTATCCACCCCTAACCTTTGAGACAGAACAGCCCCAACTGCTGTCTCAGAGGCATCGACCTCGAGCAA
This sequence comes from Pelobates fuscus, assembly GCF_036172605.1. Classification (NCBI taxonomy): domain Eukaryota; kingdom Metazoa; phylum Chordata; class Amphibia; order Anura; family Pelobatidae; genus Pelobates; species Pelobates fuscus. Next base: position 32,238,449 of record NC_086323.1, on the reverse strand, counting down.
GAAAGGCAGAGTCGTATCAGGATGGACTAGAATGGGAGCCGAGGCAAAAAGTTCCTTGAGAGTCTTGAAAGCACCCAGAGCTTCCTTAGACCAGAACTTAGTATCAGCCCCTTGTTTGGTCATATTGGTAATAGGCGCAATGATAGAGGAGTATCCTTTAATGAAGCGCCTATAGTAGTTGGAAAAACCAATAAACCTTTGGATAGCCTTGAGTCCTTTGGGCAAGGGCCAGTCTAAAATAGATTGAAGTTTTACAGGATCCATTTTAAAACCCTCCCCAGAAATCACGTATCCAAGAAAGTCTACCTGAGACTGATCAAAACTGCACTTCTCCAATTTGCAATATAGACCATGTTGCAGCAGCTTGTGTAATACCTTTCTGACCTGTCTATGGTGAGTCTCAATCTCCTTAGAGTGTATTAGTATGTCGTCCAGGTAAACAATAACACAATCATGCTGAAACTCCCTAAGTACCTCATTAATCAAATCTTGAAATACTGCAGGAGCATTGCATAGTCCAAATGGCATAACAGTGTATTCGTAATGGCCATACCGGGTATTGAATGCCGTCATCCACTCGTGACCTTGCTGGATTCTCACCAAATTGTAAGCCCCTCTGAGATCTAACTTGGTGAAGATTTTGGAGCCCTTAAGACGATCAAATAACTCGGTAATCAGTGGGATAGGATAGGCATTTCTGACAGTTATTTTATTCAAGCCTCGGTAATCGATACAAGGTCTCAGCGTGCCATCCTTCTTCTTAATGAAAAAGAACCCAGCCCCGGCCGGAGAAGAAGACCTCCTGATGAATCCCTTTTCTAAATTCTCCCGAATATACTCCTCTAGAACCGAGTTTTCCTGAACAGACAAAGGATATACATGGCCCCTCGGAGGCATAGTGCCGGGTAGAAGCTTAATCTTACAGTCAAATGACCTGTGTGGAGGCAAAGAATCGGCATTCTTCTTGTCAAACACTGCCCTTAAGTCTAGGTAAAGGTCTGGTATTTGTCTTTCTGTGGACTGAGTAGGATTCTCCGGTATGTTAATATTAGCTAATGGAGAAACCTTGCACAAACACCGATCCTGGCAGCCCTGGCCCCACGAGAGTATCTCTCCTAACTCCCAATCGATAATAGGGTTATGTTTTTTCAACCATGGGTACCCCAGAACTATGGGAACGGAAGGAGACGAAATGAGCAGAAGAGATAAATTCTCCACGTGTAGGATACCCACATTTAAATTAATGGGTATGGTCTCACGAAAGATAACAGGGTCTAGTAGTGGTCTACCATCTATGGCCTCAACGGCCAAAGGTGTCTCCCTTAGCTGGGATGGGAAATTGTTCTTACTAGCAAAGGCTTGGTCGATAAAATTCTCAGCAGCACCGGAATCTATCAATGCCATAGCCCTTACTACTTCCTTCCCCCAAGTTAAGGAAACTGGTAGCAGAAGCCTGTGATCTTTATAATCAGGAGTAGAGGACAAAATAGAAACACCCAAGGCCTGTCCTCTAGAGAGACTTAGGTGCGAGCGTTTCCCGGGCGGTTAGAACAGTTCGAGAGTAAATGACCCTTGGCTCCACAATACATACACAAACCCTCTCTTCTCCTGTGCTGTCTTTCCTCCTCAGAGAGGCGGGTATACCCTATCTGCATAGGTTCAGTAAGCAAAGATATCGTGGAGTCAGGACTTGGAACAGCGGGAGCTAACCTAAAAGAAGGTCTCTGGTTCCCCTCTCGAGTGTTCTGTCTCTCTCTTAGACGTTCATCTATACGAGAGATGAACGAAATTAAATCCTCTAAATTCTCAGGGAGTTCTCTGGTAGCAACCTCATCAAGGATTACATCAGATAGGCCATTCAAAAATACATCCATATACGCCTGCTCATTCCACTTGATTTCTGCCGCCAGAGACCTGAACTCTAGTGCATAATCCACCAGTGTTCGGTTCTCCTGTCTCAGGCGCAACAGTAATCTGGCTGCATTAACCTTTCTACCTGGAGGGTCAAATGTTCTTCTAAAAGCAGCTACAAATGCGTTATAGTTATAAACTAATGGATTATCGTTCTCCCATAGTGGGTTGGCCCATCTCAGAGCTTTCTCAATGAGTAGGGTGATAATAAATCCTACTTTTGCCCTATCTGTAGGATAAGAGCGAGGTTGCAATTCAAAGTGGATACTAATTTGGTTTAAAAAACCACGACACTTCTCAGGAGCCCCACCATAGCGTACTGGGGGGGTAATGTGAGAAGAAGCACCCACTGTGGCTACCTCTAGACCTGAACCGACAGGAGAAACAGGGGTATTACGTATCTCCTCTGGTGGTTTATTGGCACAAGCTAATAGAGCCTGTAGCGCAAGCGCCATCTGATCCATTCTGTGATCCATGGCCTCAAACCTAGGATCAGGAGCAGCCAGCTGACTGTTTGTACTTGCAGGATCCATTGGCCCTGTCGTAATGTCAGGATCGGGACAGGGATCCAACACGCAGAGTACAAACAGTAGCCAGATACGTATACCGGACCTTAGAATGGCCGGACTAACGTAAGTAGTACAGTATAGAATGGTCAAAGACAAGCCGAGGTCGAGGGTAACAGAAGACAGGTAAGCGAGAGACAAGCCGAATCAAGGGTAACAGAGATAAGCAGAGTAAGGTAAACAAGCCGGGTCAAAACCAAAAGGGATAATAGAATACACAAGCACTGAGTGACTAGAACAAGCTAGAACCACGACAGGGCAATGAGCTAATGAAAGAAGCTCTGTTAAATACCCTGTTCAGAGCAGTAACCACGCCCCCAAGACGTCCTGATTGGTCCTGCAGCCATTGACTGACAGGTTGTTCCGGGGGAGTGTCCTGATGACTACTTCCTGCCTAGATGCTGTAAAAGGCAGTCACTCCCTCGCGGCCGGCCTAGCATGACCGGATAGACCGCGGGGAAGGGAGCCATCAGACCGTCTGGATGGAGGAACAGCTAAGTCTCTACCTCTTTCGGAGGTAGAGACCACAGGTACCCTGACACTCCCGAATTGGCGGAGATATTCGCTAAGGAGATTTTTCGCCTACATGGGATACCCTCTCAAATTGTATCGGACAGAGGCTCCCAATTTGTTTCCCGCTTTTGGAGGTCCTTCTGCTCTCAACTTGGTATTAAATTAAACTTTTCTTCTGCCTATCATCCTCAGTCTAACGGAGCTGCTGAACGTACCAAACAGAAAATTGAACAATATTTACGATGCTTTGTTTCTGAACACCAGGATGATTGGGTCGGTTTGATTCCTTGGGCGGAGTTTGCACACAACAATCTCGTTTGCGATTCTACTCATTCAAGCCCCTTCTTCATGAATTATGGTTTTCATCCGTCTATTCTTCCTTCGGATTCTCCTTCCCAGGGGGTGCCGTCGGTTGATGTTCATGTTGCCAATTTGAGGAAGTTGTGGGATCAAACTCGACAAATCCTTGTGCACAACTCTATGTTGGTCAAGAAACACGCTGATAAACGTAGAAGGGCGGCTCCGGTCTTTGTTCCAGGTGATAGGGTATGGCTGAGCACGAGGAACATCCGTTTAAAAGTGCCCTCCATGAAGTTCGCTCCTCGTTATAGTGGACCCTACAGGGTGCTGACCCGGATCAATCCAGTTGCGTATCGTTTAGCTCTTCCTAATACCTTACGCATCCCGAACTTGTTTCACGTTTCATTGCTGAAACCACTCATATGTAACAGATTTTCCTCCACAATAGCCCCTCCTCGCTCCGTTCAGGTGGAGGGTCAGGAGGAGTATGAGGTTAACTCTATTATTAATTCTCGAATCTCCCGGGGGAGAGTACAATATCTGGTTGATTGGAAGGGATATGGTCCTGAGGAGAGGAGTTGGGTACCTCAGGAGGATGTTCATGCTCCCCGTCTCCGCAGGGCGTATCACTCTCGCTTCCCATCTCGTCCCGGTTCATTCCGCCCGGTGGGCGTATCTGAGAGGGGGGGTGCTGTCAGGGTACCTGTGGTCTCTACCTCCGAAAGAGGTAGAGACTTAGCTGTTCCTCCATCCAGACGGTCTGATGGCTCCCTTCCCCGCGGTCTATCCGGTCATGCTAGGCCGGCCGCGAGGGAGTGACTGCCTTTTACAGCATCGAGGCAGGAAGTAGTCATCAGGACACTCCCCCGGAACGACCTGTCAGTCAATTGCTGCAGGACCAATCAGGACGCCTCGGAGGCGTGGTTACTGCTCTGAACAGGGTATTTAACAGAGCTTCTTTCATTAGCTCATTGCCCGTCGTGGTTCTAGCTTGTTCTAGTCACTCAGTGCTTGTGTATTCTATTATCCCTTTTGGTTTTGACCCGGCTTGTTTACCTTACTCTGCTTATCTCTGTTACCCTTGATTCGGCTTGTCTCTCGCTTACCTGTCTTCTGTTACCCTCGACCTCGGCTTGTCTTTGACCATTCTTTACAGTACTACTTACGTTAGTCCGGCCATTCTAAGGTCCGGTATACGTATCTGGCTACTGTTTGTACTCTGCGTGTTGGATCCCTGTCCCGATCCTGACACTGTATAGTTATCTGGGGGAGCTGAGGTGGAGGATACTGTATAGTTATCTGGGGAGCTGAGGTGGAGGATACTGTATAGTTATCTGGGGGAGCTGAGGTGGGGGATACTGTATAGTTATCTGGGGGCTGAGGTGGGGGATACTGTATAGTTATCTGGGGGAGCTGAGGTGGAGGATACTGTATAGTTATCTGGGGGAGCTGAGGTGGAGGATACTGTATAGTTATCTGGGGGAGCTGAGGTGCGGGATACTGTATAGTTATCTGGGGAGCTGAGGTGGGGGATACTGTATAGTTATCTGGGGGAGCTGAGGTGGAGAGCACTGTATAGTTATCTGGGGGAGCTGAGGTGGAGGATACTGTATAGTTATCTGGGGGAGCTGAGGTGGGGGATAATGTATAGTTATCTGGGGGAGCTGAGGTGGAGGATACTGTATAGTTATCTGGGGAGCTGAGGTGGGGGATACTGTATAGTTATCTGGGGAGCTAAGGTGGGGATACTGTATAGTTAGCTGGGGGAGCTGAGGTGGGGATACTGTATAGTTATCTGGGGGAGCTGAGGTGGAGGATACTGTATAGTTATCTGGGGAGCTGAGGTGGGGGATACTGTATAGTTAGCTGGGGGAGCTGAGGTGGGGGATACTGTATAGTTAGCTGGGGGAGCTGAGGTGGAGGATACTGTATAGTTATCTGGGGGAGCTGAGGTGGGGGATAATGTATAGTTATCTGGGGGAGCTGAGGTGGAGGATACTGTATAGTTATCCGGGGGAGCTGAGGTGTAGGATACTGTATAGTTATATGGGGAGCTGAGGTGGTAGATACTGTATAGTTATCTGGGGGCTGAGGTGGGGGATACTGTATAGTTATCTGGGGGAGCTGAGGTGGGGGATACTGTATAGTTATCTGGGGGAGCTGAGGTGGAGGATACTGTATAGTTATCTGGGGGAGCTGAGGTGTAGGATACTGTATAGTTATCTGGGGAGCTGAGGTGGGGGATACTGTATAGTTAGCTGGGGGAGCTGAGGTGGGGGATACTGTATAGTTATCTGGGGGAGCTGAGGTGGGGGATAATGTATAGTTATCTGGGGGAGCTGAGGTGGAGGATACTGTATAGTTATCTGGGGGAGCTGAGGTGTAGGATACTGTATAGTTATCTGGGGAGCTGAGGTGGGGGATACTGTATAGTTAGCTGGGGGAGCTGAGGTGGGGGATACTGTATAGTTAGCTGGGGGAGCTGAGGTGGAGGATACTGTATAGTTATCTGGGGGAGCTGAGGTGGGGGATAATGTATAGTTATCTGGGGGAGCTGAGGTGGAGGATACTGTATAGTTATCTGGGGGAGCTGAGGTGGAGGATACTGTATAGTTATCTGGGGAGCTGAGGTGGGGGATACTGTATAGTTATCTGGGGGAGCTGAGGTGGGGGATACTGTATAGTTATCTGGGGGAGCTGAGGTGGAGGATACTGTATAGTTATCTGGGGAGCTGAGGTGGAGGATACTGTATAGTTATCTGGGGGAGCTGAGGTGGAGAATACTGTATAGTTATCTGGGGGCTTAGGTGGGGGATACTGTATAGTTAGCTGGGGGAGCTGAGGTGGGGGATACTGTATAGTTATCTGGGGGGGGCTGAGGTGGGGGATATTGTATAGTTATCTGGGGGAGCTGAGGTGGAGAGTACTGTATAGTTATCTGGGGGAGCTGAGGTGGAGGATACTGTATAGTTATCTGGGGGAGCTGAGGTGGAGGATACTGTATAGTTATCTGGGGGAGCTGAGGTGGAGGATACTGTATAGTTATCTGGGGGAGCTGAGGTGGAGGATACTGTATAGTTATCTGGGGGAGCTGAGGTGGAGGATACTGTATAGTTATCTGGGGGAGCTGAGGTGGGGGATACTGTATAGTTATCTGGGGAGCTGAGGTGGAGGATACTGTATAGTTATCTGGGGGAGCTGAGGTGGTGGATACTGTATAGTTATCTGGGATAGCTGAGGTGGGGGATACTGTATAGTTATCTGGGGAGCTGAGGTGGAGGATACTGTATAGTTATCTGGGGGAGCTGAGGTGGAGAATACTGTATAGTTATCTGGGGAGCTGAGGTGGAGGATACTGTATAGTTATCTGGGGAGCTGAGGTGGAGGATACTGTATAGTTATCTGGGGAGCTGAGGTGGAGGATACTGTATAGTTATCTGGGGGAGCTGAGGTGGAGGATACTGTATAGTTATCTGGGGGAGCTGAGGTGGAGGATACTGTATAGTTATCTGGGGGAGCTGAGGTGGAGGATACTGTATAGTTATCTGGGGGAGCTGAGGTGGAGGATACTGTATAGTTATCTGGGATAGCTGAGGTGGAGGATACTGTATAGTTATCTGGGGGAGCTGAGGTGGAGGATACTGTATAGTTATCTGGGGGAGCTGAGGTGGAGGATACTGTATAGTTATCTGGGGGAGCTGAGGTGGAGGATACTGTATAGTTATCTGGGGAGCTGAGGTGGAGGATACTGTATAGTTATCTGGGGGAGCTAAGGTGGAGGATACTGTATAGTTATCTGGGATAGCTGAGGTGGAGGATACTGTATAGATATCTGGGGAGCTGAGGTGGAGGATACTGTATAGTTATCTGGGGGAGCTGAGGTGGAGGATACTGTATAGTTATCTGGGGGAGCTGAGGTGGAGGATACTGTATAGTTATCTGGGGAGCTGAGGTGGAGGATACTGTATAGTTATCTGGGGGAGCTAAGGTGGAGGATACTGTATAGTTATCTGGGATAGCTGAGGTGGAGGATACTGTATAGTTATCTGGGGAGCTGAGGTGGAGGATACTGTATAGTTATCTGGGGGAGCTGAGGTGGAGGATACTGTATAGTTATCTGGGGGGGCTGAGGTGGGGGATATTGTATAGTTATCTGGGGGAGCTGAGGTGGAGGATACTGTATAGTTATCTGGGGGAGCTGAGGTGGAGGATACTGTATAGTTATCTGGGGGAGCTGAGGTGGGGGATACTGTATAGTTATCTGGGGGAGCTGAGGTGGAGGATACTGTATAGTTATCTGGGGGAGCTGAGGTGGAGGATACTGTATAGTTATCTGGGGAGCTGAGGTGGAGGATACTGTATAGTTATCTGGGGGAGCTGAGGTGGAGGATACTGTATAGTTATCTGGGGGAGCTGAGGTGGAGGATACTGTATAGTTATCTGGGGAGCTGAGGTGGAGGATACTGTATAGTTATCTGGGGGAGCTGAGGTGGGGGATACTGTATAGTTATCTGGGGGAGCTGAGGTGGAGGATACTGTATAGTTATCTGGGGAGCTGAGGTGGGGGATACTGTATAGTTATCTGGGGGAGCTGAGGTGGGGGATACTGTATAGTTATCTGGGATAGCTGAGGTGGAGGATACTGTATAGTTACATGGGGGAGCTGAGGTGGAGGATACTGTATAGTTATCTGGGATAGCTGAGGTGGGGGATACTGTATAGTTATCTGGGGGAGCTGAGGTGGAGGATACTGTATAGTTATCTGGGGGAGCTGAGGTGGAGGTTACTGTATAGTTACATGGGGGAGCTGAGGTGGAGGATACTGTATAGTTATCTGGGGGAGCTGAGGTGGAGGTTACTGTATAGTTATCTGGGGGAGCTGAGGTGGAGGATACTGTATAGTTATCTGGGGGAGCTGAGGTGGGGGATACTGTATAGTTATCTGGGGGAGCTGAGGTGGAGGTTACTGTATAGTTATCTGGGGGAGCTGAGGTGGAGGATACTGTATAGTTATCTGGGGGAGCTGAGGTGGAGGTTACTGTATAGTTATCTGGGGGAGCTGAGGTGGAGGATACTGTATAGTTATCTGGGGGAGCTGAGGTGGGGGATACTGTATAGTTATCTGGGATAGCTGAGGTGGGGGATACTGTATAGTTATCTGGGGGAGCTGAGGTGGAGGATACTGTATAGTTATCTGGGGGAGCTGAGGTGGGGGATACTGTATAGTTATCTGGGGGAGCTGAGGTGGAGGATACTGTATAGTTATCTGGGGGAGCTGAGGTGGGGGATACTGTATAGTTATCTGGGGGAGCTGAGGTGGAGGTTACTGTATAGTTATCTGGGATAGCTGAGGTGGGGGATACTGTATAGTTATCTGGGGGAGCTGAGGTGGAGGATACTGTATAGTTATCTGGGGAGCTGAGGTGGGGGATACTGTATAGTTATCTGGGGAGCTGAGGTGGAGAATACTGTATAGTTATCTGGGGGAGCTGAGGTGGGGGATACTGTATAGTTATCTGGGGGAGCTGAGGTGGAGGATACTGTATAGTTATCTGGGGGAGCTGAGGTGGAGGATACTGTATAGTTATCTGGGGGAGCTGAGGTGGAGGATACTGTATAGTTATCTGGGATAGCTGAGGTGGGGGATACTGTATAGTTATCTGGGGGAGCTGAGGTGGAGGATACTGTATAGTTATCTGGGGAGCTGAGGTGGGGGATAATGTATAGTTATCTGGGGGAGCTGAGGTGGGGGATACTGTATAGTTATCTGGGGAGCTGAGGTGGGGGATACTGTATAGTTATCTGGGGGAGCTGAGGTGGGGGATACTGTATAGTTATCTGGGATAGCTGAGGTGGGGGATACTGTATAGTTATCTGGGGGAGCTGAGGTGGGGGATACTGTATAGTTATCTGGGATAGCTGAGGTGGGGGATACTGTATAGTTATCTGGGGGAGCTGAGGTGGGGGATACTGTATAGTTATCTGGGATAGCTGAGGTGGGGGATACTGTATAGTTATCTGGGGAGCTGAGGCGGAGTGTATTGTATATTTAGTTCAGTTTATATTAACACATTGTATTACTGTAGACTGGTTGTCATAGAGGATGGATTGTACCGCCCTCTAGTGGAGCAGTGCTTAGTTGTTTCCATAGTAAGCAGAGACGCTGTTTGTTTGACATGTTTGTGGAGACTGAAATCTCAGGAACTCAATGAGCTGCTAAGGGGCCAGGACAGGGGCCACACAGAGCACAGACTGGACCCAATATAAGCATACCGACATAAAGGCACTGACTGGGGCCACAGATTATTTACTGGGATCTAAACCGGACTCTTATTTGTCACAAGAAGCACAGACATGAGCCAGCATTGGGGACAGCAGGAGCTGTGAATCAATAACATAATCTGTCATTGTGAGTTCTACTGAGTGTCTGCTGCAGGCTGTCAGTCTGATACCATGCTGTCCTCATCCTGTGGGATTTATTACTCTGAACCTGTAACTTTGTGTTTGTTACATTGTGTCACTTTGTCACTGAATGTCTGTTACATTGTGTTAAATTGTGCTATTTTAATACTGTGTGCCTATTACTGTATGTTACATCGTGTCTGTCACTTTGTGTCACATTGCGTCACCGTGTGCCTTTAACTTTGTGTTGCAGTGTGTCACAATGTGCCTGTTACTTAGTGTCACTTTGTTAATGTGTGCCTGTTACTTTGTGTTTGTCACATTGTGTTACTTTGCTGTTGTGTGCCTATTACTGTATGTTGCATTGTGTCACTGTGTGCCTGTAACTTTGTGTCTCATTCTCTCACAGTGTGCCTGTTACTTTGTGTCACAGTGTGTCACTGTGTGCCTGTTACTTTGTGTTTGTCACATTGTGTTACTTTGCTATTGTGTGCGTATTACTGTATGTTACATCGTGTCACTGTGTGCCTGTTACTTTGTGTCACAATGTGTCACTGTGTGCCTGTTACTTTGTGTTTGTCACATTGTGTTACTTTGCTATTGTGTGCGTATTACTGTATGTTACATCGTGTCACTGTGTGCCTGTTACTTTGTGTCATATTGTGTCACAGTGTGCCTGTTACTTTGTGTCACATTGTGTCACAGTGTGCCTTATACTTTGTGTCACTTTGTTAATGTGTGCCTCTTACTTTGTGTTTGTCACATTGTGTTACTTTGCTATTGTGTGCGTATTACTGTATGTTACATCGTGTCACTGTGTGCCTGTATCTTTGTGTCACAGTGTGTCACAGTGTGCCTGTTACTTTGTGTCTCATTGTGACACAGTGTGCCTGTTACTTTGTGTCACATTGTGTCAAAGTGTGCCTTATACTTTGTGTCACTTTGTTAATGTGTGCCTGTTACTTTGTGTTTGTCACATTATGTTACTTTGCTATTGTGTGCGTATTACTGTATGTGACATCGTGTCACTGTGTGCCTGTATCTTTGTGTCACAGTGTGTCCCTGTGTGCCTGTATCTTTGTGTCACAGTGTGTCCCTGTGTGCCTGTAACATTGTGTCACAGTGTGTCACAGTGTGCCTGTTACTTTGTGTCACATTGTGTCACGGTGTGCCTGTTACTTTGTGTCTCATTCTGTCACAGTGTGCCTGTTACTTTATGTCACTTTGTGTCACAGTGTGCCTGTTACTTTGTGTCACAGTGTGCCTGTTACTTTGTGTCACATTGTGTCACTGTGTGCCTGTTACTTTGTGTCTCATTCTGTCACAGTGTGCCTGTTACTTTGTGTCACATTGTGTCGCAGAGTGCCTGTTACTTTGTGTCACATTGTGTCGCAGAGTGCCTGTTACTTTGTGTCACTTTGTAAATGTGTGCCTGTTACTTTGTGTTTTCCACTTCGTGTCACTTTGTCATTCTTTATGATGAAATATTATTAATCTAATCTTTTTTTTTTTTTTTTTTATTATATACACTTCCGATAAAGCCCACACATCCGTGGGATATTTGGGGAATGCAGTTCACAAATATGTCTATCACTGATGTTACCTATAATCAAACAAAAACATGGATTACAGTTATAATATTTTATCAGAAAGTAACATACAGTGAGTGGAACAGAATAACAGTTACAAATTGACAACACAGACACACAAAGTGTCAAACCCAAAGTAACAGGCACATGGTAATAAAGTGACACAATGTGACCAACAAACATTAACAGGAACACAGTGACAAAATAACACAATGTAGCAGTGTGAGTTTACAATCTGAGCTTGAGGGGAAGTAAGTTTTGGAAAACATCAAGACCTTCCTTTTCTTCACAGGAAATTGATATAGATACATGGAATAGTCTGCCAGAGGAGGTGGTAGAGACCAATATAGTAAATGACCAAGTGAAAGCTTAGAAATAACACTGCTGTTTTGTACATAGAAAAGATCAATAATTAAGTCTGTCTAAACAGGTAATGGACAGACTAGGTGGGACAATTGTACCCCCTGTAACCTTCTGGTGTATATTCCCTAAACATTGAGTTGTCAAAAAAAAAAAAATGCAAACTATTTGCATATAATTGGAAAGAAAAATATGGAAAAATTAATCTTGCACTCCAGATAAGCCCAGGACACTTGTTCACTTTGGCAGTTTTCACTTACATTTTGTCAGAACAGCACAACAAATAGGGTTATTCACAAAGGTGGGAATTGTTGGGAATTCAAAGTGAATTTCACATATTCTTATGTTTTCTTCAGACAAACACACTTTAATGAATTAAAGGACCACTATAGTGCCAGGAAAACAAACTCGTTTTCCTGGCACTATAGTGCCCTGAGGGTGCCCCCACCCTCATGGCCACCCCTCCCGCCGGGCTGAAGTTGGAGGAAGGGGGTAATTACTTGCCTTTCTCCAGCGCCGGGCTCCCTCGGCGCTGGGAACTCTCCTCTTCCTTTGGACGTCATTGGCTGAATGCGCATGCGCGGCAAGAGCTCTCTCAATGCTTTCCTATGGACGCTGGCGTCTTCTCACTGTGAAAATCACAGTGAGAAGCGTGTAAGCGCCTCTAGCGGCTGTCAATGAGACAGCCACTAGAGGCTGGATTAACCCATTTGTAAATATAGCAAAACAAGGGGGTAATAGGCGCTCGCTATAGTAAATGATGGGCAGGCAGCAGTGTACAAAACAAGGATTCCCAAAACCTTGTATGTGAATAGAAATTGGAAAAAGAGGGTGTATACCGCGCCTAGAGGTATTAGTATAGAAAATTATACATACATATATTTGATGAATATTTCGACAGTAGATGATAACCTCAAAATAAAAAGTAAAACATAATAGTGCAATACAGTAAGTTGGTAGAAAGGTATAATAAAACTATGCACAGTCCACTCACATTAGGGTGAGCTATAACAGAGCTCAGCTGTGATGCGCCTGGACGGTACAATCCCCGTCTCGGGATATATGGTGATGTAGCTTCAGGGGTTGTTCAAGGTGCAGTTGTACGTAGATCATGAAATGAGAATATAGCAGCAAATAGTGAAGTAAGTACTATTGGAATAATAAAAAATATAAATAGTATTGTACTTACAATTTCTAGAGCATAAAACCTGCTCTAGTGAAAACAGCCTAGGTGGTATAATCCCCACCAGGGATATGCAGGATCCAGGGAGTAAAAAAATAATGATAGAAATATAAAAAAGTATACTATAAAAAGTACTTTAATATATATATCAAACAAGTATAATAACAGGTTTAAAAAGTCCACTTTACGCTTTTCGCCTCACAGGGCTTCTTCAGAAGTGTGATGCTATGTTTACAGCAGGCAGGGTTAATCCTAGATGGACCTGGCACCCAGACCACTTCATTGAGCTGAAGTGGTCTGGGTGCCTATAGTGGTCCTTTACCAATGAGTAGATTCCCATTTTCCATGTTATATTGTTTTTCAATACATATATATATAAAGGATAATTCTTATCTTGTTTTTAGGAGGGAAATGGCTCACAGACTGTTAATCGGGTTCGACACTTTAGACATATATTCCCAAGAGATAATGAAGAAACATGCAAAGGTTGGTTATATGATTTAATATAAATTTTTGGTTCTGTCATTGTGAGTTTTCGGTTTATAATGTTCTCTGATTAAGGCATCAATGTAATATACTTACTATTAAAAATATAAAAATAAAGGAGAAAACTGGCGTTTGTTTCCTTGGTTACAATGTGGTTGTATACAAAAGCAGCACAGTACATTGTAAATGTTGGGACGCTATAAATCATTAAACAAGCTCAGAACTTATTGTGCTGTTACAGTGTCATTGTAATAAATTGCTTTTTTTTTTTTTTTTTTTTTTTTTTTTTTAGCATTTTAGCATTTTAGCCCAGGGCTTGCAGCCTAATTTTGCTATTCGATATTGCATCCATATTGAAGTGATATCCCCCATTTTCTTGTTGGCATCAGAGGGGGAGTGATTTTTGGAAGGGTCAGGCTTTTAATTAGAGGAGTTTTTTCATTTTTAAAAAAATATTTTTGTGTCAAAATGGTTGGGGGAAAAAAGGCAGTTTGAAAAAAATAATAAAATAATAAAAGAACACAAGTGTCAGGCATACAAATGTGTATACTAAAGGTATAAATAGATAAAATAAAACTAGTATTTTACTTACCTTTTTCCTCGCCGAGGCTCCCTCGGTGCTGCTTACCTGTGCTCTTCCCGTATTCTCATTGATGAGGCGTGACCTTGTCCGGAGTTGGTCCACTCCAATGATCCTCATAGGAAAGCATTGAGAACCCAATGTGCATGCACCATAAAACTTCACCCATAGGAAAGCATTGCATTTTACAAGGTTACTCCAGTTGCTCTTAGTATGATAGCTACTGGAGTTGTGCTTAATCATTCAGTGTAAACATTGCAATTTCTAAAAACAACATTGTATTGTTAAACCTACAGGACCACAGCACCCAAGCCACGTCATCGTCATCGACTTTAGTGGTCCTTTAAATTAAGTTGTACTGGTTATGGTACATAGAGTAGAATTTTAAATACCTTCCCACCTTGGTATCCATGTCTCCTGGTCCACTTAGAAGCAAAGCAAAAAAAAGGCTTAAATAATCTCTTAGTCGTATATTCTGTAAAAAAAAAAAAATTATACTAAAGAAAATAAAGAATTTAAAAAGGTCCAACCTAGCCTGTGCTATTTCATAGTAAGTTTTACAGCATTATAGGCTTAGTAGAAGATGATCGCAGACCTCTCAGGTTTGGCAAGTCTGGTGAGTGAAATTACCAACCTTTAACGATGTGTGGTATGCCTGCGCGCATGTACGTCAGGATGACAGGCTGCATTTAAAAAAAAAATTTGTGCTGCACTTTACTCCTGTCCTCCTGACACTTGCTATGTTATGTTAGTCACTAAAGTGATCATTCAAAGTGTATTTTGTATTTTAAACCAAAGTAGCTAAACTTCATGCATTTCTGACTGAGATAAACTTTCCAATCGAGCTATTTTGGGCTTCAATTTTAAATTCCGTTTGGTAAATAACCAACTAGTATGATCTGGTGATGAGGAGGGCTGTAATAAACTCATATGAAACACTTTATATCGTGTGACATGATGCGTCTGTGTGTGTCAAAGTGCCCCCCAACTCCTCTTCACACTCGTTCTCTTTGCCTGGGATTCCTCTCTTTCTCTCTCTGTCCCATTTCCAAATGTATTTATTTATAAAATATTTTACCAGGAAAGATACATTGAGATTTCTCTGGTTTTCAAGTATGTCCTCTTTTCCCTATCCTAAACCCACCATGCTTAACCCCACTGCATCTTCTATCTCCTCTTCTCATTGTGCCATCTCCCCTCCTCTAATGTTACGCACTTTGAGGGAATCTCAGTTCATTTATGGTCCTTGCTGAGCCTGGACCCTTCTCCAAACAGGGCATAGTTTATAGAGAAGTTCATTCTTTGTACTAATGTATGACTCTCTTACAAGTTGCAATTTGAGCTAAGGTGTAGGCTTTTCTTTGACCAATTTTAATAATTATATTGAGGGATACGGAGTTATTTAAATTCATAGTGGATGATTTTATTGTAACATTGTATCTATTATTCTACATTCTATATAACGTTTATAACGAATACAACAACTGTATCAAGCACTGCAAGGTGCTGTTTTTTGCACCCAGAATACCATCTGATTCCTATTTAGTAGAATTAAAATGTTAACCAGTTGTGGAGTATTTCTACTGCAATTATATGTTTTGCAACTGGAATTACTGGTTTAGATTATATATTTTCTGAATAGGAAAAAAAAACCTTCAACAACAATCTTGTGGGTAATAATTAGTATTGTACGAACAGGAAACACCTCCTTTAGTGAGTTTTCATCTTAACTTCATATAAGGGTAGGATGTACCCTGTTGACTATGCTCATAATTAATTTATTGTTTTCTCAAAATCTACAATTTTAGATAGTATGATTGTAGTCAAGTCTGTCTTACACTTAAATTTGAATCTCAAATTAGTATAATTAAAGGTGTGTAATCCTGATCCACAGGGCTATAATTATCCACTTTTGAATAGTCTGATTTTCAAACTTCTAATTAGTGCAATTGTTTTAACTCCTAAATGGCAGATAATTGAGAGACGAGAATGCAAGGGGCATGAGCTGATTTTATACAGTAAAACTGCTTTGCTATGCTAAAGTTGTTTCGGTGCTTAGAGTATCCATTTAATTCATTGTTTACTGAATAAACCACATTGAATAGATTGTTTTGAGATTAAAAACGGAAGAACTGGTTACACAGGTTTCTGTAAAAGTATTTATCTTTTTTTTTTTGTAGAAAGCTAATTTGAGCTACATGCAGCTGATCCATTCTCTGAAAATCCCCCTCTTGTTTGATTTTGAATCGGATGATACAAGTGATCATGAAGCAGATCGTTTTAAGAGGTCATCTGATATCCAGGAAGATAAGCAAAATATCACGCAGAGGTACAATCACAGGCTTTTAACACCAATCAATAGATTTCAGTCTGCTTATAGGGTTCCTTCAAGCACCATAACCACTTTGGGCCGTTTCCCGTTCCCGGGCTTTTGTGTTTCACAAATTGTTTGTCTAAAGAACACCAGACTTTATTCCACCATATGTATGAAATAGAGTGTGTCACTTAGCTCCATTGTAACATTCACATATTTACACAAATAATATACATGGTGCACATTTTTTAAGTAAAACAATAACATTAAATAATACATGGAATATATTTTGGGTTATGTACAACTTTATCTGTAGTAATTTATCCATATTATTTTCTCTGGGATGGATACTAATAGTGGCTTGCTTTCATAATGCGTCGATCCAGGTCATTGACATCTACAACATGTGTACAGAAGCCAAAGGACAACGTTTCTACCAATCAAGTGATCAGACCTTTCAGTGCTTCAGCGCCCACCAAACACCACGAGTTTGCACAGGAAGGTAATATTTATTTGTTTATAGATGCTAACATTAAAGGGACACCCTAAGTACCAGAACCACTACTGCTGAATGTAGTGGTTCTGGGACAAAGTGAGACAGTGAGAAAAGGCAGTGTTTACATTGCTGTCTAGGAACACCTATCACTCAGACAGCCACTAGAGTTGCTTCCTGTTGTGGTCCTGCAGGACCAACGTTCTGTATCTTCATGCACATCATGGAGACATGGCACACTCCCAACAGAGGTGCATTGAGTCAATGCATCTATATGGGAAGATGCTGATTGGCACAGTGCAGCCATTGCCATGCATGTGCAGTAGCCCCCGAATTCTTCCCTATGGAGAAGCATCTGATTGGCTGATGATGACAACTGGTCCTGAGCAGCAGCTGTGTGGAGAACTTTTGAATGTAGGATGAATTAAACAGATTTCTCATAGCTCTTAAGAGAGGGGGAAGGCAGAAATCTAAACAGCTAGGAAAATACTCTAACGTTACAAATATATTTGCATTTGTTACATTAGTAATCATTTAAGTCAACTTTACTAGTTTTCATGAACAACTATGGCTTGGTGTTTATCAAGATTAGAGGCATTTAGTCACAAGCCCGGTGTGCAGGGTTTCACTAGCCCTGAGGACTAAGGATTCTGTTACATGGACAGGGGTGTTGTTATGTTCTTTATGCACACAGGGTTTGAGCTCAAAATGTGATGCCCTCCAAACACCTGCTTTGGCTCTAGTACACACCCACACCCATAAAAAAACACACTCACCCAGAAACAGACAAACAGGCATATAGATGCATATACACGTACACACATTTGTGCAGATAGGCACACATAGAGAAACCTGCACTAACACAGACACAGTTATTGACAGACAGACAGAAAGACTCTGCACATGACAGATCCACGCACAGAGACATAGCTCTCCAAAACCTTGCTCATCTCAACCCACTGTAATACCATCCTATCTCTACCGAGCCCTTCATAACCCATTCTATTCTCCATTAAGCTATCAAAAAAAACCCAAAAAACTCCAACAGCACTCCATAATTCATCAGTCTTCAAACAGTATATATACAATCTTCCCTCCATTACCCTGGTCTATATTCTATATATACATTCTGCCCTCCATTACCCTGGTCTATATTCTATATATACATTCTGCCCTCCATTACCCTGGTCTATATTCTATATATACATTCTGCCCTCCATTACCCTGGTCTATATTCTATATATACATTCTGCCCTCCATTACCCTGGTCCATATTCTATATATACATTCTGCCCTCCATTACCCTGGTCTATATTCTATATATACATTCTGCCCTCCATTACCCTGGTCCATATTCTATATATACATTCTGCCCTCCATTAGCCTCGTCTATATTATGTATATATACATTCTGCCCTCCATTACCCTGGTCTATATTCTATATATACATTCTGCCCTCCATTACCCTGGTCTATATTCTATATATACATTCTGCCCTCCATTACCCTGGTCTATATTCTATATATACATTCTGCCCTCCATTGCCCTGGTCTATATTCTATATATACATTCTGCCCTCCATTACCCTGGTCTATATTCTATATATACATTCTGCCCTCCATTACCCTGGTCCATATTCTATATATACATTCTGCCCTCCATTACCCTGGTCTATATTCTATATATACATTCTGCCCTCCATTAGCCTCGTCTATATTATATATATATACATTCTGCCCTCCATTACCCTGGTCTATATTCTATATATACATTCTGCCCTCCATTACCCTGGTCTATATTCTATATATACATTCTGCCCTCCATTACCCTGGTCCATATTCTATATATACATTCTGCCCTCCGTTACCCTGGCCTATATTCTAAATATACATTCTGCCCTCCATTACCCTGGCCTATATTCTATATATACATTCTGCCCTCCATTAACCTGGTCTATATTCTATATATACATTCTGCCCTCCATTACCCTGGTCTATATTCTATATATACATTCTGCCCTCCATTACCCTGGTCCATATTCTATATATACATTCTGCCCTCCATTAACCTGGTCTATATTCTATATATACATTCTGCCCTCCATTACCCTGGTCTATATTCTATATATACATTCTGCCCTCCATTACCCTGGTCTATATTCTATATATACATTCTGCCCTCCGTTACCCTGGCCTATATTCTAAATATACATTCTGCCCTCCATTACCCTGGTCTATATTCTATATATACATTCTGCCCTCCATTACCCTGGCCTATATTCTATATATACATTCTGCCCTCCATTAACCTGGTCTATATTCTATATATACATTCTGCCCTCCATTACCCTGGTCTATATTCTATATATACATTCTGCCCTCCGTTACCCTGGTCTATATTCTATATATACATTCTGCCCTCCATTACCCTGGTTTATATTCTATATATACATTCTGCCCTCCATTACCCTGGTCTATATTCTATATATACATTCTGCCCTCCATTACCCTGGTCTATATTCTATATATACATTCTGCCCTCCGTTACCCTGGTCCATATTCACAGCTCTGCCTTATGCTATGTAACATCTCTTAACCCAGTAATATATGTTCCAATTACCATGGTGATCTAGTGATGCATCCAAATGGAAGTGCATCTGTTTCCACATGTCTTCCTGCAGAGACAGGTTCCCTCCTGTTGTTATATGACAGGACATGCTCCATAAAGCCACAGTTTTACAAGGCCATGTTCCCACATGGACTACCAGCAGGACAGATGTGCATTGGCTGAGTACTTTCTTGTGCCTCTCACAACTACGAAAACTAAACTTAACTAAAATAAAGTAAAATAAGAAATGTTAATTTAGATGCAGGCTGGCACTATGCAAAAGCAAGATCAGACTTGGGGACCATTGAGCCTGGGAAGAAAGATAAAGTTTTTACCTTGTCTTCTCCATGTCCTTCTTTGGCAAGCAGCCCCACCTCTAAAGAAGCCCTTTTCCCACAGGCAAACGCAGAGCACAGTAGCTTGTCATGGTCACCCGACTAGAGCCGGTTAGAATTTGCAGCACATTATTTAATAAAAAAACTGGATCTGAAGCTTCTAAATGCACCATGATTCGGGGTTATAGCCCCAAGATTCCACCACTAGCAGTGCCATTGTATATAGACTGTACCCAGAGAGTACATACATGGCATTGACCATGGATAACTGTCAGATCATGTCAGCCCTCCATGCCTGTGCCAGCATTTTTAATAAATGTACCTCCTGGATCACTATTCACTAGAGCTTCTGATGCCAATGCAGTTTTTTAAGACCCTTACATTGTGCTAGACATATTTAGTCCAACTTTTAGCCATGCCACGAACGATGAACAATTCTGCCCTAAGATGAGGTATACTGCAGGGGAAACCTGCATCATTAAAACTTATGAGACCGAGATCCAAACACAAGAAACATCCAAAAACACTGTGCCATATAAACGATGAACATTTTTATTTGGGAAAAAAACTGTTACAGTAGAACAAAGAAAGTTTTCATGCCACATTATTTATAGTTTAAGGCATACAAATACATTTTAATTTAAACATCTCATCCCTTTCCCATCTCCATTCTCTCCTTCCCTGGTCGAAGATGATTTACCATTAATATCTTGGTAACGATGTGGTGATTGTAGGCATTGGTCACACATTCCAGACATGATAGCACAAATAACTTGGGATTATAAAACGGTAGGAGGTCTGCTAGAGCAATGAGGGGTCTAAACAGTGCATTTCTCTTGCGTATTAGAGTCTAATAGAGACCAATTTTGAAGCATTTTTAATGTTTTGCATTTCTAAACTTATTATTGCATCAAACAAGTTTGTTCTACAAGCATAATAAAGCTAGTGCTTGTCTTATTTTTTTTCATTCTTGCCATAGCTATTATTTGACAGCCCAAAGAATGGAATTATACGTTAGCCCCATCCCCCCATCTTGCATGTATTAAATGGACACTATAGTCACCCAGACCACTTCATCTCAATGAAGTGGTCTGTGTGTCAGGTCCCCAAGGTTTTAACCCTTCAGATGTAAACATAGCAGTTTTAGAGAAACTGCTACATTTACATAGCAGGGTTAATCCAACCTCTAGTGGCTGTCTTCCTGACAGCTGCTAGAGGCGCTTCTGCGATGCTGGACGCGAAATTTGCATCCAGCGTGCAGAACGTCAATAGGAAAGCATTGAGAAATGCTTTCCTATGGACTGTTAGAATGCTCCCACTGCTCTTGCCGCGCATGCGCATTCCGCTTCACTCGGAAGCTGACGTCGGCGGGGGAGGAGAGGTCACCAGCGCTGAGGGAGCCCGGCGCAGGATTAAGGTAAGTGCCTGAAAGGGTTTTTACCCCTTCAGCGCCACGGGAGGAAGACCCTGAGGGTGGGTGGGTCCTAAGGAGTATATAGTGTCAGGAAAACTAGTTTTTTTTCCTGACACTATAGTGATCCTTTAACATTAAACATCTTAAAAAGCGTTTTACGAGTATTTAGGTTCATTAGATCCTGACTTTTTGACTCACCCTGTATACTGCTACAGTGTTTTATTATGATTTCGGAAACTTACAAGGATTCATTTCTCTCCTCTCTTAACAGAGATTAATTCTAACAAGAGGGTGAAGACTAGACATAAATCAGCCATCATTAGAAGGCGCTCTTGGAAGAGTGAGGTTGGTATTATTTGTAAGGGTTGGCATTTATTTTCACAGGTAGATTATCTGCTGTTGGGTTTGGGTAGTTTCAGGGATCGCAGCTTGTTAACTCCAATGGCAGTGCCTTTCTGTGAGGTGGAGGGCAGGGGTATTATATCATCCACTCCCAGTCAGCCTTCTCTGTTCCTTACATTCGATGTTCACTAATTTCTCCCCAAACTGCACCCACACTGTGAGGGCCAGATTTACATGGAGCCTGCAGGCACCTCTAGCTCTGTAGCTTGCACCATGATTTGGAGGATGCACACATATCTTTCTCTTTCCAAATTAAAATGCAGTTAATACATAGCAAAAATGTGTAAATAAATAAATACATGTAAAAAAAATTGTAATAATAATAAAAAAATATTAATAAAATATATTTATAAAAACAAGTAGAGATATGAATTGTATCTGTTTTTTACATATATATATATATTTAAACAAACATATATAAATGTTTTGTTAGGGTACATACTGTGGCTTGTACGCACAACCTATCCCGCCTACTGGCAAACCCAGCTCTGCTCATTTTTACAATATTCCCACCCACTTAGCTCACTTGGACTCACCTCTCCCCAGCATCCCACCTCCATGATTTAGTAATGAATTTAACAGACATTGCTAAGACGCTAGACCACTCATTTACCAATAATGATTTGCCTCTGTCTATTTCCTGACATCCAAGAATAGGAGGCAGAGCCTAACATTAGATAATGTATCTTGTAGAAAAAAGGAATTTGGGGAATCCTATTTTAATTTTTTAATTCTGTTTATTTATCTCGACATTTTTTATTATAATTTTTTTTTTTTTTTTATTAAAAATGTCTGAGTTTAATTTTGTGCGTTTTGAAACATTTTTTTTTTTGCGGCCATAACAAATCCAACGATAATGCCCCTATGAAAAAGGATATAAATATTTTTTAAAATCTAAAATCCTAGGTATATGTGACAAAATATAAGCCTTTTTAAAGGACCACTCTAGTGCCAGGAAAACATACTTGCTTTCCTGGCACTAGAGTGCCCTGAGGGTGCCCCCACCCTCAGGGACCCCCTCCCGCCCGGCTCTGGAAAGGGGAAAGGGGTAAAAACGTACCTTTTTCCAGCGGTGGGCGGAGAGCTCTCCTCCTCCGATCCTCCTCTTCTCCTCCCCGTCGGCTGAATGCGCACGCGCGGCAAGAGCTGCACGCGCATTCAGCCGGTCACACAGGAAAGCATTCATAATGCTTTCCTATGGACGCTTGCGTGCTCTCATTGTGATTTTCACAGTGAGAATCACACAAGCGCCTCTAGCGGCTGTCAATGAGACAGCCACTAGAGGAAATAGGGGAAGGCTTAACCCATTCACAAACATAGCAGTTTCTCTGAAACTGCTATGTTTATGAAAAAATTGGTTAACCCTAGAAGGACCTGGCACCCAGACCACTTCATTAAGCTGAAGTGGTCTGGGTGCCTAGAGTGGTCCTTTAAGCATTTCAATGTAAATATTCTATGCTGATATTTCTCACATTGCAGATAGAACGCATTCCTGACCTTGCAACGCTATGCCAACAAGAATGTAAATTACCCGTTATGTCTATCCTGGGGCATCGAGAATCATCTCTCCAGAGCTCATTCGTATCTCAGACCTCCAGGGCTCCGACGATGGCATCCACTCATTCAGGTTAGTTTGAAAAGTCAGCTGAATGGGTATTGTATGTATAAATACTTGTTCAATACTAGGGGGAAAAAAAAAGTTATTTTAGAACGAATTACCTGGTGATTAAAAATAAAATTATTGATCAGTTACTGCTGTAGCATTCCAGCTATTAAAGAAGTACAAAAAAAAAAAAAACAGTCACTTAACGCCATTATGATGGAAAAGTGAAAGGACAGCACTTATCTCAATGGATAGTGGTGACAGCTTCCTCCAGGGATATCCCTTTAAATACCGTGTGTATATAAACCAAACAGCTGCAGATCTACAAAAGGAATACAAAACAGACAAAATAGTGTAACACTGTTTGGTAGGGTGTAAATGTGCTATGTAGAATATAACTCACAAGAAGGATGAAATAGTATAGCCCAAGGGTGCCTCCCCTGATGTAGATTGGGGGGGGGGGGGGGGGGGGGGGAGGGGGGAGATCACTCCTCCTGTTCCAGAGATGACGAAATCAGACTCAGGATATAGAGTAGAAATATCTCTTCTTTATTTAAAATAAGATTAAAAATGTATAAGCTATTATAGTACCAGGTCCTTATTAAAGAATATTATTATTTTATTAAAGAAGTAACCATGACTGTAGGAAAGTTGTAGGCAACCTTCCGCACTCCAGATGTTGTGGACTACATCTCCCATGGTGCTTTGCCAGCATTATGCTGTAAGAGGGGATGTAGTACTCTATTTCTGGAGTGCCAACGGTTACCTACACCTGCTGTAGGGTAATGATAGTTTATAAACTTGGAGTTTAATTATTACTAAACCTCGAATCGGACTGAGTTTAAACCTGAATGGCAAAATGTAGATTATTTTAGCCCAAATGTTGTTATTCAGCAGGCTGTAGTGTACTTGAAGTATTCTTGTAATGATAGCCTTAACCTGTATAAGACAGATTTAAATTACCTTTCCGACCTCCTGCCAGCAATCTCACTAGACATCATTTGATGAAAGGCATGTTCTTAAATTCATAGCTCTAAGTATCCAGGCATACACAGATGTGACCTTAGCATGCCATTCATTTTGCAGAGTTTTATAAGAGGTAGGTAGCTAGAAGCAGCATGATATATTCAAACATGTTATTGGAATGTGTGCAAGACTACCTTTAAAAAGAAGCAACATTAGCCTGAGGTTTTAGTATTGAATTTTCGGCTTTTATCTGCTGGGACAGTCAATGTATCTATGTAACAATGCCTGATATCTGATTTTTACTTACAGAAAAAAGTGCAGGTCTGTTTGGGATTCACAATGATATGGTCATGACGGATTGTCATACATTACAGAACAGGGAAACAGATGGCAAAGGGACATTAACACAGCCACCAGAACAAGCCGTCAGGTAGAATATATGAGTATTCTAATTTCTCAGAAAACAGCCATTTGGACAATCAGAAAATGTATGGAGCTTATGTACCAAACTGTGAATAAGAGACAACTGTAGCCCATGGATCAGCGCAGCTAAGAGGAATAGGCCTTGACAGAGCCAGGAGGTAGGCATAGCAGCCACAGGAAGTTAGTGACAGCTAGCATGCTGGGTAGGGTGGAGCCATAAGGGGAGTATTTACACCAGCCATTATATGAAGTGGCCAATTTAACGGAACCTAAGCTTACCTGTCAGTTGTGAAAGCTGCCTGCCCTGGAGGGAGAAGGCAGCAGCATGGAGGCAGCATAGAAGAACAGAGCAGTATTGAGGCAGGAGGCAGCATGGAGGTACAGGAGAGGCTGGAGTGAGCTGCTGCTGCATGCTCACTCCCATCAGCCTCAGACAGAACTCCAAACAAGCCACCATCCTGGACACAAAGGTTGTGGCAGAAATCGTGGCTGGTGGCTGCAGGAGCAGCTGGGGGGCCCCGAGCACGTCTGCTCCCCCCTACCCACGTGGCGACGGAACGGAGGCCGGCAAGGAGAGCAAGGCCGTCCCTGCGGCAGCCCGGGAGTGACATCGGCAGTTCGGCGGCGCAAGAGCCTGTCAGGAGGCGGCAAGGGGACAGCTGAAAACGAGGTTGGAAAGCAGGAGGGAGTTGGAGGGCGCTGTCTGTTCGACGCGGCGCCGGTCAGGCAAGGTGGCAGGCCATGATGAGGCCGCACAGGAAGAGCGCCCCCTGCCATAAAGCGGGGGGGCGGGAAAGCACGAAGGACAGCGGAATCCAGCATGACATGATGGCTGCCGGGCAGGGAGAGCGGCAAGAGGCGTCCTGGTGAGTCTGCCCCTGGTGGCATACCTGAGGGATGGGGGGAATGATGCAAGGAGCTAGCAGTGTAAAAGCGGTCCCTCCCCCAATGGGCAGGCGGGGGGGGGGGGGGTCCAGGTCGGCAGGACACAGACGGAGGCGGCCCTGGATGGGGCCAGGGTCAGGTCAGAGGTGAATGAAGGGGATAGTGAAAGCAGCAGGAGGAGTCTTCACAGGCACAGCAGAGCAGCTGTGGAGGGGAAGGCCAGCAACCAGGATTAATTAAAGGGGCCACAAGTGGATGAGGAGAGGCCAGGTACTGCAAGCAGAGGGCAGAAGAGAGGACAAGGATGGGTGGAAATGGACGTAAGGAACAGAGGCAAGCGGGAGCCCCCTGGGGGGCGTTCTCAGGAGCAGGAACACAAGAGAAGCGTCAGCAGGTGTGAGTACGGGAGGGAGCAGCGCAGGGACAATGACCGGCACAGCAGCAGCAGGAGGTCGGATGAGGGATGGAGGAGCAGGTGAGGAGCCCAAGAAGTCAGTGTGGAAGGAGGAGGTCCAGTTCCTGGGAGAGGAGGAGGTCTCAGTGCAGCACTTCAGCTTCATCTGGCGGGATTTCACTAGGGCAGAGGCGTGACGCCTGCGGCCAGGAAGGTCGAGGAGTGTTACTCCTACGGGCTTGAGGCGGGACCAGCGCGGACAGGAGTCGGCGTCCACCGGATACTCCAGAGCCTGGCAAGGTGGACGGAAGGACAGCGCAGACGGGGGTTCGGGTGGTGAGTCAATAAACACACCCCACTTTTTAAATTGAAAAAATCATTTTAGAGTCATGATCAAGGAAAAAAGGGGCCGTCCCCGCGGTGCGGAATGGTGAGGTCACCGGAGGGCGGTTGGGAGGCAGAAGTTAGGGCGGTGGTGACGGCATGCCAGGAAGGGAAGGGGAATACGGTGTACCGGTACCAGGGACATCCGACGGGGCAGGAGAACAGTTAGATGTGTGGCAATATTCCAGGCGCGACGAAATGGGCATGTGTCCATCGCGGGGACATTGCGGGGTCACTTGAAGGTGGAGGATAAGATTTGATTAAGGGGATTTGTAAAAAAATAAATAACATTTTCCTGTCTTCCGCTCAAGGAGTTCCTTGATTTAAAAGGGGATGATAGGAAGGAGGAAAGAAGAGAAGGGGAAAAGCGGAAGTATCGCAAGATACTGAAGACTTTGCGATTTGGCTTAGGGCTTTTGTATCATAGTAGGTGTAATCGGGGTAAGATGCCCAGTTCCTAATGATGGTGCAGGAAATGCGCTCTTTCTGGGGGCTGCCGGCCCGCCCCCAGGAGGTGCAGTGCTGGCCGGACAGAAGAAAGGTCAATGCAACTGGGGACCGTCAGGTAGGCTTGGATACGGGTGTTCCGGAGGCGGTGGGAGTCACGGTGTCAACTGACGTGTCAAGAAAGGAAAACCTAAGACAGGAGGGGTACTCGCCGGGGCTTCAGCTCGGAGCGGCTCTGGTGACGATCAGTGCGTTGCTGCCGTGCCTAAGCCAGTAAGCCTCCCATGAAGGCGCTAGTTTTATGGCTGAGATTGTTGGTTTTTCGCTATTCCATTCAAAGTCGAGTGGTGACGCGAGGAAGCCCAATTGGGGAGATGGCAGGGCCGTTACATCCCGCCATTAGCGGATCTGTTGGTGTCTCCGTGGGGGGTGGTCCCCTAGAAAGGGGCAGGCAAATTCCGTCTGATACAAAACTTATCGCACCTGAAAGGGGCATCGGTAAATCAGGGAAATCGACGCGGACCTGTTCTGTATCTTTGGCATCATTCGGCCTTGCTGTCGAGTTGGTTCGGGGGAGTGGGACGCGTTCGATTATTGATGACCCTGCCATCTTTTGGGTTGCATGTTTGCAGGTGCCTATTGGTACCTCTGCTTGCCTAGGGGCAGTTCCATTTCATGTGCCTACTTCGGGAAGTTGGTTCCGTCTGGGAGTGGGTGGTGAAAGAGGAATCAGGAAGGGGTTCCTTAGTACATTATCTGTAACATAGCTTGCTGTGTGGGCTCGGCTGGGCCGGGCCGTTGTGGACATACCTTACGGTTGCCGGAATCCTACCGCACGTCTTAGCTTAGGCTGGAAATTGTGTCGGTGGTAGGAGAGTGTCAATTGCCTGGGGATCAGTTGACTGCACTTCGGGAGTTCAGGGTGAAGGTTCGCAGGTCCAAGAAGGTCATGCTGAGAAATCGCAGTTGTTCATAAGGCAGTTTCAAGTTCGCATGTCAGATTAGTCGCGAGGAATGGGTATGTAGCCGTTTCATGACGAAGGCTACTTGTGGAGCCATTGCGGGTGGTATCGAGTTGTTCATGGATGCCTCTGGGAACATAGATTCCGGGGCATACCTGGAAGGCAGGTGGTGCGCAGAGCGGTGGCGGGAGGCATGAAAGGTAAGTCCACTTATTCGAAGTTGGGATCTTTTGAGTTATTTCAATTGAGAGTGGCCAAGGCTCGAAAAGGTGAAGGATTAAGGGACGAAAAGTCGTAATTCACGGACAATACGGCGGGGTTCATGCGGTTTACCATCCAGCCGGGTCCTCGGTTCAGGAGGTACGACGATAGTGTCGATTCGTATTAATGTGCAGGTCATTTAATATCGGGTGCAAGCATGCCACATGCCTGGTTGGCGGAAGGTAGGGGCTGGTTACTTGGCTTGCGCACAAGCCGACAAGCTGCGAATGGCGGCCCCAGGGGGCGCGGGAGGAGGGACAGGCCGGTCTGGAGGAAATGTGGTAGCTCGAGGCGCCGTGCTTGGAGGATCGATAAGGAATCCTATGGCACTTGGCACGGGGACTGCCTATGTGAAGGTTTGGGATATGTGGGACGAGGCGGTTGGTTTCACTGGGGGGTCCCAGTCAAAGGAGGGGCGACGGGATACCTTGCTGTGGTTCCTAAGCCGCTTGTTCTTTCAGCAATGGACAGGAGCATGGCGGCATTGGCGTTAGGGTTCAAACTGACCGATTGGGAGGAAGTGGTGGAATGTTGTCACGTCCATCAGGCATCGCGGGTCTTACGGAGAGGTATGAAATATGTCGGTGCTGGCCGGCTGGTTTCCTTGGGTAACGCAACGCCTGGTGGTGTGTTACTCTACTTTTGCGGTGAGTTTGTTTGCGGTGGCCTTCTCGGGGGCTTGGAGAAATTCGTATTGGGGAGCTGGTGTGTGCCTTTTAGGCGGGTGGTGGGGGGTTCTACACTCGGTTGTCGAACCTCAGTCGGTTAAGGTAACGATTCGGTAGGGTTGTACAAGAACGGATGTGTCTGGTAAAGGAGGTTTGGTAAAGCTATATTCCTTGCCGGGGTCAGGGGTACGCCCGGCGTCTAGCGCATCATGCTACTTGGAGCTTCGCCCAGACATCCTGGGTGGCTTACTGGTAAAAGGGGACGGATCGGCGCTGTCACTATTCAATTCCCGCAGGGGTTTGTTCGGAGGGGTTTGACAATTTTGGGTTTGGATCCCGGGCACTTTGGGGCCCATGCTTCCCGGATAATGGCGGCGACAGAGGTGTCCCGCCTGGGTTTAAGTGAGGACCTGGGGAAACGTTTAGGCAGGTGGGAGTCAGTACGGTTTAAGTCCTGTTTACGGCCAGTCTATTTGGTTTAATGGCTATGGACGTATGGGTTTGTGTTTGGGGCTATGTCTTGTTGCTAATTACTTTCGTTTCAGGTTTGGTGACATGGTTGGTGGGACTCTCTTACACAGAAGGGAGCCGCGGTTCGGGTCAAGCGCAACTGGGTTTTCCTTTGGAATTGGTGGAGCTGGAGTGGTTTTGGTTTTCGGGGGTTTTGGTGGCAAGGCATTAGTGAAGAAAATTTTCCGGAAGGTAACAAGGGGTTCTGTCCAGGACATTCTGGTAATCAGCAAGGGCGGGAAGGATATCGGCATGGTCCCGGAAAAGGAATTGGACAGGTGGAGGCAGAGGGAGGTGGACCGGCTATGGAAGCTGGCCACAGGTGTGGTGGTGGTGCGGTCCGAGATGGTTCCTCGGTTACATTGGAGACATACTAGGTACCCGGTCATGGTGGCTCGGTGTCGAGGACGAATTAATAAAAAATTGATGGCGGTATTTATCAGATGTGGGGGCGGTGTAACAGTGAGACACAACGAACTGGGAGGCAAGCTCCCTGGGTACTCCAGGGGGGATGGGGTACGTTTTCGGATGTAAGGTGTGATCTGTTTAAATTGGGCCTTCAGGAAAGCATTCAACAGGCCTTATTCCGGTGTGGTGGGGGTCGCTCAGGAGCTTTAGGTGTCAAGTCCTGAGCTGTGGCTGGGAATGGCCTGGTTAAATCAGAGGGTAGATGGAGGAGAAAGTGGGCATCCTGAGGTTTAGTGTGGATTGGGCAGTGTTGCACGTGGTTGGTAGGTTCGAGCCCGTCGGTGGCTCCGAACCTTGGGGTGTGGTGGTGTCTTGGTACACCCTACACTGGAACTGGTGGGTAGCAGTGTCTTGGTATACCCCTACAATGGATATGGTGTGTAGGGGTGTCATGGTACACCCCTACAATCGATATGGTGGGTAGCGGTGTCTCGGTACACCCCTACAATTTAACCTGGTGGAAATGTGGTCATATTGGGTGGCCAGTTTCTGTATTAACATGTTATTTAGATTGTTATCTATTGTTATTATTGTGGGGTCATTGCTAGGGGTATGTTATGTATATGGGGGGATGTTAACTTTAATAAGATTTGTTGGCAATGACCCCATTTGTTATTCCTTAATTATTTTATTAATAATTTAATAAAGCTGTGGACTAATTATTTCCAACAGTATAACCTGTGTCCGTGTTTTAATGGGGGTTTGGGTAAGGTTAGCGCATATGCCGGCAAATCCGACTGTGCGCCTGTCATGGCAATGGAATTACAATATTTTCAGTCTAAAATAACATATAGAACAGTTAATACAATAGCTGATTTGGATAATGTTTCCAATACAACTATTTTCACCTTAGATTTGCAGATCCCTTGTTAGTTCTCCATTGATCTCAGTTTAGTGAATAAACACCAATTTTTAAAGCAGTATAAAACAAATCAAGTTTAATGTTCATAGAGACCTGACAAGATAAACTACCTAACCTCTTCCAATATCAGGTGTAGTAATTGTGGGGTTTTTCTGGTTTTTTTTTTTTTTTTTTTTGTCAGCCAGCAAGATGTCCGGCACATTGAGGGTTTTTATCATGCAGAGAAACAATGTGGAACTCCAATAGATTCTTGTACGTTCAAGGAAAGACATATTGTATCTCTGAGCATCGAGGAAGAATTGAATAAACCAAAAAATAAAATATTAACGGTTAGAAATCCCATGTCTGCAGCAAATATTCAGGTAGGTGATGATTTTCAAATCTCTTTCAACAACGAATGAATACGTTTTGCCAACATTCTTTGACTCAAGGAAGGTTTGTGAAGGGAAAAGCTGCTCAACATTTTTAGGTTTGTTGACAAAAAAAAAAAGGAAAAAAGGGAATAAAACGAGATATAAAGTGACTTGATGTCACTTCAAAGAGGATACAACAAGTCAGTTTATTGTTCCTACCAAAACGTATAGTGGAAAAGTTATTAAGCTATACATTATTTTGACCTGCTAAGGTTTATGGCTTCACTGTCCGCTTGCTGTCTACATAGCAGAAAAGATTACAAACGTGGCTTTTTGGAGTAGTTGTTAATGCGACTACTTATCTTCCAAATGATGTGTTTGTTGGCCTCCAAATGTGCACCCACAAACCAATAATTGTGGGTTGCTGTTTGTGCATTATTTGGGGCTGGGTGGCTGGGAGTGCTGAGTGTGGAGGAAGTTATTTTCATGTGTTAATCTACACAATTGCTGGCAATTATCATCAGCACAATCCACCGACTGAAACTATACCTACCTGTATGTGGACTTGTCACATACACTGTGGGGGTCAGGTTTACTTTAACACGTTCTGTGGTGATGTCAAAACATGCAGCAAGTACAGATTATTATAGAATGCCTGGCAAACGTGCACCCCTCTGGGATAAAGGCAGTGTTTGCTCTCTGTTGCCCAGTCAGCTCACAGTAGTTTCACACTACCTCCCCCAGGGGCTGTTATGTATAGGGTCTGTCTCACCCTGAGTACTCAGACAGCGGCCATTACTGCATTACTGGTCTGATTGCAAGCCGGCCTGTGTTAGGATATAGTTAAATATAAATTTATAGCTAAACCTGGGAGCACAGGACATCACATGCCAGATTTAAATAGCAATGCACTGCCTAGAAGAGTATCTTACTTACTGTGGGTACCTGGCACAACCAGCTCTCTTTATTCTGATTTAAGCTCTGAATTACCTGGTTATGTTCCTGATTAAGCCTCCTGTCAGTCCGCAGTCTGTTCATAGTGATGCATGTTGCTGCTGACCTCAACTGTCCCTAAATTAGTGTCCTGCCACATCCTAATCGGGTCTTTTACCGGCCACCCTGTCTGTCTTTATTCCTTCTAGTTGCATGTGTCCAATCTGCTTCCATGTTATGTGTTGACAATCTAGAATATTCTAGGCATAACTAGAAACTGCATGGCTCTGGTGCAAGAATTAATGAACACCCCCTTGGCCCAACCAGCTTCACGCCTCTCATCTGCCCCCTTCTCCTATTCACCCCTGGCTTCTGTGTGGCATTGACTGAGTGTAATAGTTTGATGATTGGCCAAGTTTGACTGTTAGGTGGTTGAATAAGTCTGGCTGTGTAAGTGGTTGGCAGAGTGTGGTTGTGTGCACAATTGGCAACGTGTGATAGGCTGAATGTCACTGTGTGGTGGCTTGCAGAGTGTAACTGTGTGTGTGGTTGGCTGAATGTGATTGATGATTGGCCGAGTGTGATTTATGGTGGTTTGCAGAGTGTGGCTGTGTGGTGGTTTGCAGAGTGTTGCTGTGTGCGTGGTTGGCTGAGTGTGATTTGTGGTGGTTTGCAGAGTGTTGCTGTGTGCGTGGTTGGCTGAGTGTGATTTGTGGTGGTTGGCTGAGTGTGATTCGTGGTGGTTTGCAGAGTGTGACTGTGTGGTGGTTTCCAGAGTGTCACTGTGTGGTGGTTTGCAGAGTGTGACTGTGTGTGGTTGGTTGAATGTGATTGATGATTGGCTGAGTGTGATAATTGGTGGTTTGCAGAGTGTGGCTGTGTGCGTGGTTGGCTGAGTGTGGCTGTGTGCGTGGTTGGCTGAGTGATTCGTGGTGGTTTGCAGAGTGTGGCTGTGTGGTGGTTTGCAGAGTGTCACTGTGTGGTGGTTTGCAGAGTGTGACTGTGTGTGGTTGGTTGAATGTGATTGATGATTGGCTGAGTGTGATAATTGGTGGTTTGCAGAGTGTGGCTGTGTGCGTGGTTGGCTGAGTGTGATTCGTGGTGGTTTGCAGAGTGTGGCTGTGTGCGTGGTTGGCTGAGTGTGATTTGCAGTTGACGTGTAATTCATGGTGGTTTGCAGAGTATGGCTGTATGCGTGGTTGGCTGAGTGTAATTTGTGGTGGTTGGCTGAGTGTGACTGCTTACCAAGCACTCCCTTTCAAACTTTAAAAATGACTTAATGTATTGCCAAAATGGAACTGTATTAAATAACAGTTTTGCAAGAAGGGGGAGTTTCTTTGCCCTGTTGAGACCCAGGTAGTTCTGCCATTGATCCCGCATATTCGTTTACTAAATAGTGTGTTGGAGTGAAGTGAAAACTGAATTTAATATTCTAAGTGAAAAAGTAAAATGGGAAAAATTGTATGTTTTCGGTTGGTCAGTTTCCAACAATGCTCCCTTTAATGAATAACCCTCAAAAAGCATAAGATGCAAGACATCTACATTGTGTCCCCACAGGAAAATGTATCAAATTATCAGATGTACACCTTACTGCACTGAAATTTATTATTACCAAAAACAATACATAGATAAATTATACATACTATATACAGTGCTATAAGAACACAGAAAATGTGAAGGAATTACTCCCCACCCCCCAAAAATGGTAAAGATTTCTGCCTTTTTCAAAGTAATGAGCATTTTGCCTCTTCTAGTGCTGTCAGGAGGAGCAGGTCCTCTGCCTCTCAGAAGGTACACAACCTCAAAACTCTCTGATCTCTAGAGAAGCTTCCACCGAAACGTCCTCACTTTCTTGTGCTACCTTAATAATTATCTGTATTTTTTTCCTGCTGCCCCGCTTTCTGGGATGTGATTTCCCTGGTACCATTTAGTTTGTAGCTTGCTTTGCATACCTTATGGGGGAGGATACACATTCTTTTGCTCAATATGTGTGTAAGGTCTCAAAGAACTTCCTCTGTAAACCCAACATGTGTTTGCACTCTAGATGGTGGGGGGTCTGAATTGCATAATAATTACTAAGACCCTTGCCATCCTAACCAGAGTGTTCATCAAACCTGTTCTCGGGACCCAACAGTCATCTACAATTTCCTGGTATCTGTGCTTTAGCATGTGTGAGTTAAAGAGGCACTCTAAGCTCCTTAACCAATACAGCTCATTATCCCATTGTACAGTGCTGCGGAATGTGTTGGCGCTTTATAAATAATAATAATAGTGGTTAGGGTGCTGTGTCTACAAATCTCCCAACATTTCAAATAGACAAAAAGGGAACAGCCCTTCCATCATGCTCTTCCCCCTCCCTAGCCCTTTCATCATGCTCTCCCCACTCCCCAGTCCCTCCATCATGCTCTCCTCCCTCCCCAGCCCCTCCCTCAAGTTCTCCCCCCCCAGCCCCTCCATGATGCTCTCCTCCCTCCCCAGCCCCTCCATCATGCTCCCCCCCAGCCCCTCCCTCAAGTTCCCCCCCCAGCCCCTCCATGATGCTCTCCTCCCTCCCCAGCCCCTCCATCATGCTCTCCTCCCTCCCCAGCCCCTCCATCATGCTCTCCTCCCTCCCCAGCCCCTCCATCATGCTCGCCCCTCCATGATGCTCTCCTCCCTTCCCAGACCCTCCATCATGCTCTCCTCCCTTCCCAGACCCTCCATCATGTTCTTCTCCTTACCCAGCCCCGCCATCATGCTCTCCCCCAGCCCCTTCATGATGATCTCCCCCCTCCCCAGGCCTTCCCTGATGCCCCACCTCTATCATGCTCTCTACCCCCCTCCCCTGCTCCTCCATGATGCCCCCCCTCCATCATGCTCTCTCCCCCCCTCCACTGCCCCTCCATGATACCCCCCCCCCCCCATCATGCTCTCTCCCCCAAATCTCTGACCCCCAAATTTTGGGACACTAGTGTGTGTGTGTGTGTGTGTGTGTGTGTGTGTGTATATATATATATATATATATATTATATTATAAACAATACACAAGATCCAGCGCACTCTCCTATCTACTAAACAGCAACTTCAATGTTGACAGATTTTATTAGTTTTTCAAAGGTTTTTTTTTTAAAAACACCTTATCTAGGCAAAAAATAATGGGGATTTAGTTACATTATATGATCATACATTGCATAAGCCTGCCACAACGTCAATGTACCCCATCTTTGGCAGGTCCTACTCTCACAGTCTAATGTCTGCTCTTATATATATTTATATTGATTTATATTTATATTGATATGTACTTCAGAAGCATAAATAATACAAATTTATCAAAGGTTACCTTTATAATTTGATTGCGTAATAAAGCATGCCATAATTGTTTCATTTATGTGTTTAGAGGTAAAGAATAGTTAGTCTTTGAACTTGGGCTGGGTTGGGCTATTAAGGTGTTGCTATTCAAGAAGTGATTAAATAGTGGAGGTCAAATCTTAAACAATAAATAGTTCACACATAGACTTGCCGCGCAATATCCACTATAATGAGCTGTAGTAGTTATGGTTTAAGAGTCCCCCGTTAAGACAATTTCATGTAAAATCCTCCAAGAGCACGTACAGTTTATAACACACAGGTAGTGCAGAGCATAAAGACAAAAATATAGTAGACATACTGAAATTAAAGGTCCTTTGGTCACACATCATAATTGGGATGAGCCTCTTGTGGTAAATGCTTTGGTCCACATTTTATGGACAGCACCCAACCTCTATTTGGGTATACTTTACTTCCAGGTGCATCAATGTAAAATCACATAAATCAATGGCAGTGTTACATAAAAAATGGAAATATGTGACTATATTCCAAAATCATTCAAAAACATTTTTATAAACACTAACGATAAAGAAAGATCTGCAATATCTTGGAGAAAAATCACTAATCCCTGAATTGGGCACTCTCTTTACTCCACGTCCTGTTACACTTCCTGTTATACTTCTGCGCTATTTTATGATTGACATCTTTTTTTTTATCCACTATTTGTAATTTTTCAATAAAGATTTGTTTCAACAAGTGTACATTATTATCCTTCAATTCTATACTTTCTGGATCTCACATCCAGTTTCTGTTTTCTCTCACTTCTTAATAACTAAGTTCACCCAAATAAGGTTAATTATAAAAGTAGACATTTATGTTGCAGCTCATATACTGTCTGATTAATTTTTCTATAATAAAATGTACTTTGTATATTTGCAGAATGTAAGCGCAGCAAGTGAAACAGTCCCCGTTATTTTTGATAATAACTATAAACATGGTTCCTGTGGGATATTGCACAAGGATTTCAGCAGCAACACTATTTCTCTAAATCAGACAAGTGAAGCTTGGTTGAACAGCAATATGGACAATGTAAATAAATTACCAAAAGATAAACACGCTATGGCTCCCAAGTTATCATCAAAGAGAAATAAAAAAGTGGACCCAATGTTAATGGTGGATACAAAAGTCAATATTCACTTTCTATCAGCTGATGGGACAACGCAAGTTGCAGAAGTTACCAAAGATGGAAAAATGTCTATGCCAAAAAAATCGAACTTTCGAAATCCCAGTGTGGTTTCTTCAGAGGAACTACAATCATCCTCAAAATCTATCAGTACTCATGAGATGAAACAGGAGACTGATGAGGTCGGCCCTATCATAAACGGTGTGAACCCCAGAAAAGGTGCAGTTGAGGAATTATCTTTATATACAAGACCGGCTCCATCATCAAGGTCGATTTGTTCCAATCGTTCAAGGTCATCAACGAGGTCAAAGATTCAAAGACCTGTTAGTGAGGGTGAAGTCAGAAAATGGAGCTATATATCGATAGCGAAGACATTAACACCTGGAGGATGTCCTCTGAGCTCTTCCCCGAGACACAAATCTTCTCCAGTAACTTCTCCAAAGATCGCTGGTGGTCTGGAGAAGAATATTCCTAACAGGCTGAACTCAACAGTGCCTCTTACAACAAAATTGGTACTATTCGAAAACAGGAGAGAGAGACTTGTATCCATTCTGCCAGAAATTATTTCCCAGCATAAACACCCGAGTGTGCAGAGGACGAAAGAAACAAAACAGTTTCACAATGAAGTAAACACAGAACAAGAGCAATTTATCAGTACGGAATTTGCCAATGTCCAAGATACACCTACGTTATCAGTGGTGACTGCAACGTCCTCTGATACTAAAATTCCATTGAATGCATTTAGTAAGAAAGAATCTGAAGTCATCTCCATCACCTCAGTGTATCCTGATGCCTTCCTGGTCATCAATATTCCTACGGCACAGACAGACGCAACAGAGTGAAATTTATACTTGTTACTTATTTGGGCTTTTGGGGATAGAGCCTCATGTAAGTGAGCACCCAATACCATGTTCTCAGCTCCAGTTAGGGTTAGTTTGCATTAATCATTGGAGTGTGCCTACCTTGCTTTATTTTTGCAACAGAATGAAACGTCTTATCAAATTTGTTTTCCAAATGTTATTAAGAAATAGACCCACAATTTTTTTTTCTTCTTAAATCCTTTCAAGAATTGGATTTCTTTTTAATAATCTTTCCCATACTTTATGAAACATGTGCGACAAATTTATATGTATATTTTCTTCTGTGTTTTGGATCATTTTTTTTTTTTTTACCAGGTGCTAAAATGTGAGCTATCATGAGGGAATGAACTAAAAAAATAAAGAGCCTATTGTTCCTTAAACAACACAGGGTAATATATTTTTTCTGGAAAGGGAATGCCCAGGAGGGTATTGGTTTACCATTGGACCAGTCTGGTGTCGTTGGAGCAGGGCTCTGGGCTTCTGTCTTCATTTTACCTTTTTTTGCTTTGCGTCAGGTCCCGGCTTGGTTTTCCCTCGTGGTGGATTTGGCACAGCTAAGGCAATAGATTCAACCAGTACAGTACATATTAGCAAGTACATTTTCTACTATAAAATACATGCTTACAGATAGAAACAGGTCTGCCTTGTGTTTTCTCTACAGGTCCTTACACTCAACCAAAATACAAAAGTATTCAACTTAAATATTTAAAAAAATTTGTGTGACAGCGTGTAGCGGCAGAACTGCCGCCGGTGCAGCTGCACCGGGTCCCGCATTCTAATAGGGCCCATTGGATGGCTCAAGCATTTAGGGCCACCCAATGGGCCATATTTCTTCAGGGGCCCGGTCAGCGCTGCGGCCGTGTAATAGCGTGACCGGGCCTCTTTAAAAATTTGCGCCTGCAATGATGGCTGGGAGGAAGTGACGGTCGTTCACTTCCTCCCAGCTCACTCTGCGCAGGAGGGGAGAGCCAGCTGACTCCCACCAGCCACAGCCACCCTCATGCAACGAAAAGGTAAGAAACAGGAGGGTGGCTAAAAAATGAGCTATGTGTCTGTATGTATGTCAATACATACAGAATGATAAAGAATGATTTCAGGGAATTAGGTAGCAAACTCAAGAAAAGGACCTCCAAGGTGGTATTCTCTGAGATATTACCTGTGCCACGCAGGGCCGGTGCAAGGATTTTTGCCGCCCTAGGCAAAAAAAAATTTGCCGCCCCCCCATATGTCCAGCCCACCATGTGACATCACAATGCCCCGCCCATATGCTCTGCCATATGGGCCAACGCCAGTCTTCACTAAGTGTCTTATCTAAAAAGACAGTGTGTTTACATTAAAACGCCTACAGGCACAGGCTATAGACACCAGAACCACTACATTATGCTGTAGTGCTTCTGGTGACTATAGTATCCATTTAATGTGAGGTAAATTAGAGATTAGTGCCACTAATAATATATTGGATTGCCTACTTACCACCAGATGAGGACAAGAGGCTGATGATGGGCTCAGTCTGGCTCCACGGGTCTGGTGTAGAAGAGGCTCTCTGGAGACTGTTTTTAACAGTGCTCACAACAATTAACGAACAGGAAGCAGCTCCATTTTTTAGGGCCCCTTACACAGCTCAAGGTCTGGGCCCCCAGGGGGCATATGCCTACAATGCCCACCCATAAATCCACCTACATGGCCCATCCATGAGTTGGGGATGTTTTATGTGTGCAATTTGTGTAAGGGATGTAGTGTGTTTATAGGGGATGTAGTGTGTGTTTGCGTGTAAGGAATGCATTGTATGTTTCTGTGTGTGTGTGTGTGTGTGTGTAAGGGGTGCAAGGTTTGTTTCTGTGTATGTAATTGAATGCAGTGTGTGTCTGTAAGGGGTGCATTAATTATGTAAGAGAACGTAAGGGATGGATTGTGTGTTTCGGGTGTGTCTGTGTGTGAGTAGGAATGCATTGTATGTTTCTGTGTGGGGGGGGTGCATTGTGTATGTGTGTAGTGTAAAAGAGAGGGTTTGTGGGGTAGGATAGAGACTGGGAGGGGAACAGCTTTCTTTTTTTTAAAAAAAATTCATAGTGCTCTCCCCTCAATTATTGATTTCCCCTTCCCTTCTGTCCCTCCGTGTTCTCCCCTTCTGTCACTTAGTGCTCTCCCTTGGCCCCCTGTCCCTCTGCAGTCCCCCTTGGTGGTCTTCTCACTCCCCCCTCCTTAGTGGTCCTCCCTCTCCCAAACCCCTTAGTGGTCCTCCCTCTCCCAAACCCCTTAGTAGACCTTCCCCTACTCCCCCCACCCCCTTAGTGGTAATCACCCTCCTCCCCTCTCCTTAGTAGTCCTCCCTCCTTACCCCCCTTTGGTGGTCCTTCCCCCCCTTAGTGGTCCTTATCCCCCCTTCCCTCCCCTAGTGGTCCTTATCCCCCCTTCCCTCCCATAGTGGTCCTTATCCCCCCCCCTCCCTCCCATAGTGGTCCTTATCCCCCCCCCTCCCTCCCATAGTGGTCCTTATCCCCCCCTCCCTCCCATAGTGGTCCTTATCCCCCCTCCCTCCCATAGTGGTCCTTATCCCCCCCCCTCCCTCCCATAGTGGTCCTTATCCCCCCCTCCCTCCCATAGTGGTCCTTATCCCCCCCCCAACCTCCCATAGTGGTCCTTATCCCCCCCAACCTCCCATAGTGGTCCTTATCCCCCCCAACCTCCCATAGTGGTCCTTATCCCCCCTCCCTCCCTCCCCTAGTGGTCCTTATCCCCCCTCCCCCTTAGTGGTCCTTATACCCTCCCCCTTAGTGGTCCTTATCCCCCCCCCCTTAGTGGTCCTTATCCCCCCCTTAGTGGTCCTTACAACCCCCCCCCCCTTAGTGGTCCTTACAACCCCCCCCTTAGTGGTCCTTACAACCCCCTTCCCCCCCTTAGTGGTCCTTACAACCCCCCCCCCCTTAGTGGTCCTTACAACCCCCCCCCCCTTAGTGGTCCTTACACCCCCCCCCCTTAGTGGTCCTTACAACCCCCCCCCCCTTAGTGGTCCTTACAACCACCCCTTAGTGGTCCTTACAACCCCCCCTTAGTGGTCCTTACAACCCCCCCCCTTAGTGGTCCTTACAACCCCCCCCTTAGTGGTCCTTACAACCCCCCCCCCCTTAGTGGTCCTTACAACCCCCCCCTTAGTGGTCCTTACAACCCCCCCACCCCTTAGTGGTCCTTACCCTCCCCTCCTGCCCATGTAGCGTGGCCGGGCGGCGCGGAACGCGGGACAGGAACCTCTGTTTCCTGTACCCGGCCGCCGGCGGAATGACCGGAAATGCTCACTCAGTGAGCACTTCCTGTCATTCCGCCGGCGGCCGGGTACAGGAAACAAAGGTTCCTGTCCCGCGTTCCGCGCCGCCCGGCCACGCTACATGGAAGACCGGCAGGAGGGAGCGCTCTGCGCTTCCCTCCTGCCGGTCACTCAAACCCGGCCACCCTCCGTGCAGCAGTGCTGCGCCGCCTGGGGCTTGTTAAAGCGCTCAGGCGGCGCAGCATGAGGAGGCGCAGCGGGGACAGGGATCCGGCGCCCCCTGGTAAGTTGCGCCCTAGGCGGCTGCCTAGGTCGCCTTACAGGTGGCGCCGGCCCTGGTGCCACGTGCTACAGTGGAAAGGCAGCGGGAGATTAGAGAGGTTAATGCGTGGCTGAAGTCTTGGTGCAGGAAGGAGGGTTTTGGGTTTTTAGAGCACTGGGCCGACTTTGCGATTGGGTACAACCTATATAGTAGTGATGGATTGCACCTAAACGGAAGGGGGTCTGCAGTGCTGGGGGATAGGATGGCTAGAAGGTTGGAGGAGATTTTAAACTAGTAGTAGGGGGGGAGGGTCATAGCAATCTACAAAATGGAGATAGGACAGAAAGGAGATGGGCTTTAGAACAGTATAAGGAGGGTGGAGACGGGGGGAGGGGCAAGCTCAGAACAGAGAAGCTATGTAATGTTGGTAATTCACAAAATAAACAAGAGACGCATGATATTAAATGTATGCTTACTAATGCAAGGAGCCTAAATAACAAAATGGGGGAACTAGAGGCATTAGCATACACTAAACAATATGATATAATAGGCATAACTGAAACATGGTGGGATGAGACACATGACTGGGCAGTTAACTTAAATGGGTACACGTTATTTAGGAAGGATAGGAAAAACAAGAAGGGTGGTGGGGTATGTTTGTATGTCAACCATGATTTAAAGCCAAATCTTAAGCAAATTGAATGCGATGAGGAAAATGTGGAAGCTTTATGGGTAAATATCTGCTTGGGGGAAAAGAAGGGAAACCAACTATTGGTTGGGATATGTTATAAACCACCTAATGTTAATATTGACGAGGAACAACAGCTGTTTGAGCAAATTGAGAAAGCTGCAAATCTTGGTAACACTTTAATTATTGGAGATTTTAATTACCCAGACATAAATTGGGACATAGGGACTAGTAGCTCAGCAAAGGGAATTAGGTTTTTAAACTTGTTAAATGACAACTTCATGTCACAACTTGTACAAGCACCAACTAGAATGGACGCTTGTCTGGACCTGGTTTTAACAAACAACGTTGATCTTTTGACCAACATTCAAGTAGGTGAGCACTTGGGAAATAGTGATCACAATATAGTGTCCTTTGAAATAAACTCAAAAAAACAAAAGCACATGGGGTATACTAAAACATATAATTTTAAAAAGGCCAATTTCAATAAGATAAGGGAAGCTTTACAATATATTGACTGGCATAAACTCTTTAGTGAAAAGAACACTGAGGATAAATGGATCATCTTCCAACAAATATTAGAAAGGTACATTTCTCAGTATGTACCATTGGGAAATAAGTATAAAAGAAACAAATTAAAACCAATGTGGCTTAGTAGAGAAGTAAAACAAGAGATTAAAAATAAGAAAAGGGCATTTAAAGCATTTAAATCAGAAAAATCAGATGCATCTTATAAAAGATATAAGAAAGCAAATAATGCGTGCAAAAAGGCAATTAAACTTGCTAAACTTCAAAATGAAAAAATGATAGCTAAAGAGAGCAAAACCAACCCCAAAGCATTTTTAAGTACATAAATTCCAAACAACCCAAAAATAAAAGTATAGGTACACTTAAAACTGAAACGGGGGTGTTAGTTAATGAAGACCAAGAAAAGGCAGGAATTCTAAATAACTATTTCTCCTCCGTACATATTAAAGAAGAACCCATGGCAATAGATGTGCAAATGATTGCTACTAAAAACTTGCAGAATTGTAATTGTAATTGGTTAACTCAAGACAATGTGCTGCAGCAACTAAAGAAAGTTAATATAAACAAAGCTCCAGGGCCTGACGGTATCCATCCACGTGTACTTAAGGAACTAAGTGTAGAAATAAGTGAACCTCTGTTTTTAATCTTTCAAGATTCTTTTCTTTCAGGAAGTGTTCCGGAGGATTGGAGGAAGGCAGATGTGGTTCCTATATTCAAAAAGGGTTCAAAATCCTTGCCTGGAAATTATAGACCTGTGAGCTTAACTTCTGTGGCTGGTAAAATATTTGAAAGGTTATTAAGGGATAATATTCAAGAATTCCTTGAGAAGAATATGGTTATCAGCAAAAATCAGCACGGTTTTATGAAGCACAGGTCATGTCAAACTAACTTGATTGCGTTCTACGAAGAAGTAAGTAAAAGTATAGATCAGGGTGTTGCAGTGGATGTGATCTATTTGGATTTTGCCAAGGCATTTGATACAGTTCCACACAAAAGATTAGTGTTCAAACTCAAGGAAATCGGTCTCGATGAAAATGCTTGTTCTTGGGTAGAACATTGGCTTAAAAACAGAATACAAAGAGTTGTCGTTAATGGTAAATTTTCAAGCTGGACAGAGGTGGCAAGTGGTGTCCCTCAGGGGTCTGTTCTGGAACCCCTTCTATTTAACATTTTTATAAATGATCTTGAAGACAGCATTGAAAGTCATGTTTCAGTGTTTGCAGATGACACAAAACTTTGTAAAATAATACAATGTGAGCAAGATATTACTTTGCTGCAGAAGGATTTAGATAGACTGGAGGACTGGGCACTCAAATGGCAGATGAAATTTAATGTTGAAAAATGCAAAGTTATGCACTTCGGCGTAAAGAATACACAAGCAACGTATACCCTTAATGGAAGTGAATTAGGGATAACAACACACGAAAAGGACTTGGGAATTGTTATAGACAACAAACTATGCAACAATGTGCAATGTCAATCAGCAGTGGCCAAGGCCAGTAAGGTATTGTCATGCATGAAAAAGGGCATTCATTCTCGGGACGAGAATATAATTTTGCCTCTCTATAAATCACTGGTAAGACCACATATTGAATATGCTGTGCAATTTTGGGCACCTGTTCTAAAGAAGGATATCATGGCACTAGAAAAGGTGCAGAGGCGGGCTACAAAATTAATAAAAGGAATGGAACATATCAGCTATGAAGAAAGGTTAACAAATTTAAACCTATTTAGTTTAGAAAAACGTCGCCTGAGAGGGGATATGATAACATTATACAAATATATTCGGGGCCAATACAAACCATTGTGTGGAAATCTATTCACAAACCGGACTTTACATAGGACACGAGGCCATGCGTTTAGACTGGAAGAAAGAAGATTTCGTCTAAGGCAAAGGAAAGGTTTTTTTACTGTAAGAACAATCAGGATGTGGAATTCTCTGCCTGAAGAAGTGGTTTTATCAGAGTCCATACAGATGTTCAAACAGCTACTAGATGCATACTTGCAAAGACAGAATATTCAAGGATATAATCTTTCAATGTAGGGTAATAACTGCTTGATTCAAGGATAAATCTGACTGCCATTCTGGGGTCAAGAAGGAATGTTTTGTCCTAGCTTGTTGCAAAATTGTGCTTCAAACTGGGGTTTTTTTTGTTTGTTTGTTTGTTTGTTTGTTTTTTGCCTTTTGGATCAACAGCAAAAAACAGGTGTGAGGAAGGCTGAACTTGATGGACGCAAGTCTCTTTTCAGCTATCTAACTATGTAACTATGTAACTATGTAACTATGTAACTATGTAACTATGTGTATGTATGCCTGTATGTATGTCAGTATGTGTATGTATGTCAGTATGTATGTGTGTATGTATGTCAGTATGTATGTCAGTATGTGTGTATGTATGTCAGTATGTGTGTATGTATGTCAGTCTGTATGTGTGTCCGAATGTATGTGTGTGTGTATGTCCTTATGTCTGTGTGTCACTATGTATGTCTGTATGTGTGTATGTATGTCAGTATGTATGTATGTATGTATGTCTGTGTGTCACTATGTATGTCTGTACATACAGATTTCAAACTGAGGAAGAGATAAATTCCACCCAAATATATTTTCCTTATATTAACCACCAGTTTTAAGCATGATTCCTTCAGTAGACATAAGATGAAATGTAAAACACGGTAACTGAAAAATTAATAAATCGAAAAATAAATCCAAGGTCCTTACTTGTCAAGTGGTTTACTTGTTAAACAGCTATCTGTTAGGCATTTTAAAAATACCAAGCATTTAGATCACCTCATTTCCTCTTAAAAAAGTTGCCCTTTTGTGACACGATAAACATTTCACACTGTTATGACGTGCTCAATACACACCAATGTTCCATGGCACGCTATAAATCCTTAACCATTTTTTTCCCCTTAATCTCTGAAATGAGGAATGGTGTAGAGGCTATGGAACGCTTAAAAAAAACAAAAACATTTGTTTATGTGTGCGTGTTAGTATTTTCCCGGTTTTTAACTAGTCTTTCCAAAAACACTGTTAGACCAATCAAAAA
The DNA here is from genome assembly GCF_036172605.1 of Pelobates fuscus. Taxonomy (NCBI): domain Eukaryota; kingdom Metazoa; phylum Chordata; class Amphibia; order Anura; family Pelobatidae; genus Pelobates; species Pelobates fuscus. The sequence continues at coordinate 32,193,760 of NC_086323.1, read as the reverse complement.
AGATATTCAGAGAAAACTGCAAAATTATTTTGGTGTTTAATCACTAAATATCGACTTATAGAGAACTGAAAGGCAAACTGCAACATTTCAGAAATACAGTCAAACTGTGAATACAGCTGCTTTGGAGAATCTTATTGAGAGCAGACATTTAAAGGACCACTATAGGCACCCAGACCACTTTAGCTCAATGAAGTGGTCTGGGTGCCAGGTCCATCTAGGTTTAACCCTGCAGCTGTAAACATAGCAGTTTCAGAAAAACTGCTATGTTTGCGTTAGGGTTAATCCAGCCTCTAGTAGCTATCTCATGGACAGCCGCTAGAGGCGCTTCCGCGCTTCTCAGTGTGATTTTTCTCACTGTGATTGAGTAATGCTTTCATATGGGCTGACTGAATGCGCACACGGCTATTGCCGCGCATGCGCATTCAGCGGATGACGTCGGAAGAGGGAGGAGATTCCCCAGCGCAGAGGGAGCCTGGCGCTGGAGAAAGGTAAGAATTTAACCCCTTCCTCCCCCTTCAGCCCAGAGGGAAGGGGACCCTGAGGGTGGGGGGACCCAAAGACCCTATAGAGCCAGGAAAACGAGTTTGCTTTCCTGGCACTATAGTGGTCTTTTAAGCCTAAAAATTAAGTTTTAATTGCGCAAACTCCTCTTATATTGCATCAGAACTACTGTCCGTGACTACATAGCTATAAAACCCTACAACCATTTTAGGAGATATAAAATTGGGATAGAATGTTGCAAGAAGGGGTTGGTATTGAAGGGCTGGCAATTTTTGACCTGAGAGACTAGAGGCATGAATGTGTATCTGTGTCAATAGGTCCCACTAATTTTAATTTAGGGCCCCCACCCGAGAGGGAGAACAATAGGTCATCCTTCCCATTTTCATGTAGGGCCCCCACCAGCCACTCATGGGTGGGGGCCGGGGAGGACAATAGGTCACAGGCTGCTCATTGTTTAGTAGACATGCCCGTACTTCCGGCATAGCGAGTAGGGGCATTCGGGAGATTTCAATCTGCCTTATGCTTATATGGGGGTCATATTGACTCGGCCATGACAGGGCAGCTTTAAGTGAGAATTGCTTGGAATTTAAATGGAATTTCAAGTTTTAGACTAAAATAGTCGCCGACAAACATAGCTGACATGGGATTTTTTTCCAATTCAACTATTTTGGCATTCAATTTAAATTTGACTTTGATTCACTTTGAATTCCTGACAATTCCCACGTTAGTGTAAAACCCTGTTTGAATTCCTGACATTTCTATCCCCTATAGGTGTAATTCCCACAGCACACAACCCAAAAAATGTGCCATTATCTAGAAGTTCTATCTAGAGATTGCGAGGAAGGTAAATCCAGAAGGTAGTTTACCGGTCGGTAGGCGGTTGCCTAAAGGCTCGTGTTTACTAGAAATGTCTACTCTGACTGCAAATATGTGAAATTCTTTTTCTAGTCATATTTTTAAAGGGAAACTATAGACTAGGAATACAAAATTGCATTCCTAGCCTATAGTGCCCTCATCGCACGTGCCCCCACCCCCCACAGCGCAGAAAGGGTTAAAAATCGCTCTTGTTACTAAGCTGTATGCAGGGTATATGTCCCTCCGATTCGCTCCTCCTCCCCCGACCGACGTCACGGACCTAATGCGCGGCGAGTGTTGCAATTGCATTAGTACAACCCCATAGGAAAGCATTGAATCCATGTTTTTCACAGACGATGGCTGCTGTCATGTTTAGCGTGAGGGCGTCCAGCGGTCAGTCAGGCGACCGAAAGTCACCCAAGCGACCTGAAGTCTCTGTAGTGGCTGTCTGGTAGACACGAGAGGTGGAGCTAAGCCTGCAATGTAATTACTGCGCTGTGGAATATGTTGGCGCTATATAAATAACATCATCATAATAATAACATAATAATAATAACATAATAATAATATATAAATAATATATAAATAATAACATATTAATAATATAATTATAATAATAATAATAACATAATAATATAATAATAATAATAATATAATAATAATAATAACACAATAATAATAATATATAAATAATATATAAATAATAACATAATAATAATATAATAATAATAATATAATATATTATTATTAAAATAATAATAATAATATAATAATAATAATAATAATAACCCCTTAAGGACGGAGGACGGTTCAGGACCGTCATCGGCATTTTTGCGTTGCCGACCGGTGACGGTCCTGAACCGTCCTAACCGTCCAATGTACTTACCCGATCGCCGTCGTTCCCCCGGCGGCAATCGGCGGTGCTCCCGGTGTGGGGAGACTGCCTGCAGCCCAGACAGTCTCCCCATGGCGGTTTAGGACCCCTGTGGCCATGTGATCGCCTCACAGGGCGACCACATGGTCACAATAGGTGTCCTAGTCTCTGCCTGCAGGGGGACTCTCTGTGCTGACAGGCAGTCTCCCTGCAACTGTAAAATCAGTGTAAAATAAAAAAAAATTTAAAGTTATAGTTAATAAAAAAAAAATATTATTATATATGTGTATATATATGATATATAGACATATATTATACCTATATAATATATGTCTATATATCATATATATAATGTCATGCTAAGTGTATTTTTATATTAATATGTACATATATTAATATAAAAATACACTTATAATTAATTTACACACGTGTATATATATATAATATATATAATAACTATATATATTGTATATATATATATTATTATAAAATACGAATAATAAATAATTTAAATTAAATTTAAAAAATTAAAAATAATAATAAAAATGTAAAAAAAATTATATATCTATACGAAATTTTATTCTAACTGTATTTTGATATTAATATATATATATATTTATATCAAAATACACTTAGAATGAAATTGTATATATATCTATGTATATATAAATAAATAAAAAGAATGTGAACTATTCATTTGTCCATATACAAAATTACATAAATAATTATATAAATATACACGTAGACTTCAAATATATAAATATGCATATATATTTAAATTCTACGTGCGTATTTATGTAATATTTTTACATAATTAAGTTATTTTATTGATTGCAATTTAAGGGACCTGCCTGCCAACCCAGGCCGAAAGTACATAGAATTTAATTTGCTATCACTGTATTTTACCCTGTAACGTTCTACGACACCCTAAAACATGTACATGGGGGGTACTGTTTTACTCGGGAAACTTCGCTGAACACAAATATTAGTAATTCAAAACAGTAAAACATATCACAGCGATGATATTGAAAGTGAAAGTGACTTTTTTTGCATTTTTCACACACAAACAGCACTTTTACTGATGATATAATTGTTGTGATACATTTTCCAGTTTTTAAACACTAATATTTGTGTTCAGCAAAGTCTCCTGAGTAGAACAGTACCCCCCATGTACAGGTTTTATAGCGTTTTTGAAAGTTACAGGGTCAAATATATGGGTCAAATATTTTTACATTGAAAATGACCAGGTTGGTTACGTTGCCTTTGAGAGCGTATGGTAGCCCAGGAATGAGAATTACCCCCATGATGGCATACCATTTGCAAAAGAAGACAACCCAAGGTATTGCAAATGGGGTATGTCCAGTCTTTTTTTAGTAACCACTTAGTCACAAACACTGGCCAAAATTAGCGTTCAATTTAGTTTTTTACTTTTTTCACACACAAACAAATATGAACGCTAACTTTGGCCAGTGTTTGCGACTAAGTGGCTACTAAAAAAGTCTGGACATACCCCATATTGAATACCCTGGGTTGTCTACTTTTAAAAAAATATGTACATGTGGGGTGTTATTCAGCGATTTATGACAGATAATAGTGTTACAATGTCACTATTGATACATTTTAAAAATGTATGTTTTGAAACCGCAATATCCTACTTGTACTTATAGCCCTATAACATGCAAAAAAAAAGCAAAAAGCATGTAAACACTGGGTATTTTTGAACTCAGGACAACATTTTGAATCTATTTAGCAGTTTTTTTCATTCGCTTTTGTAGATGAGTAAAAGATTTTTCACATAAAATTCAAAAAACGTGTATTTTTATCAATTTTTCATCATATTTTTTCATTTTTTTAAATTAAATTACATGAGATTATATAAATAATGGTATGTAAAGAAAGCCCCTTTTGTCCTGAAAAAAACAATATATAATTTGTATGGGAACAGTAAATGAGAGAGCGGAAAATTACAGCTAAACACAAACACCACAAAAGTGTAAAAAAGATGCCTGGTCGCAAATGTACAACATCGCAAAAAAAGTCCGGTCCTTAAGGGGATAATATAATAATAATAATAATAATAATATAATAATAATATATAAATAATATATAAATAATAATAACATAATAATAATATATAAATAATATATAAATAATAACATAATAATAATAATAATATAATAATAATAATAACATAATAATAATAATAACATAATAATAATATAATAATAATAATCTGACGGGGACGTCATGGAGCTGAAATGGTCTGGGTGCCTGTAGTGTCCCTTTAATATACTTTTTCCATTTTGCTGTGTGGTATTTGGGTTTTATTTGCTGGGGGAGACAGTGAGACCTTTCCCTCCTGACTCATTCCTGTCACTCAGTCAGACAGTTATTACATCCCTGCTCTGACTGCCCTCCTCACTACATGGAAAATCCAATGGGAATTTCACACTTAAGGCCAAAATAGCCGATCAGGAAAAATTCTCTAAGCCAGCTCTGCTACCAGTGCGGGTACTCTGGCCTTAAACGTGAAATTCACACAATGCGGTTAGGAAGGAGTTAAAACAATAAATGGCTCAATAAGATCTAGCTCCGCCCACCACCGAGTAGACTCCTCCCTGACCCCGCCTCCTTGCTAGTCAGCCACGCCCCTCCACGTACAGACTTTGCCCCTGTACCGCCCCGCCCCTATTCATAGTAGCTCCGCCCCCTGGCTGTCATGACGGAAGTGCTCAGACGTCAGCATGCCCGGGCTCCAGTTGCAGCCTCTCGGCGGCCCCCAGCTCCCAGTGATGAGGGGATGGCGGCCGAAACGATGACCGTGTTCATCAAGCTGCTGGCGGCCGCCTTCTACGGGGTCAGCTCGTTCCTCATCGTGGTGGTGAACAAGAGCGTTCTGACCAGCCGCAGGTAAGGGGAGGAACGGGGCAAAGTGCGGGCTGGAGGGAGGAGGAGGAGGAGGGAGAGCTGGGCACAGAGCCCTCTGCTATCAATCAATCAGCCGGTGTTTGGAGCTCTGTGCTATCAATCAGTGTGTGGAGCTCTGTGCAATCAGTGTGTGGAGCTCTGTGCAATCAGTGTGTGGAGCTCTGTGCAATCGGTGTGTGGAGCTCTGTGCTATCATTCAATCAGCCGGTGTGTGGAGCTCTGTGCAATCAATCAGTGTGTGGAGCTCTGCTGAATGAATGGAGTCCTCTGTTATCAGTGTTTGGAGCTCTGCTGAATCTATGAAGAACTCTGTATTCAGTGTATGGAGCTCTGCTGAATCTATGAAGAACTCTGTATTCAGTGTATGGAGCTCTGCTGAATCTATGAAGAACTCTGTATTCAGTGTATGGAGCTCTGCTGAATCTATGAAGAACTCTGTATTCAGTGTATGGAGCTCACTGTATTCAGTGCATGGAGCTTTTATAAATGTATGGAGCTTTTATAAATGTATGGATCAATCTATATTCAGTGCATGGAGTTCCTTGTATTCAATGTATGGAGCTCTGCTGAATGCATGGTACACACACTATTCAGTGCATGGAGCTCTTTAGTATGTATGAAGCTCTGCTAAATGTATTGCATTCTACTGAACTCCACTGTACCGACGTCGTGGAGCTCTGCTGAATTCTCGGAGCCCACTGTACTGAGTGCGTGGAGCTCTGCTGAATTCTCGGAGCCCACTGTACTGAGTGCGTGGAGCTCTGCTGAATTCTCGGAGCCCACTGTACTGAGTGCGTGGAGCTCTGCTGAATTCTCGGAGCCCACTGTACTGAGTGCGTGGAGCTCTGCTGAATTCTCGGAGCCCACTGTACTGAGTGCGTGGAGCTCTGCTGAATTCTCGGAGCCCACTGTACTGAGTGCGTGGAGCTCTGCTGAATTCTCGGAGCCCACTGTACTGAGTGCGTGGAGCTCTGCTGAATTCTCGGAGCCCACTGTACTGAGTGCGTGGAGCTCTGCTGAATTCTCGGAGCCCACTGTACTGAGTGCGTGGAGCTCTGCTGAATTCTCGGAGCCCACTGTACTGAGTGCGTGGAGCTCTGCTGAATTCTCGGAGCCCACTGTACTGAGTGCGTGGAGCTCTGCTGAATTCTCGGAGCCCACTGTACTGAGTGCGTGGAGCTCTGCTGAATTCTCGGAGCCCACTGTTCTGAGTGTGTGGAGCTCTGCTGAATTCTTGGAGCCCACTGTTCTGAGTGCGTGGAGCTCTGCTGAATTCTTGGAGCCCACTGTGCTGAGTGCGTGGAGCTCTGCTGAATTCTCGGAGCCCACTGTGCTGAGTGCGTGGAGCTCTGCGGAGTTCTCGGAGCCCACTGTGCTGAGTGCGTGGAGCTCTGCTGAATTCTCGGAGCCCACTGTACTGAGTGCGTGGAGCTCTGCTGAATTCTCGGAGCCCACTGTACTGAGTGCGTGGAGCTCTGCTGAATTCTCGGAGCCCACTGTACTGAGTGCGTGGAGCTCTGCTGAATTCTCGGAGCCCACTGTACTGAGTGCGTGGAGCTCTGCTGAATTCTCGGAGCCCACTGTACTGAGTGCGTGGAGCTCTGCTGAATTCTCGGAGCCCACTGTACTGAGTGCATTGCGCTTTCTTATGCAAGTTACGTTATGTCTACTTGTTAATCAGTTCTAAACCTATTATTGGTTAAATGTTTCACTCCTATTGGTGGACTTGTCTAAAGACACTACATACGAAACATAACCTACGTACATTAAAATTGAACGAGAATGGGAGTGAGGCTCTTTTGATTTCATACTTGACATCAGGTGAGATATTGGAAGACCGGAAAACGTAAGCATAACCCAAGGTATGTTGAATGGGCAGTCACCTTAAAGGACCACTCTAGGCACCCAGACGACTTCAGCTTAATGAAGTGGTCTGGGTGCCAGGTACCTCTAGGATTAACCCTTTTTTTTATAAACATAGCAGTTTCAGAGAAACTGCTATGTTTATAATGAGGGTTAATCCAGCCTCCAAATCCTCTAGTGGCTGTCTCATTGACAGCCGCTAGAGGCGCTTGCGTGCTTCTCACTGTGAAAATCACAGTGAGAGCACGCAAGCGTCCATAGGAAAGCATTGTAAATGCTTTCCTATGCGACCGGCTGAATGCGAGCGCGGCTCCTGCCGCGCATGCGCATTCAGCCGATGACGTCGCGATCAAGATGGAGAGGAGGAGGAAAGCTCCCCGCCCGGCGCTGGAAAAAGAGGTAAGTTTAACCCCTTCCTCTCTCCAGAGCCCGGCGGGAGGGGGTCCCTGAGGGTGGGGGCACCCTCAGGGTACTCTAGTGCCAGGAAAACGAGTATGTTTTCCTGGCACTAGAGTGGTCCTTTAAATGACCTGGTAAATACCCACAACCATAGGATAGCTCCTCACAACATGCTTTTACTGGCCCTTTAGCAATGCAAGACCATCACAATTCCACCTTAACGGAGAGTTCGATTTTTCTTTCTGGTCGTATACAGTTCTGTGATTTTTCCTAAAATAAAAAAAACTAAAAATAACTTTCGCACTGTGCCTGCTGTAGGTCAGGATTTGTAAGATGGTGACTGATACAGTGATGAGGGTAGTATCCTTCTCCTCCCCCTATAGGCTGACAATATTGTAACCTGAATACCTTTCTAAAAAAAGTCTATAATCCTGCATCGGAATTCCTGCCTGACCTGCACACATGCAGCTAAAACTTGCTTCAAATACGTTCATTTATTGCAAAGTGGTTGGAAAAACTATTTTAATTCCGAATGTTTTATCACAATCGACAGCATTTTATAGTTTGCTAACTAAAGTTTAATCGTGATTTTATTTCTCTCCCTAGATTTCCCTCCTCACTATGTGTTGGACTGGGTCAGGTCAGTAATAAACCGCGCTTTGTCTCGTCGTCCTCACACCAGTTCCTACGATGTTACTCAATGACCCACTGTTTCCTTGCAGATGCTGGCTACGGTCGTTGTGCTCTGGGTGGGAAAGGCACTCCGGGTTTTACATTTTCCAGACTTTGACAGACACATACCACGAAAGGTAAGCGTGGCTAGCGAACGCCGTGAGCCACTGCTGCTTTGCATAGTAATAATACAACATGAAATGTAAACTCTCTAATAAGGAGATACGTGCGCTGCAGGTTCAGGCGCTCTGCACGCTTGTTGTTGCTGCCCCTTCCCCTTTGTTTGAGGTTACTTGCTGGCTAAGCATTATAGGAGTTGTTTAGCGTTATTAATGTGTTGCTAATATATTCTACAGCTTTGTAAAAGGGAGTTTCGTGTGTGTGTGTAAATATATTGTGTGTGTGTGTATGTTTCCGGAGAGAGTGGGAAGGGAAATGTAGATCCTTAAAACTCTCCCATCCTTTGGTCCAGATAGCTTTGCCTCCTTTGTGCTCTTGGATGTGTACAAAACTTGGGGTCCCCCCCCTGATATTTTATCACTTGCATGATGCCACAGGCATGGGATTCGGCAGGCTGAAACTGAATAAAGTTTTCTTTTGTGACATATGTTGCCAAAAAATGTCTTGTGCATAAACACAAACTAGATCCTTCATTGTCCTTTGGGTATTAATGAAATTCCAGTATAGTCTGAGTTTTATATCAAGAATTCCAAACTCAAGGCCAGAGTAGGCGCAGTCTGAGCAGATTTGACTTAGGGAATTTTTCCCGTTGAACTATTTTGACCTTTAAATTTGAAATCCACTTTAGTAAATAAACATGTCTAGCTCTATAAAAACCCAGTTGTGTCGTTGCTTTAAAGATAAATTTCATAGTTTTCATTAGGTGTCATTGCAGATGAAGTACCAGATCTTCAGTTTTTTTTTTATTATTGAATGCATCTACCATCATGCACAGTTACACAAGGAGCATTAATTGTATATCTGGTGGGCAGATATTGTCCCAGCTAAGTGTAGTGATGGTAACAGTGCTCACTTGGCAGTAAGTTGGCATTTTGTGCGTTCCACAATCACACACACACAGTGCACACACGGTAGGATCCAGGCCTCCTGTTGGGCTGCATCTCCTGCCAGTCTGCACCCATTGCCGTTCTTTACACTTCTTCTTACTGAAAGTTAGTTTGAGGTTGATGAAAGGAAGTGGGTGATGTTTCCTCCTGTTACTTTTTTTAATTTTTATTCGTTTGTCATTAAAGTAGGTTGCAGCAATGTTAGATCATGTGGAGGTGGGAGTTGTAATGGGTCAAAATAGCGTTTTGAAAGTGTTTTTAAAGAGAAGATGGTGATTAGGTAATCGGAGTACTTCGCTGGTAATTTAGAGAACTGAAGCATAAGGCATTTGGCATCAACTTGTGCTAGAACCCCCAAGCTATAGCGCAATATTTCTTCCATTGAGAAGCCGGCATATAGGAACGGTTTCATTTTCTGGAGTGTCGGAGCTGAGACTTCCGCACAGAGTGAGTTGTCTTGGATGTAATCTATAATAAAAGCAAGATGGCCTCTTCACTGAATATTTATTTTAGAAGACAAAATGCACATATCAAAAACACTGCGCAGGCACCTTGCTAATATAGAAACAAAAAGTTGAACGCCATCTAACTATCTGTGACAAGAAATTGTTCTTCACTTTAAGAATGTTTAGAATTTAAAAGTATCATGTCATCACTTTCTTGCGTGACTGTACCTTTCTCTCCAATTTGTCTTTGTAAAGGACCGTTTTATAAATTACACGTTTTGTTGCTCTCTTTCAGACTTTTCCCCTGCCTCTGCTGTATTTTGGGAATCAAATCACAGGATTGTATAGCACAAAGAAATTGAAGTATGTATGGCGAAAGATTTTTTTTTTTTTTTTTTTTTTTTACTAATGCAAAACAAACAAGGCATTCAGCTAACCTTGTATGTACTGGGCGCTTGCCAAATGATTGGACACAATGAAATAAAGTATAAATCATTCAATATGACCTTGCCAAGCCTTATGTGAAAACGACGAAAAAGTTACTCCCTATTTGAAGATGAAAATTTGATTTCTATATTCTTAGACGTCTGACCATAAATCCAAATTATCCACTACAGACAAAAATACTATTTTATAGTACTGCATAAATACTAGGTAATCCGCAGTGTGACTGTGACTCCCATTTCATGGCAGTACAGTGCTTAGTGGGAGTTGCACTCCTGCTGACATTAATTCTGTCCCTCTCTTATTTTCATGCCGGAGAGCGGTTATGTTGGTTCATAAACTGTGCGTATCTCTTTTTCAATCTTATCTCATATCCTCTATTCTCTCCATCGATGACCTTTTTGTCCTGTAATACAAGTGTCATCGTTGTATATGTCATACTGATCACTGATTTACAATCACAGGCGTGAAATAAGTCAAGGTCTTTGCTGTAGTTTGTAGGTCAGGCATAGTCAAAAAAGATAGTGAACTTGTTTAAAAAAAAATTTTTTGAGAAAGTTTGAATCAAAATCCTTTTTAATCCACCCCCAGATGGATCGATTAGTTCAAGTGTGGATTAAAAGGATTTTGATATGGACAGACCGGCTCAAGCTTATTTTTGCACAATGCAGAAAGAGAAGTCCTGCGCTCACTCCCATCACTACTGGGCGGCAGCAAAGACTACAATACACATCAGCCCCAATATATAGTAAAAACCAAAGAAGAACAAGTTACCTGCGCTCTCTCCTTAATCCCTATGTATTCTTAAACAAATTGATTTTTTTTTAGTTACCTCCAATGGCCATGAGAGGATAAGCCCACCTGCCAACGTCAAGGCAGACCCATCCCCCCCCCCCGGGTGGGTCCTAACTCTAACAATTCACCTTGCTTCTAGCTCATGGCCATTGGAGGTAACTAAAAAAACCTCCATTTGTTTAAGAATACATAGGGATTAAGGAGAGAGCGCAGGTAACTTTTTTTTTTCTTTGTGTTTTTAATTTTTGCACAAGTCTAAAAAGGATTATTCCAGCTGTTCTAAAACTACCCAAAACTATTTGTATTACGAGGATCTACTATTTGTATTTACAAATCTACATCATCCTGGAGTCTGAAGCAACACAAGTTTATTAATCAGAGCCCTCAGAGTACTTGTGACCCTTTCATTGGAATTACTCATACCCCATGTTAAATATGGTTGGCACATGGTTTGAATGGTCTTGGTTTGTTTTCCACTACCAGATCCAGAGATATCCTGTAATTGTAATCTGCACATTGGGTATCAATAACGTCTTATTTCGTCTGCAATCTGGCTAACCAAATTCTCAAAGCATTAATCAGTGCTGGGGCAAACAAATGGTTTTAATACATGAATAAGGCGAGTTAAATGTGGCATTTCGATTGGAACTACACATTAAAACACAAACGCCAGTAATCTGTGTTGCATTTTGCTCATAAATACATAGCTCAGCGTTTTCTGAATTTACTGTTTGTTTTTGTATAAACATTGGGCTGGCTGTATTGCATATATTTATAAATGGTGTTGGTAAATTTAATTATCAGGGAGATTATATATGAGTTTTCTATTGCTATATTTATGGGAGGTGAAGAAGATGCAGATTTATATTTTGAGGTGTTTTGCAATATTTTGCCACATTGCTGGCAAGGAGCAACATGAGTTTAACAATCAGATGTTTCTGATTACCTGTGCTTCCCCTCCCACCCCCCAAATTACTACAAACATGTGGTGATGTAGTAAACATGGATTTATTGGTTTCTGTTTCATTGCTGAATGGGGAAAGGTACTGAAATGATTTGAAAGTACCAGAGCAGCATTGGATGTCTTATGAATTACATATTGTTTGTGCAGTCTGGCTAATCTAAATCTCAATGCAGCAGTCAGTATTTTGGTCAAATAAAGTTTTAATGGAGAACTGGAAAACATGCTCTGCTATAATGTATGCTAACACGATACTTGGCAAATGTGTTATTGCCTTAGCCCTGTATTTAAAAGAAATAATAATAATTTATATATATTCCCTCCTCCAGCCTCTCTTGATATTGTGGCTTATAAGTGAGGGTCTGTATCCCTCCTCTAAGCACTGCATATCAGGCTGCTGCCAGTGATCCTCCTCTAAGCACTGCATATCAGGCTGCTGCCAGTGATCCCCCTCTAAGCACTGCATATCAGGCTGCTGCCAGTGATCCCCCTCTAAGCACTGCATATCAGGCTGCTGCCAGTGATCCCCCTCTAAGCACTGCATATCAGGCTGCTGCCAGTGATCCCCCTCTAAGCACTGCATATCAGGCTGCTGCCAGTGATCCTCCTCTAAGCACTGCATATCAGGCTGCTGCCAGTGATCCTCCTCTAAGCACTGCATATCAGGCTGCTGCCAGTGATCCTCCTCTAAGCACTGCATATCAGGCTGCTGCCAGCGATCCTCCTCTAAGCACTGCATATCAGGCTGCTGCCAGTGATCCTCCTCTAAGCACTGCATATCAGGCTGCTGCCAGTGATCCTCCTCTAAGCACTGCATATCAGGCTGCTGCCAGCGATCCTCCTCTAAGCACTGCATATCAGGCTGCTGCCAGTGATCCTCCTCTAAGCACTGCATATCAGGCTGCTGCCAGTGATCATCCTCTAAGCACTGCATATCAGGCTGCTGCCAGTGATCCTCCTTTAAAACCCAATATGTATTTTACCGAAATTGACATATGTTCACAGATACTAAATATCTAGATATAGTGAATGCACCATTCAGCATATAAGGCACACAGAGTAATTGAGTGCATTTTGTGTATAAACGGGGAGAGTATTGTAAAAGATAAGTTTGTTTGTAATCATTTTATTCTAATTTATTTTGGAAATAATCTGAGGCTCAGCCAAAGGAATATAATCCAGCTTCTCTCTTGTTTTCCAGTCTTCCCATGTTCACAGTGTTGAGACGGTTTTCCATCTTGTTTACAATGATGGCTGAAGGCATGTTGCTCAAGTAAGAATGTTTTGATGTCTTTCTAAACATGCTTTCCTTCCTTTGACAACAGGTTTTTTGTTTTTGCATTCCCTCACCATGCACAATGATCCAAATTATCACTGAAAATATGCAGATCCCATTTCATTAACTGTCTTTGTGTGGTATAATGTCACCGTTTTGTGTCTGAGATATTGCCGGTGTTTCTGCTGTCCTCACTTCTGTTAGTCTCTTATCTAGAGAAAACATATGTCAGATTGTGTCAAATGCAATCACGTCTCATGCAGAAACGGTTTGCAGCAGGATACCTTGTGGTGACTGATGTTGGAGAATATTTCACTATGGCAAAGAATGAGGTTTGCTTTTTACTATCAATAGCATTTTATTATATAGCACCAACATATTCCACAGCGCTGTACAGTAGGTAACAATACTCAAACACCCCTAACATGGCCATTCCTTGTTCCACATGAAGGTTTAGGTGGCCTGTCTTATGTTCGTTTGTAAAAAAATTTTATTGCATCTGGATACCAACCCTCTCTCCAAATAAACCATGTTTTCCTCTGCCCATACAGATAATTGTGCTGTGATAAAGACTGCTCCGTAGACTTTCTAGAAGTTTTAGTACATGTATTAGATCTCTTTGCAGTGCCTTGGAGCTGTGTGTATTTTTTCTGTAGTGTGTTAAAGAATTGTGTGTGTGTGTGTGTGTGTGTGTGTGTGTGTGTGTATATATATATATTGAACTTGTCACTGGGGGGACAAAGTTGACATATTATCAGTTTTTGTAATTATTATGAAATCAGTGTAGCACTTGGTAAGGTATATGTAGCCCCCGAACTCCCCATTACAGGATTTTAGGGGGGTTATGCACACATATTACTGCCAGGGGGTATCACGAAGTACAGCTGATCTACTATCACAGGGTAGGTCTGGGGGCTATAAAGGCAGAGAATGATGCAAGCCTAACATCCATCCTCAATGCAATTAGTCACCTGCTTGCAAATAATCTGCTTCTCCACAGTTTCCAGTTTGGCTTAATCGGCCTAAAATTTGAAATTCACTTTATTGAATAACCTGTGACAGTGTGATTTGTCTGCACAGGCTGCAAGAAGGACAACGGGCAGCCATGAACACACAGACTTCTCTAACATGTTAAAGGACCACTCTAGTGCCAGGAAAACATACTCGTTTTCCTGGCACTAGAGTGCCCTGAGGGTGCCCCCACCCTCAGGGACCCACTCCCGCCGGGCTCTGGGGGGAGGAAGGGGTTAAACTTACCTCTTTCTCCAGCGCCGGGCGGGGAGCTCTACTCCTCCTCCTCTTCTTCCTCGCGACGTCATCGGCTGAATGCGCATGCGCGGCAGGAGCCGCGCTCGCATTCAGCCGGTCGCATAGGAAAGCATTCATAATGCTTTCCTATGGACGCTTGCGTGCTCTCACTGTGATTTTCACAGTGAGAAGCACGCAAGCGCCTCTAGCGGCTGTCAGTGAGACAGCCACTAGAGGCTCTGGAGGCTGGCTTAACCCTCAGAATAAACATAGCAGTTTCTCTGAAACTGCTATGTTTATAAAAAAAAGGGTAAAAGCTAGCTGGACCTGGCACCCAGACCACTTCATTAAGCTGAAGTGGTCTGGGTGCCTAGAGTGGTCCTTTAACAGAGTGTAGAATATGGGAAATAGCGGGTTTGCAAGTTTTTCTCAAAATTACCATAAAAGGATAATGGGTTTGACAACTGATGGTTTGAAATCACTTATTTCAAATTCTATAAAAAAACACAGACTTAATGTAAAATCTGTTTAAAAGCACAAATAGACGGTTTTATTTTGCTGATTTAATAATAAAGCAGTATTTTCTTCTATGTTCTGAATTTCAATAACTGGGCTCCACCATTTTTTAAATGTAGACCCATAACTGTATAGAAGCCAATTACACTGAACAAAATTATAAACGCAACACTTTTGTTTTTGCCATCATTTTTCATGAGCTGAACTCGAAGATCTAAGACTTTTTTTCTATGTACACTAAAGGCCCATTTCTCTCGAATATTATTCACAAATCTGTCTAAATCTGTTAGTGAGCACTTCTCCTTTGCCGAGATAATCCATCCACCTCACAGGTGGGGCATATCAGGATGCTGATTAGACAGCATGATTATTGCACAGGTGTGCCTTAGGCTGGCCACAATAAAAGGCCACTCTAAGGTGAATAAAATAATTTTTGTGTGGAGACAGGCAAAAATGGATTAAGTAAAATAAGTGTCTGAGGTAGAAATGCTATTTTGGAGAAAATGCTTTAATACTTGGTTTATTTTGCATGTGCAATCTGATCTAATATTACCAGCCTAGTTAATCTTGAATTTCTTGTACACTCAAGCAATGCAATGTGAATCTTTTGTTTTGAAGTGGGTTAAGCCACCTGCGTCTGCTGATATAGCATGTCTCTTCCGCCCCTTACGAGCAGAACATTAATTAAAGTGAACATGTGCAGAGGTTTATTTGTGCACTGGGCCTGTATGTTTGTGATTGCATTGGGGTTTGTGTACAGGACGTGTGTGTGGAGTGGCTATATGTGATTAAATATATTTATATGAGTGTGAATCAGCAGTAGGTGAATGAATGCACAGGTGTGTGTGTGTGTGTGGAGGGCCTGTAGATGTTTGTGTGTGAAGGGTCTGTAGGTGAATGGTTACAGGGGGGTGTGTGTGTGTGTGTGTGTGGAGCAGTTGGAGGTGAATGGTTGGTTACAGGGGTGTATGTGTGTGGAGCAGTTGGAGGTGAATGGTTACAGGGGTGTATGTGTGTGGAGCAGTTGGAGGTGAATGGTTGGTTACAGGGGTGTATGTGTGTGGAGCAGTTGGAGGTGAATGGTTACAGGGGTGTATGTGTGTGGAGCAGTTGGAGGTGAATGGTTACAGGGGTGTATGTGTGTGGAGCAGTTGGAGGTGAATGGTTACAGGGGTGTATGTGTGTGGAGCAGTTGGAGGTGAATGGTTACAGGGGTGTATGTGTGAGGAGCAGTTGGAGGTGAATGGTTACAGGGGTGTATGTGTGTGTGAGGAGCAGTTGGAGGTGAATGGTTACAGGGGTGTATGTGTGTGTGTGGAGCAGTTGGAGGTGAATGGTTACAGGGGTGTATGTGTGTGTGTGGAGCAGTTGGAGGTGAATGGTTACAGGGGTGTATGTGTGTGTGTGGAGCAGTTGGAGGTGAATGGTTACAGGGGTGTATGTGTGTGGGGCAGTTGGAGGTGAATGGTTACAGGGGTGTATGTGTGTGGGGCAGTTGGAGGTGAATGAATTCAGGGGTGTGTGTGTGCATGACTTTTCATCTTAGAATGGATGATTATTTTGATGCCACTCTAAGTGAAATGTCCTAAACCCTCTTTCCCACTATTCAGTCACCCCAATAGGCTAAACTTGGCAATCCTGCTATTGTTGGCTACGTTTCTTATGATATAGGCTCTGACAGTTGTAGTGGCAAAGGTTAAGCCATCAGTGCTCTAATTGGCTTTTGTGTCTGCCTGAAAACCACTTTAAAATGATTATCTCCATAGGAAGAAGTTCTCTCGTGGGATCCAAATGACAGTATTTTCTATGATTCTCGGAGCATTTATAGCTGCAAGGTAACATCAAAGTGCTTTTTTTCCCCTCTTTCTCTCTTTCTTAACTCTTTTTAACTAAAACTGTATTCTATGACTATTTTCTCAGTTGGTGCATGAAAATGAATAAGCTAGTTTCCCAGATCCTAGCCTTGATGGGGGCATCCATATTGCCCAATTATTGCATTCACTCCTGCCAGCTCATAAATTCTCTACCTTTTTCATCCGATTAAGGAGGAGAAATGATTATTAGAGACACAAGTATAGATTGGGGAAGAATGTTCCACGCAAGATGCAAATAATCTGTTGATTGTAAAAGTTAATTTGAAGTGCTTTTTGCTATAGTGGTAAAAAACATGAATCTAATACCTCTAGTACAGCAATGCCTCGCCTTGACAAACACTGGTTCATTGCGAACATATTTATCACTAAATTCGGCTACTAGTCAAACTCTTCTCCATATGGCAAAGATCAGTTCTACTGTTGCCCAAAACAAAATGCCATGGTATGTAATGTCTGAGAAGGAAATCACAATGGAAGCATGGTGACTAACCTTTCAAATTTCACCACTTTTCAGAACCCAATGTATTGGTAATATTCCACAATTTCTCATATTTTCTTTCACAGATTTTTGTGTGTTGGCATTATTCTTCCCAGGGTGTAATAACGTGTGCTTTCCCGCAGTGCTGACCTTGCTTTCGACCTAGAGGGATACATATTTATCTTGGTGAATGATGTCTTAACAGCCGCCAACGGTGCTTATGTCAAACAGAAGCTAGATTCTAAGGTGTGTCCGATTAAAGCTTATTAACCCTCCCCCACACAGCTTTTATAAGAGGAACCACAAAGCATTGAATGCCCGACTTCTTCCGATCAGCTTCCTCCCTTCTCCAAAACTTTCTCAAACCTAGTCTCTAATCTTTTTGGGTAACTTCTCTCCTTACATTGGCCTTTCCCCTGTTTCTCGTCACCAATACCCGTAAATTTCTTGCCCTGTGACTCTTTATTCTTCATATTGTGTTCCTTTACCCCACTTTTCCGGTACTGTAAGATTGTTGGGCTGCCTGCAACTCAAATTCATTGCTTTAAATTCCTTTCTATTGATATCCTTGATGTAAAATTGTGAATACTAATACTTTTGCCTTCATATAGTGACAACGGAATGTTCTGTTACTATATAATAAAATGGTAAATTCTTCTTGATCATGCGATTTCATGACAAGATGATAACATTTCTTTATTTATTTATTTTTTTTTTATTTATTTACAGGAATTGGGGAAATATGGGCTGCTTTATTACAATGCACTGTTCATGATCCTTCCAACTCTGGGCATTGCGTATGTCACTGGCGAAATCCACAAGGTATGTTCTACTCTAGTCCTATTTTCCACATTGATTCACATATAATAAAATGAACACATTTACAATTATTGCATATTGTAGTGTTATTTGGTTGTGTTGGGAATATTTATTTGCTTTGTGGTGTGTGTTTTTTAATTTTTAATTTTTTTTTTTTATTTTAATCCTTGGTAATAAATACGTATTCTCTGACATTAATGTAGATAAGAAAAATAGAAATAGAATATATGAAGCTGAAGTAAATTTACTCTATTTACGTAGTGTTTTTGCTGCTGTTTGGGGTGGTGGGCCTTTCAGAATTCCCCCTTCCAGGTTTGTGTCAAAATTTTCCCACTATCCTTAGAAGAAATAAAAAATTGCTGCTTTAGAAAAATCCCCCAACTCCCCTCTAGTCCTATTTAATTCTCAATTTTGCAATTCAGATTTAATTCACTAAGTTTCTGAATCCCCCTATATTAGAACTACATATTTTAGTTTCTTCCCTTTCATTTACTATGGTCTAGGTGCCTGGTGCTACCTTTATATCATTGCATCAGCTGCCATGGGAAAACCACAAACATGACTCCTTCTCTGTAACATTATGAACTATGATCTGTTTGGTTCCAATCTTATTTGATGGTTAAAGAAACGGTTTAGAGCTTGAATGCACATGTTCTGATCATTAGTTTGCGAGCGTTGTTGGTTACAGACTGTCTAACACCATAGGTCCAGGAAATGATCAGTGTCAAGCTGTTCTAACAGTTTTGGAAAGCTCATTTTTTTTCCATAATGTGCGACGTGATCCATGAGGCTCTTGTTGGGATAATGTTTGGAAAGTTTTTTTGTTTCAGTTCATTCTTCAGTGGTCTCTGGGGTGAAAGGCACAGTGCCTGACGCAGGGATCTGGGCATCCTATGAATTGAATTTTGGTAAGAAGAAAGAAAGTGACCGTATTAGGGCAGGGCAGCCTGTGTTATATTAATGTCACCCATCAAGGCTGCATTTGTAGGATTTGGAGCCTGTTACTGGTTGGTTGATCCTTCTGTGCATGTACTATGGTTCCTGTGAATCAATGTTTTGTAATATTGCTAATAGTTTCTAGTCCCTGATGTCTTAACAGGGTGTTTTACATTTCTCAGGTCTAGGTGAATGTTTCAGATTTACCCATGGTTGCAAAGTCTATTACTCAATATAAATGTTCAAAGGATCGACGTTTCAACCTCTATAAGTTATTTTTCAAGATCAGATATCTCTATATCTATATCTAACTATATATATCTATCTCCATTAACAGTTTTTTGTCTCCACAATTAAGGGGCCAGAGACAAAAGTAGGGGGCAGTTATAAAGTGTGTGTGTGTGTGTACACACACACATACATTCACAGGGCTCAACAAATTCCAGGTCGCCATGGCGATTAGACATTTGGCCCTGGCGCCTTACATTTCTCAGCCCTTTGCTAAGCCGCGCGGGAAACCAGGGCTGCCACCAGAAATTTTGGGGCCCCTGACACAGCCCACGGTCTGGGCCCCCCGGGGCCCGCCGCCAAGTCAGTCCACATGACCTGCCCCCAAATCCACCCACAGGGCCCATCTTTAGTCCACCCACAAGGATGAAGTGTGTGTGTGTACTGAATTTGTTTGTGTGTGTGTGTATAGTGGCTATAGAATGTGTGTAGTGGATACAAAGTGCGTGAGTAAAGTGGATACGCTGTTTATAGTGGATTCAGATTGTATGTTTGTGTAGTGGACAGAGTTTGTGTATAGTGGATGTAGTGTGTGTGTGTATAGTTAATGCAGTTTGTGTAGTGGATGCAGTTTGTGTAGTGGATGCTGTGTGTGTAGTGGATGCTGTGTGTGTAGTGGATGCTGTGTGTGTAGTGGATGCTGTGTGTGTAGTGGATTATGTGTGTGTGTGGTGAATGCAGTGTTTTTGTGTAGTGGATGATGTGTGTGTGTGTGTGTGTGTGGTTGTGTAGTGGATGATGTGTGTGTGGTTGTGTAGTGGATGATGTGTGTGTGGTTGTGTAGTGGATGGTGTGTGGTTGTGTAGTGGATGGTGTGTGGTTGTGTAGTGGATGGTGTGTGGTTGTGTAGTGGATGATGTGTGGTTGTGTAGTGGATGATGTGTGGTTGTGTAGTGGATGATGTGTGGTTGTGTAGTGGATGGTGTGTGGTTGTGTAGTGGATGGTGTGTGGTTGTGTAGTGGATGGTGTGTGGTTGTGTAGTGGATGGTGTGTGGTTGTGTAGTGGATGATGTGTGGTTGTGTAGTGGATGATGTGTGGTTGTGTAGTGGATGATGTGTGTGGTTGTGTAGTGGATGATGTGTGTGGTTGTGTAGTGGATGGTGTGTGTGTGTGTGTGTGTGGTTGTGTAGTGGATGCAGTGTGTGTGTGTGTGTGTGGTTGTGTAGTGGATGCTGTGTGTGTGTGTGTGGTTGTGTAGTGGATGCAGTGTGTGTGTGTGGTTGTGTAGTGGATGCAGTGTGTGTGTGTGTGTGGTTGTGTAGTGCATTTGTAGGCCATGGGTTGTGCACCCATACCCAGGGCCGGCGCGTCCATAAGGCGGCTCAGGCGGCCGCCTAAGGGCGCACCGGCCCGGGGGGCGCAAAAGTCCGGGTGACCAGCAGGAGGTTGGGAAGCGCACAGCTCCCCTCTCCTGCCGGTCACTTCTTGTAGCGTGACCGAGCGCAAGCCGGCAGTGTCGCGGACTGTGTGGAGGGGGCGGGGATATGAACACGTCATATCCCTGCTCCCTCTGTAGCACACAGCGCGGCTGGCGCCCAGCAGGGGCAGAGCTACCGCCGGCCCCTCACTTCAGCATGGGAGGAAGTCCCCCCAAGAAGAGAGCAGAGAGGAGGCAGAGATGAGGGGGGCTGGGCAGGACCAGCTCCTCCAACTCCCAACTACCTCAGGCAGCACTTTGGATCCCAGGTAAGCCACCCTCCTGAACCTGTCTGTCAGTGTGTGTGTGTATGTCTGTATGTCTGTCTGTCAGTGTGTGTGTATGTCTGTCTGTCAGTGTGTGTGTGTATATGTCTGTCTGTCTGTGTGTGTATGTCTGTCAGTGTGTGTGTATGTCTGTCAGTGTGTGTGTATGTCTGTCAGTGTGTGTATATGTCTGTCAGTGTGTGTATGTCTGTCAGTGTGTGTATGTCTGTCAGTGTGTGTATATGTCTGTCAGTGTGTGTATGTCTGTCAGTGTGTGTGTATGTCTGTCTGTGTGTGTATGTCTGTCTGTGTGTGTATGTCTGTCTGTGTGTGTATGTCTGTCAGTGTGTATGTCTGTCAGTGTGTGTGTCTGTCTGTGTGTGTCTGTCTGTGTGTGTGTCTGTCTGTGTGTGTGTGTCTGTCTGTGTGTGTCTGTCTGTCTGTCTGTCAGTGTGTGTGTATGTCTGTCTGTGTGTGTATGTCTGTCAGTGTGTATGTCTGTCAGTGTGTATGTCTGTCAGTGTGTGTGTCTGTCTGTGTGTGTGTCTGTCTGTGTGTGTGTCTGTCTGTGTGTGTGTCTGTCTGTGTGTGTGTCTGTCTGTGTGTCTGTCTGTCTGTGTGTGTCTGTCTGTCTGTCAGTGTGTGTGTATGTCTGTCTGTGTGTGTATGTCTGTCAGTGTGTATGTCTGTCAGTGTGTATGTCTGTCAGTGTGTGTGTCTGTCTGTGTGTGTGTCTGTCTGTGTGTGTGTCTGTCTGTGTGTGTGTCTGTCTGTGTGTGTCTGTCTGTCTGTCTGTCTGTGTGTGTCTGTCTGTCAGTGTGTCTGTCTGTCTGTCAGTGTGTCTGTCTGTCAGTGTGTCTGTCTGTCAGTGTGTCTGTCTGTCAGTGTGTCTGTCTGTCAGTGTGTCTGTCTGTCAGTGTGTCTGTCTGTCAGTGTGTCTGTCTGTCAGTGTGTCTGTCTGTCAGTGTGTCTGTCTGTCAGTGTGTCTGTCTGTCAGTGTGTCTGTCTGTCAGTGTGTCTGTCTGTCAGTGTGTCTGTCTGTCTGTCAGTGTGTCTGTCTGTCTGTCAGTGTGTCTGTCTGTCTGTCAGTGTGTCTGTCTGTCTGTCAGTGTGTCTGTCTGTCTGTCAGTGTGTATGTGTGTCTGTCAGTGTGTATGTGTGTCTGTCAGTGTGTATGTGTGTCTGTCTGTCAGTGTGTATGTGTGTCTGTCTGTCAGTGTGTATGTGTGTCTGTCTGTCAGTGTGTATGTGTGTCTGTCTGTCAGTGTGTATGTGTGTCTGTCTGTCAGTGTGTGTGTGTGTGTATATGTCTGTCAGTGTGTGTGTGTATATGTCTGTCTGTCAGTGTGTGTGTGTATATGTCTGTCAGTGTGTGTGTGTATATGTCTGTCAGTGTGTGTGTGTATATGTCTGTCAGTGTGTGTGTGTATATGTCTGTCAGTGTGTGTGTATATCTGTGTCAGTGTGTGTGTGTGTATATGTCTCAGTGTGTGTGTGTATATGTCTGTCTGTCAGTGTGTGTGTGTGTATGTCTGTCTGTATCATTGTGTATGTATGTCTCTATATGCCTCTCTGTTTCTTTATGTCTGTGTCTGTATTTCTGTGTGTGCCTGTGTCTGTATGAATGTATGTCTGTGTTTGCACGACAATGTACCTGTATGTGTAGATTGTATGACTGTGTTTGTTTGATTGTGTGCCTTTTATGACTGTGTGTCTGTATATCTTTGTGACTGTGTGCCTGAATAATTATGTCTGTGTGCTTGTATGGTTGTGTGTCTGTATGTTTGTGTATTTGTGCATGTATGTATTTTTGCCTGTATCCATGTCTATGTGGGAAAAAAAGAGAGATAGATAGGGGCTGAGGGGAAGAAAGAGACAGAAATGGGCTGGCGGGGAAGTAAGAAATACATAAGAGGGGTTGTAGGAGACACACTAAAGGGCACAAAGGGGCCAAAGGGGTAAGACATTGAAGAGGTTGGATATGCAACACTAATGGGGGCTAAGAAATTCAAAAGGGGGCTACGAGACACAGAGGTGAAGATGCATTGTTTATTTTTTGGGGAGAGGCGTGGGGTGGGGCGTCAAAATGCATCTTCGCCTGTGTAGTCAAAAATCCTAGCACCGGCCCTGCCCATACCATAGAGAATAAATGGTCACTGCAAGGGACCATCCGACTGAAGGTGGTTAAACATGGCGATGCAAAATAGGAATTTATTTAAATAAAGGTTGCTTTCAATACACAATAAAATAATTGCTTTGGCTAAATGTAATTTTTTTTGTGTCTTTGAAACTGTACCCAGTGTCATGTTTTGTCAACTTGACTGCTATTCACAAGGAAAAGTAGACCCTGTTTTACTTGATGTATTTAACGAAAACAAGAGCACTCAGGAAACAAATTCAAGCGATTCAGACCCAGGGAGCAGCGACATAGAAGCAGACTCGATAAAGTTTAATTTTGGTGATGGCTATGCTTAAAGGAACATTCTCATTACATCGTATTGTGTGGACATTGCAACATTGTAGTTTGCGGTTTGTTTGCTGCTACCACAATCATGTCCTTGTCGTTCAGTGATGGCTGTCTTTTGGCACTGAAAATAATTGAGAACTAAAATTCCCATGATGCTCAGCTAGCTTTCAGGCATTATGAGGAAATAAAGTTGAGAAATATCTGCGTTTTTTTGTGATGTTGGCTCTTCTGCTTGTGTAGACGTGTGTTTTTGGAGTTGTTTATTTTTACACTCTCTATAGCTATGACTTGCTTTTATATAGCCTTGTGATCACTGAACAATTACCCATCATCATTAATTGCTCCTTAAGAGATAATGTTATGTGTGTGGATTTTATTTTCAGTTAATAATTTTTTTAAACATGTCTCTCCTTTGCTTGCGAACATGTTAATGGTAGCGATGTTACCTTCACAGAAATCTGGCTGTTTCAATGCTCTCGAGGTCAGATCACACCAGCTGGAGAGAGTGCTTAAAAAGAACCACTCCTTACTATTTGGCTGCCAGCGAATTGAAGGCAGAATGTAGCCATTGTGCTTCTCAGGGAGCCAGTGTAGGACTGCTATACACCGTGTAAACAAAGCCAGTCTGTTCTCGTCTTTCCACATTTCAACTGCCCAGGAGATTGAATTTTATTTATTTATTTTTTCAATGAGCATCTGTCTGTAACACACTTTTGAGTTTAAAGGAACACATGTATTCCTGACCCTATAGTGCTTAAACCCACCATTTAGGTAGCTTGCCCTCCCCCCCCCCCCCACCCCTTTATCCCCCCTTAAAAGTTAATAAAACTCACCTTATTTCTAGCGCTGCGCGGGTCTGCCTGTGCTAGCCCTGCCCCTTGGTGACCTCATGAGCATTGCAGATTTTTTTTTTTGCCAAAAATCAGCAAGGGGGCCAAATGCCATTTTGGCCAATCAACACCTCTTCATTGAGATGCATTGAATCAATGCATCTCTATGAGGAAAATTCAGCGTCCCCATGCAGAGCGTGCTTACTGTGCAGCCCTGAGCCAGAAAGCACCTCCAGTGGCCATCTCAGGAGTGGCTACTTGGAGGTGTCCCTAGGGGCAATGTAAACACTGCCTTTTCTCTGTGTTTGCATGAAAATGCCAGCATATAATGGTTATACTCACCAGAACAACTACATTAAGCTGCAGTTGTTCTGGTGACTATAGTGTCCCTGTAAGTTTCACCTATAGATTTTTTTTTATTATTATTATTATTTTTTTTTTCCTAGAATTTTAGGCGTGTTTAATTTTGTCCTGTTTATATAGGAGTCTTGAATAGGAAGACTTCACACGTCCAGAGTAATTCCATCGTATTTGCCAAGCATTGTACGTCCTAGTTTCATTACATTGCGACTATGGCAAACAAAACCTGTCACATCTGGAACTAGAATAATTTGGAATCCTGATCATTAAAGTGGAGTCAATTTTTGTTTTTGTTTTTTAATTTTATTTTAGTGTTTTTTTTTGTTTTTGTTTTATATATACACATCTGTTTTCCATATTTTAAATAACAGAAACTGCCTTCTAATATCACAACTGCTCTCTGAGAAAGCACAGAACAGAATCTGTCAAAGGTTTGTGTTTCCTGTGATATCCAGGCATAAAGAAATATTGCTGCGTGTTAAACTTGTGAGTGTTTGAGATGAGAGGAGTTGCAATTGTCCTCCACAGATTCCCCTTTATATCAATTAGAGAACCGCTTGTGACCTTAAAGGGACACTAAAGGCACCAAAACAACTTTAGTTTTATGAAGCAGTTTTGGTGTATAGATTATTCTCACGCGGTCTCACTGCACAACTCTGCCTTTGAGGAGTTTAATTACTTTGTTGATGCACCCTTGTCACATCTCCCTGCATGTGATTCACACTCTCTGTAAATAGATCTAATGTTTAAACTTCCTTTATGGCACATCCTGTCTAATACTTTTGCAGGTACCTCTTCTTTGTAATTAAAGTTAAATGTACAGAGCAGGATATAAATGCTTCTAAAGTAGGTTGACATCTGATTGAATATAAAGTCATTTTCTTTAATGCAGACTGTGTGATTATCAGCCGGGGAGGTGTGGCTAGGGCTGCATAAACAGATGCAAAAGTGATTTAACTTTTAAAAGGCAGGTAATTGAGAAGTGAGGCTGTAGGGCATGATCTATACACCAAAACTGTTTCATTAAGCTAAAGTTGTTTTGGATTGTACTAGATAATGGGAAAAGTAAATCATTGCATGTGCCTAAGTCAGACTGTTTTTTTGTTTTTTTTACATATAAATAGGTATAAAACGGAGGCATATGTAGTATTTTATATGGCGGTAAAATAGTCACAATTGAATGAGGGGTACAGATTAGATTGTACTGTTATTACAATTTCTTTTATGCTAGCTATTTCTTGACAATTTGTTATTTAAAATGTATCTTATATGGTGTTACTATTTGTTTCTTTTAATGATCTGTTACTTGATGATGTTTATTTGGGGTATCTGTGTAATGCTGGCACCCTCTGCATACTCTTTAACCCCTTCCCAATGCAAGACAAAAAGTTTCCATCATGCTTGTCCAAGCGTTAAGGACGCATGAGGGAAAATTTCTGTCATTTATTTAAGTTAACCTTAATCAAGGGGTTAACGCTCCTCCGGTCTGCCTCGGTATTTGAGGCAGACCGGGAGCACCCGGGACTCCTAATCTGCCTCCCTGCTCTTCCGCGTTCAACGTGAAGTGCAGGGAGACTGATCAGTGCTAACTATCTTCTCCCTACAAAAAAAAATAGTTAAAGTAAAATCCCACCCCCTTTCCCCTGCTTTATTAAAATTAAACCCTTCACTGTCATTTGATCACTGACTACAGTGATCAAAATACAGATCACAGTATTTTTTTTAAAAATTTTTTTTTTTTTTATCCCTCCGGTGTTAAATTTATTTTATTTCAATATTTTAACATTACGTTTTTAGCTTGCTGCGGTGGGGGAAAGTTAGTGGGGAATTTGATGCTAGCTAATACCTAATGGTATCTGAATTTCATGCTAGATAGGGGTTAACAGTAGGAATAAAGTTAAAAAAAATCCCGCCCCTGTTTACCCAGTCCTAATAAAAATTAACCCGTTCCCTGCAGTTGATCACTGCCTGCAGTGATCAAAATATAAATCGCTGTATTCTGCTGCTATTCAGACGTCATAGCTGAGCAACCTATGTAGTGTTATACTGCCATAGCACATATAGGGTTTGTGAAATATACAGTAGAAGCTCACTGTGTGGGTCTCACTGTGTGGGTCAAAAAGGCAGAAAAAATGCTTACTACCACTACACTTTGTACAAGTTAGCGGAAAAATTATCCCATGCGAAGGTTCAAAAAAAAAAATGCATTTTGGATGTCTTCTTTAAGAAATAATATGCCTTTATGGGGTAGTTAAAATTTGTAGCCTGCTAAAATACTCCAAAATGGGACATGGACACAGAGTATAAAGTTTGGAGATAAATAAAATACTGGAATGGCTGTGTCTCAAATGTGCCCCTTCAACATCCACATATACCTGGCAAAGGTACATACGGGGGTATTACTGCACTCAGATGACATAGCTGAGCAACCTACGCTAAGGTTCAAAATATGCCTATTTAAATACCCTGGGATGTCGTCTTTAAGAAATGGTATGCCTTTATGGGGTAGTTGGAATATGTCGCCTGCTAAAGTGCTCCAAAATGGAACATGGAGCCATCAACACCATCTATGAAAATTCACACTTAAAACATGAGCCTGTCACGTCTCTTTTAGTCTTTTACAGCACTAGAACTTCCCAAAATAGTGTCCAGGTTATGCATTGGGCATATTGTTTTATTGTTTGCAACTGTGCATAATGTGCGGGCTGTGATGACAATGGTACATATAAAGTGTAAGATTTTTGTTCTCACCACAAACCTTGATATAAATTGGTGAAAAAATAGTGACAAATTAAGGCACAATAAACGCCACATAAGATCCTGGAGTGACTCCTTTCTCAAATGTAAGCCGTTTTTGGGGTTATTTGAACAGTCAAACTGCTTTTATTTATGTATTTATTTTTTAATCCTGCTTAATAGCTTTATAAATTATTGATTTTTGTGTAGTGTAGAATTTCTAAAATGCATGATTCTACTTGGTATATTGCTGATGATTGAACCAATTTAACAATGTACAAGGTTTTTTTTTTATATAGTTTACTTGCAGTTAAACTTTAATCTTTAAAGGGACACTATAGTCACCTGAACAACTGCAGCTTTATTTATTTATAAAATATTTTACCAGGAAAGATACATTGAGATTTCTCTCGTTTTAAAGTATGTCATGGGTCCACAAATCATTGCGTTGTTACATTAGGGT
This sequence comes from Pelobates fuscus, assembly GCF_036172605.1. Classification (NCBI taxonomy): domain Eukaryota; kingdom Metazoa; phylum Chordata; class Amphibia; order Anura; family Pelobatidae; genus Pelobates; species Pelobates fuscus. Next base: position 32,165,979 of record NC_086323.1, on the reverse strand, counting down.
ACAATTTTTTGTTCTCACCACAAACATTGATATAAATTGGTGAAAAAATTGTGACAAATTAAGGCACAATATACGCCACAATGAGGTTGTTCAGGTGAGATCCATAGCTCCCTGCAGCCTTTCTCATGTAAACACTGTATTTTCTGAGACAATACAGTGTTTACATTGAAAGCTAGGGACACCTCCAGTTGCAGTCACTCAGAGTGAACCAGAGGTGCTTCGGAGTTGATGGTGCCTCCATCCATTCAGATCTGCTGTCAGCAGAGCACAGGGCAGCACTGTGCACAGCATCCTGTGATTCAGTATCTCCTCCCTCTGCATGCAGACACTGAACTTTCGGATTCATTGATTCAGTTCATCTCTATGAGGAGATGCTGATTGGCCAGGGCTGTGTTTGACTCATGCTGGCTCTGCCCCTGATCTGCCTCTTTGTCAGTCTCAGCCAATCCTATGGGGAAGCACTGTGATTGGATCAGGCTACCACATGTCAGCAGACTGCTTGTTTTTATGAGTCGAACAGCATGCAGATTTACACAGTAAGTTGAGGATTTTTTTTTTAGGGAAATGACTTCTGATTAGTTTTGGTTGTGTAGTTGTTTCTAAGAGTATTCTGACTTCACTATGTGTACTTTAATGGTTATTGTGAACGGTCTACATAAAGCGACCCCCTGATGGGTTGTTGAATGTTTTTTGTTTTTTTGTTTTCCTTTCCTTATGCCACTTGTATCTGATCATACTCTCTTCTTTGCCAATTGCCTTTATTTATACTTATCCTTTCTTCCTTCATTGTATTTTGATACATGGGGGGCCTTCGTTTTGTTCTCCTCTTGTTATGATGCATCTTGCCCTTCTGTGGGATTATTTAGGCTGCTGTATTGTGGGTAAATTGGAACTTTGCTTAAGCTCTGCCTATATTCTTTGCAGTTTATCCCATGCGATAAAGTTATCCCTACTTTTCATGATGTAGAATGAAAAAAAAACAAAAAAAAAACTAAAATAAATAGAAATGAGACAAAGAGGGCAAGTGACTGAGCTGTTTTAGAATAGCTGATATTGTGCATACATCATGTAGGATGGATCACCAACGAGAATTGTAACACTGTTTGACAGAAATTAACATCCTACTGATGATCCGGGTGAGAATTCATGGATTTTAACCTCTAGTGCAGAATGTTTAAAAAGCTATGTTTTGGTTTGTGGGTTTTTTTGTTTTTGTTTTTTGTACATGCAGGCTGACTTTTCTGAAAGATTTCATTAATAAAGATGTTAGTCAGAGCAAAGTTAAAATGCAACTACCACATCAAAACTACTTACTTTTTAAAATTTATTTCATCAAGCATTGAAATGAAATATGTATTTGAATTGATTTTATATGTAAAAATAATTAAATTAGAAAAACTTCAGTATATGACCGGACCCTTCAGCCATATGCATGCACCTGGAGCCAAACTGTATGTGAAAACGGACAGTCTCTATGGTTTTCCCGGTTTCTCTGCAGGGAGGGAAGCAGGGAAGATCATAGAGACCAACTCATAATGCAAAGTACGGACCCTTTAAATGTACAGATCTACCAGCTCTGTGCCTGGACTGGACTGGATTGTGAGGTCCATTGCTAAATCATTAATATACCCTTTAAAATGGAGCATCTCATGAAAAATGGTTAACACAAATTATAGGTGATTTTTTTTTAGGTTTTACTAATTGGTGGTATATTCTGTTTGGGGGCTTTCTAGGTGTCCGAATCGTTAACTTTCTTTAAGTTCTGCAATAATTCTTTAACGATGTTACAGAGAATGAACAAGAAGCTTCATGTATCTAGAGATTGATCAAATTTGCAATAAATTCATTTGTGTGCCATTAAATATGTATTTTACCAAAAATTGTACTTTTGTTTTTTTCCCCCACAGGCTGTGGAGTATGAAGGATGGAATGACTTTTTCTTCATCGTTGAGTTTACCATGTCCTGTGTAATGGGGTAAGTTGTTGTTTAGCTTTAAACCTCTGAGTTTGATATTTTACTCTGCAAAAAAAAAAAAGAGAGAAATTTTACCTACCTCATCCCTAGCGCTGAGACTCCTTCGGCACTGCTGTCCGCTCATCCTCTCTTAACATATTCCTGGAGGTGTTCCATCAGGATGACAGTCCAATCCAGTTCTCCTTATAGAGAGGGGCATTGTGGACTGTAGGAGCATGTGGCAATCCACCAATTATTCTCTTATTATTATTATTATTATTATTAATAATTAGATGCAAGCTTTGATGGCGCTAGGCATGCGTGTGACGTCACAGTATGCCCCGGGTATGAGAGCCACGATATAACCGCCCCAAAAATCCCAAATGACAAAATCCATTTTAGATCACAGTAAAGCGGTGTGCACTGCAATCATCTTAATAGGGAGACGATAGTAAATAAAGTGTTTATTAGAAAAAATTAACAATGATGTTCCAATTTGAATTCAGTCCAGTTTGGTTCCGTTTCAGGGGTGCAGGTTCAACCCTCCAGAAATGAAATCAAATGATTATGCTTGTAATTGCACCAAAAGTCCCACTTTATGGCTCCCAAGCCCCCAAATAAAATGAGGCCACTCAAGGAGAACCAAATATTGCATTGCAATGTTTTTATTTTGAATGAGCATTCTATTCTCAATGTCTATGTTCTTTACGTAGAGGTTCCAATTCTGAGAATTTTGTAACCTTGATTTTCCTGTGTTACGTTTCTATCCAGTCCATTTTAAGCACAACTTAGTGTGGCATACTGCCGGGGCTGGGTTATCAGCCAAGAGACATGCGTGGAGAATGGTTTTCCCAGCCGCTGCAAGTACTATCTGAATAAACCTTGATTGATGTGGAACACTATTAGGAGAGATAACGGATATAGACAATTATACAATTCCTGAGGACAGTGTCAGAGTCCCTGTTTGTGTGCTGGGAACATCTGTGATGTGTTGCCTTGCGGTGAGATGGTTGGAACTGTTTTGAAGGTGTCTATGTGTATCTGCGACTTCTGATATATCTCTATATTGACCATCTGTAGAGATAGTCAGGGAATGATACAATTTCTAATACCTGTCGGAGTCTGTAATTTATCAATATGTCGTGCTGGTGGTATTTTATATTTGAACTTTGAGGATAACCTTTAACCAAGTACATTTTTTGTGTTTTTTGTTTCAGGTTTATTCTAATGTATTCTACGGTTCTATGCACTCACTATAATTCTGCCCTGACAACTACTATCGTTGGCTGCATTAAAGTAAGTTAAAAAATAAACAACAAAGAAAAATCCCAAAAAGTTAAAGCCTGTCTGTGGTGCCTTTATTCAGTCAATCAGCCATCGTAAGACTGATGAGCAAGACTGATGAGATATCTATAGAATGCTAGGGATGTGTATCAGTAGGTCACTGGCTGGACATGATGTGAAAGGTAGTTTAGAAGTATTGTGGGTGATGTGGTTCACAATACCTGCTCTGGGCCATGGGTAGAACTCTGAACGTTTACAGAGAACTACCAGGGAATTCAAAGTGAGTCTCAAATGTAAGGCCAATATAGCCAAACTGGAAGCGTGTTTGACTTTGAGAATTTTTCCAGTTCGGCTACTTTGGCCTTAAATGTGAAATTCTCTTTGAATTTCTGCACCATCGGCAGAACTCTTTAATGCCTGTCCTTATCTTTTATGTCACACCCTCATGTCAGACTGCCTTGAAGGAACACGGCTAACTTATATGTATTCCTAACGCTATTGTGTCCTAGTCCCTCGTTATATTCACTGTCCCCTCCAAAAAAATGTAAACGTAATAAAAGGCTGACTTAGCTTTTTTTCTAGCACCAAGACTCACTCCTCCTCCTGTGATGTCATCCAGGAGGCATTGCTTACTGTCAGGCAAGCTTCATGGCCATCAAGGTGCTTCTCATAAAGAAAACTTTAAACCAATGCTGCGTTTTGATGAAGATGGGCATTGAACGTCAAACGACCGAGTGAAACGGTCTTTGCAGCGCAAGCGTCACTGGTGTCTTTCAAGAAGACAGCCACCAGAGGCATGTTTAACCCTTCAATCAAAGCATTGCCGTATCTATCAAATGTCAGTGTTGTAGTTTGAAGGGCTAAAAGAAGAGATGAGGTGGTTTGTGCGCCTTTAGTTGTCCTTTAATCTCTCCTTTAATCTTAAAACCTAGATGAGTTATATTCTAATTATATCTATATCACGAAAATAACAGTTTATATATTTAGATTCAGATTTATATTTTATTGTTTTTATGTAAACCTGTTCAGTTTCTTTCTTTTTTTTTTTTTTAATACACCGGTATAACCATTATTTTTCTCTTGGCTACAGAATATTTTGATTACTTACCTTGGAATGTTTTTTGGAGGAGATTACATCTTCACTTGGACAAACTTCCTGGGATTAAATATCAGGTATCTAAGCTCTACGCTGACTAATTCTGTCTGAGCTTTGCATTGATGGGTTCGAAGATAAAATCTTTAAAGTACAATCTTTCCCGGTAACATTCAGTGTTAACAGATTCAGTCAACAGTTTCAGGTTACGGTTAAATTAGATTTCTGGTAAATGTAATTAGTAACCTGAACATGAATCCAGGGTAACGTCCATTTGTCTTGCTGACCCAGCTAACACATTTCCCATCTGAAGGTGGTTATTTAAAAACAGAATATGTTTTTATTCTGTGTATTTAATGATGTGGGTTAATACAATGAGCTACATATGGCTCGTTCTTGGTTACTTTTCACCTGGAGACATTCAATCGACTATGAATTCATAATATATGGATTGATGCATTATTTAAACAGTCTTTGTGTTTATGATTAGCATGTTTTGTACCTTCATTTAAACTTGGAGTTTGTAAAATCTGTCTTTGTAAACACTAGGAGTTATCTAGCAGTAGTGGAGAAATAACAATGAAGAACAAACCTTGCTTATATTTAGACTGCTGTTGTTTTGACCTTGCAAATCCCTTGTCAATTCTCCATCATTCCCAGTTTATTGAATAAACTCTGTTGGTACTTGCCGAATAAACTCGGTTGGTCCTTGCCAAAAATACACCAGTCCATCAACTACTGTAAGAATGGAACATGCAACAAAAATGCTGGTGCAGCAAAGTGCTACTTTTTAATTTCATTAAATCAATTAGCACTTTGTTGTACCGGCATTCTTGTTGAGCTTGTTCCATTTTTATTAAAGAAATAGTTACTAAACGATTCAGTATATTGCACATGTAGCACAAGTTAAGTGACAGCTCGAAGATCTAATTAATGGTGATGTCACTGTTTTGTTAATAAACTGATGCAAAGATAGTGTTGATTAGTGCACTTACACATTGCTGTCATACTGAAGATGCTGGGGTGTCAAAGTACTGGTTGAAATGTTTCAGCATGGGATTTTGTCCAGTCTTGACATACATTCAAATTCTAATATGTATCTGTTTATTTTAGCATTGCTGGAAGTCTGGTCTATTCCTACATAACATTTACAGAAGAGCAATTGAGTAAACCCTCCGAGGCAATCGCAAAGCTGGACATAAAAGGGAAAAGCGCTGTGTGATTGGACAGACAATCCGATTGGTCCATGATACTCTGTTCATCGGGAGTACGACTAGCACACTTAAAAAGGCTATTGCTAATTTGCACATTTATCAGATTGAAATAATCGATGCCTTTTTATACATATTTTAGACATGTTCTTAGAGAAACTAATTTAAAGAGCAGTAAAAAAAATCCTTATTTTTGTAATAACACAATTGTTTGAATTTTCAAAGCATTTCAATCAGAAACGAGGCTGTATAGGAGGATGTATGGGATCCACCTATAGTCTAACAAAGATCAAAGTTTTTTTTTAAGATGTATTCATGTGGTTAAATATATTTCAGATCGGTTTGGACTGATATCAGTCAGATGCAACAAACTGGCCTCTGATGGGTTTTAGTTAATTAATTGTGTACAAGACGGGCTGCAATGGCATACCTTGCCATTCGGACCGTTCGTCTGAATCAGATGCCTTTTAATCCACACCCAGACAAATTGGTCAACTGGGATTTACCTGTGGAATCTTATAAATATATATCTTCCTAATGACCTTTGCAGTTGGGTCTATAAGGGAAAATGAATGCACAACCGTGGATTGACTTGTATTAACCACTAGTTGGGTTGGGTTTTATTTTATATAATGTATGATGCAAATTATTTTAATAATTTTGGAACAAGAACTAGTGTTGATGATCTGTTTAAATCTGCAGATTTAAAGGGAAATTTTCATACTATGTATATTTTTTTTTTTTTGTAGTTTCTTTAATATTATTTTGTCACTTAAATCGTTTTTGCTGCTGTGACTCCATAAAATCACAAAGCCCATGCGTTATAGCCACACAACTTTAAATTTTCTGTGTTGACGCTTCAACGTACCCCATCTTGCTGCACTAAAGTCAGGTTAAAATAGATTTTCAAAGTGCATTTTTCCGTGCTCGTGTTGAAGAACCGCTAGTAAATCTGGGCGGGATACATCAATTATGCTTCTCAGAGTACATTCTCAGCGGCATTTTAAAGAAATAACCTTGCCATACAGTACAAAGCATGCCGATTTAACCGGTTAGCAGCCAGTTTTATTATGTCATGTGTATGATATCCCGGCCAACTAAGTGGAACCGTGTTCTTCCCATAACCCCTAACATACAATACAAACATAGTTTCATAACATTGTAGTGTTGGGCTATCTTTTAGAGTCCCCGGACCCTAGTGGCCGTCTGAGTGAATGCCGCTAAAGATGTACCTAGGAAGCAATGTAAACACTGCCTTTTCTCTGAAAAGGCAGTGTTTACAGTGCTGACACTGCAGGGACTGACTACAGAAACCAGCTGTTCTGGTTGTTTTAACTGCTGTTTTTGTTTTTATTTATTTTTAGTTCTTCATATGGGCAACAGGACATTCCTGTCTACTTGATTCCACTGGTTAGACATGTAGAATGTACACAATCAGTAAATGACATTACATATACTCTGACTCAATGTCAAGTTCAGAGCGATACAAATAGGCAGTTTGTGTAACTTTAATACACATTTGAACTGCTTACTGTACTATTATGTAAACATTAAATTAAAGGGACACTATAGTCACCCAAAAAACTTTAGCTTAATGAAACCGTTTTGGTGTGTAGAACATGCCACTGCAGTCTCACTGCTCAATTCTTTGCCATTTGGGAGTTAAATCACTTTGTTTATGCAGCCCTAGTCACATCCTCCCTGCATGTGACTTACACAGCTTTCCAACACTTCCTGCAAAGAGTCTTCGAATGTTTACACTTCCTGTATTGAAAATACTGTTTCATTTAGAATTTCTCATCTCCTGCTCTGTTAGTAGCTTTCTAGATCCCGCAGGAGCCTCTTGTACGTAATTAAATTTCAATTTACAGAGCAGGAGATAAAAACTTTTACAGTAAGTTACATCTGATTGAAAGTGAAACCATTTCTTTTCATGCAGGCTATGTGAGTCACAGTCAGGGGAGGTGTGGCTACGCCTGCATCAACAAAAATCAAGTGATTTAACTTCTAAATGGTGGAGAATTGAGCGTTGAGACTTCAGGGGCATGATCTATACACCAAAACTGCTTTATTCAGCTTAAGTTGTTTTGATCACTATAATGTCCCTTTAATTTATCAGTAGTCCTTTATTCTGTGCAAGCTTGTAAAATACAGCTTTTTAATTTTATTTTTATTTATTTTTTAGTGAAAATTTCCTTTTAAATGCCTGAGAAGCAGAGCGATAAAAAGTTGTGACATAAAACTTCTTTATCTGAAATGGCATTCAAACGTGGTTTATGAAATGTTCTGAGAGTGTTGTTTTTTTTCTGAGGCTTTTATAAAACAAACCAAATTTCTCCCTGACCAGACCTCTCTATTGGAGAAAAGATCGCCTCTGTTCTAGGAGCAGGCATGGTCCGCTCGGAATTATTCATGAAAAAAACATGAATGTAGCTACTTCGTGAGATCATAACCAACTTCCAAGATTCTTCATGCATCTCCTAATAGGTTTCATTTATGTTTTCATGAATGGAACATCTTGGCATGACATTGCATGATCGTTTTGTTTTTATTTTCTTCACTAATCCATTAAATCCACCCCCTGTAGGCAATGAATGTGAAAATAATCATTGAGATAAATTATCTATTCAGTTCAATAGTTCCTTGGTATAGAACCTACTAACCTTGACTGCAGCATTGCACTGTCTGCAGATCTGTGGGTGAAACATTATATTAACACCTACCTACAGTTTCCCCTGTGTTCCGATTTCATTTGTTCTGCTTGGGAACATTTTCCTAAACACAGCAGCTATCCACCATGGCACAAACATGCCAGCATTTGGACAAATATCAGTTATGTCATACTTTTCTCTTTCCCCTCCATCCCATGCTAAAAGAATTAGTAACCAACTTACGTGCTGTGGTTGCTTTGCCAGCGAGTTGGAGATCTGCCTATATGAGGGTTCTCCTGCTCTCCCTTGTCAGTCAACTGCTGGTATAAAGATCCATGCCAAAGAATTTGACTGGTGAGGAGTGACCCATTTTAAATACATTTTGTTAGCTTTGTTGATCCTTTAAAAAAAAATATAGTTTGTGCCTTTTTTACATTTATTTTCCCCCCCCCAAGGGACTGCCTTTTCAATTAAATTAGATCTGTTGTTTGTTTCTGGAGTATTACAGGGGCCTGCAAAGCTGTGGTTTGTGGCTCTGGCAATCAATGGATTAACCGTATTAGTTTGCGAGCAATAATGATCACCTTTTATACTTTAAAGTGTTCATCTCCTATTATCACAGTCCTGTAACTGTTCAATAGTTGATCTCTTGTATAGATTGTTTTATTTTTTTATATTGTACATTAGCCCTTTGACTGCTAGAAGGGATAAAGTATTGCTCTAATCAGAAAGTGTTACATGTTTATAAGAGGTCAAACCAGTTTCTATACATAGATTTTAACGCCCTAGCTCTGCGTCTAAGGGATTTTATATAGCATAGGTTACAATGCAACAAATGTGAATTAAAATGGTAGAATTTTGGGTGCAGAGAGTTAAAGGAAAGCTATTAAGTATTGAAGAGGCCTTATTCATTTCAAGTATTGGCATTTCCATTTGTACATGTAATCTATGTCAAACAATTTTACTCATTAAAAATTATATATATATTGTAATTTGTCCTTTGTGTTTTTTTGTTTTGTATTTTTTTTTTTTTTTTTTTTCAAACGTTGTGCCTGAATTTTAAGTCTTCTATATTGTAGATACAGGACCATCATTTGAAATGAAGTAATCTCTTCAAAAGATCTCTAGAACATGTAGATGTGGCCACAAAATTTGGCACCCGGCTGGTAGGATGAAGACTGTAGTGGTCTGTTTCTATCTGTCAAAGAACCCCAAAAGAATCCGGGGTAATTTGATTCCATTTCTTCTCTATATTTTCCTTGTTCAGAGGTATGCTCAGAAAAACTTTCTTCACTGACATCATGAAGTCCAGAAACTCTCAGTGAAGAATGTAATGAAGGGAAGTGGTGATAGCAGAAAGATACAAAGGAACGTTCTCAAGATTTTTTTTCTGGTACAGAAGCCAAACAAGACATCCAGACCCATTCTGGACTTGAAACAGGTAAATCCACATGTAGTGAAGAAACTTCAAATAGAGACAATTCAATTAGCAATCCAGCTTCTTCAACAGGGAGATCGCATAATTTTTTTTAGACTAAAAGGATGAATATCTCCACTTTCTAATTTCACAGATATTGTGTTCTTCACCAATGCCACAGGGATCCTTCTCTGGATCATCTAATGCCTTTTATGGGTATCCACGCTCTAAAGTTTCAATTGGTGGATGACTACACCTTTTCTTTCCCATGGCCTTTTATTCAGGCTCAAAGAGATCATTACTACAGCATTGGGTTGGGTAGCACATATGATGGGTCAGCAGTAAATGTTCAGTGTTAGATCTCAGACAGTAGAAATTCAAATTTCAATGAATATATGGCAACGTTTGTGGCTCTCATGTATTTCATGGGGAGGATAGGTCAAAATATTCAGATCAGGTCAATAAACGTGGCGACCATAGCCTGTCTAAACAAACAGTGTGGAACTCATTGTTACTCCATTACCTCCTTGAGCAATGACAGCATGATTTTGGCCAAAGATAATTTGTTTGCTCTTTCAGCCGTTCTTATTAAAGGGCTTTTCTTGCAGAGTGCATTATACAGGGAAACTGGTATCTTTCTAGGGACATTTTTCAGGAGATGATAGAAAGGTTCAGTCAGCTGAAAATAGATTTGATGGCCTCTTGTTTTAATGATAAAAGTGAGTCTTTGCTTCTGTCGACAAGAGCAAAAAGATTTCCTGGGTTTTCTAGCCATGAAATGGAAATTCCATCTCTTGTACATTTTCCTTCCAATTGTCTTTTATTCCAAGGGTGACACAGAAAATCAAAGGGAATTCTTGGATTACCGTTATGCCCTTTTGGCCTATGAGAAGTTGGTCCTCCATTCTGACGTGCCTTTTTAGGACAACATTCAGGAGTATTATTGGATCCTGCTAGAGCCCAAAAAACCTTAAAATTGAAAGCATTGCATCTGAACGGCACTCATCTCCTCCATCTGTCCTCTTCAAGGAAGCAAACAAAGGTGATATGGCATCCAAAATAACATAACAAATCAAAGAAACAGTTTTGCTGGCAATCAAGGAGGAGACATATTAGTGAAGTAAGCAATGAGCTCAATCCATTGGAGCTGTTTCAACTTCATGGGTCTCTAAGGCATTGGCTTCTCCAGAAGAAATTTAAAAGCCATCAATTGGCACCTTGACCAAGCATTAGTTTAGACATTAAAGAATCATCTTTTGGGCATAAGGTGTTAAAACTAAAAACGGACTCTTTTATTTCAAGCTTATGTGTGTAGTGCCTATATACACAGGGAAAAACATAAATTTTACTTACCGAAAATTTCTTTTTCCTGAAGATTAGAGGCAGTGCTTACACCATGGGGATATCCAATCTGGAGGGAAAAACAGGCAGGCAAATCTCCAAACATTTTAACCCCTCCCCTAATTACCTCCTTTCCAATAAGTAGCAGCTCCTCCTGATCATCCCCAGACAATACATAAGCCAAATAGCTGCAAAATTACTTAGTTTATTAGAAAAAGGGGCGGGAATTGTAGCACTGCCTCTAATCTTCAGGAAAAAGAAATTTTCGGTAAGTAAAATTTATGTTTTTCCTTTCAGATTAGAGGCAGTGCTTACACCATAGGGATATAATAAAGCAAATCCTGAGGGCGGGTTTCAGTTCACTACTGCTTGAAGCACCCTGCGCCCAAAAGCTGCATACTCTGAGGCCAGTATGTCCCACTTGTAGTGTCCTGAGAACGTATGGAGAGAGGACCGATTAGCAGCTGAACAAATTCGAGACGGAGAAGTAGCTGCACGCAGAGCCCCTGACGGCGAAACAGCTCTAGTAGAATGTTCCTTTATAGGGCCTGCAAATTCCGAGACACTCTTAGAATAAGATAACAGAATACAATCCTTCAGTCATCTAGCCAGAGAACTCTGCGAAACCAACATACCTTTCTGTGTGCCTATGAACAAGACAAACATACCGATATCCTAACGGAAGGATTCCGTAGCTTTAGATATTGCCAAAGACCTATCGTTACGTCTAAGCAGAGAAAATTACATACCAAGGCATTAGACGGATTCCGAGACAAGGTCGGCAAAACCACTACTCGGTTGACATTGGCAACAGAAAAAACTTTAGTGATACCTGAAGGATCGAGCTTCAGAACCTCCTTGTCCTGATGAAAACCAAAAAGGGAAAATACTCCCGAAGCGCTCGGAGCTCACATACTCTATTAGCTGACGAATAGCCATCAAAGGAAAACGGTATCCAAAGAAAACATCTTCAGGGAACTTCTTCCAATGGTTCAACAGGCGGTACTCAAAGCGCGGAAAGGACCAAATTCAGATCCCAGGGAGGACAGGTTTCCCCAACAAAGGGCACCAAACGTGTCAGAGCTCTGAAGAACCTTGAAATCAGAAAATTCGAGGTGAAACATCTGAGGGAGAAGAAACCGATAGCAGAAAAATGTAAACTAAACGAAGCAGGTTTAAGACCTTTGCCAATCTCATCTGAAGGAAGCATAGAATCCTCTGGATGGACGCGGAAACAGGTTTGACTTCAAACCTACAACATCGCTGAAACTTCCAAATCCTAACGTAGAACCTTGAAGTAGATGCCAACAAAAAAAAAAATTTATATAACTTCAGGATCCAGACCTTTACACTCTAAATCTGGAGTCCAGAAACCAGGCCGTCAATCGGAAACTCCGAAGGGCCGGAAGAGGCACCATGGCATCCTCTAGAATTACTCCTGAAAAGAGGAAGCTTCCAAAAGGTGGCCCCCGGAAGGTTCAGGAGAACCGAGAACCAACTACTTCTTGGCCACCCTGGACGGATTAGGATAATACTTACATTTCCCAGCCTTACTTTTTTGAAGTATTCTGGGAATAATCACTACTGGCGGGAAGCTATATGCCAGGTTGAACTTCCATGGTAATGACAGGGCATCTATGAAATCCGGCCTGTCTGCTGGAGTTAGGGATGCAAAACGTCTTGTCTTCCTGTTCACTCTGGGTGCCATCAGGACTATCTCCGGAACACCGAAGCGGACTGTGCTGAACTTGAAAGTTCTGCATGACAGGGACCAAAACTGCTTGTTTCAAATGATGCCTGCTCAGGGCATCTGCCACCACATTGAACTTTCCTAAAATGTGAACTGCAGAGATTGACATCAGGTGCACTTCTGCCCACAGCATGATCATTGAACAAAGGCTTTCTAATCTTGATGATCTCGTACCTCCCTGTATGTTCAAATACGCCACTGTCGTTCGATTGTCTGAACGAATTCGAATATGTTGAACTTTGAAGAGAAACTGAAACGCCAAGAGTGCCATCCATACGGCCTTTAATTCCCTGAAGTTCGAGGAACTTCTCATATCCTTCTCTTGCCAGGACCCCTGCTTCTATACGTCTTCCAGATGGGTCCCCCAGCCCAGCGCAGAGGCGTCTGTTGATATGATAGTAAAGGACTTCATCCGGAAAGACAGACCCCCATGGAGGAATCGAGAAAATGTCCACCACTGCAGACTTTTCAAAATTAGATCGTTAAACCTCATCAGCCTATCTAGGCCGAGTTCCTGTTGATACCAGACCTGCAGAATGTAACTTTGTAGAGGTCTCATTCTGGCTATTGCCCAAGCGACTGCCGGGATTGAGGCTGTAAACAGACCCAGCAAGCACCTGGCATCTCTGATTGAAAGCATACTTTTTTCTCAGAGATTCCGGATTAACCGCTTGATCTTTTAGTATCTTCCCCTCGTGCAGGAATAACTTCATCGCGATAGAATCCAAAAATAGACCCAAGAACTGGATCCTTTGAACTGGCACTAGTTCCGATATGTCGAAATCTATTAGCCAGCCCTGCTTTTCCAGCAAATTGATGGCTGTCCCCAGGTCTAACTGTAGTTGAACTTGGGACTCTGCAAACAACAGCCAGACGTCCAAATATGGAATGACAGCGATGCCCATACTTCTTAGAAAGCTTGAACTACTACTCGAAGCTATGTGAATACTCTGGGCGCTGATGCCAGGCCGAAAGGTAGTGCTCTGAATTGGTAATGTATGGTTACCAATTGGCAGCACACCGCATCCGTAGAAAACTTTTGCTGGATGCTGCTATGGGTACATGAAGATAGGCATCTTTCAAATCCAGGGAAGCAAACCAATTATGTGGGTGCATAAGCAGAGCAGCCGACTTTACTGTTTCCATGAGGAATTTCTTTATGATAATCCGCTTTTTTACGGCCTTTAGGTCTAGGATAGGTCCAAACGAACCATCTGGTTTTGGCACCAAGAAAAGTCTTGAATAGGTGCCTTGATGTCTTCCTTTAGAGGAACTTCTTCCACCACTCTTTTAGTAACAGAGTCGATACTTCTTCCTATAATCAAAGGCTCTTTCTGTTGACCTTTGAAATAGTTTCTAAGAGAGGAACTTCTAAATGAGGGAAGTGTCTCTGCGTTACGGCTTCTAACTGCTTCCCATACGATACTGGTAAAGCATTCCTTCCTTCCTTCACCTGTTTCAACAACTCATCCAGCTTTGAACCGAAAAGTCTTCCAGGTTCAAAAGATAGTTCACACAGTGAATTATCAGGTGTCGCATCTGCTGACCAATTTCTAAGCCAAAGTGCTCTTCTGGCGACTGTTGAAATACCTATATTCTTGGCCGATAATTTCAGGCTTTCTGCAGAGGCATCCACTAAAAATCAGATGCCATACCGATATATTATAATAGCTTTAACGGGTCTTCCTTTTCTAGTTCTTCCAACCAAAGAAATATGGGCCTCGGCAACGGATGACCCCGTAATCAAACCTTTAGCTTGAGCTGCCGAAGAGATGAACAACATCTTTAAGGAGGAGTCCCTGCGTTCAACCATGACCTCCTTGAGGCCGCTTGAAAACTCCAATTGGTAATTTTCTTACCTATTTGAGCAATAGGAACGCCCACTACAGGGACAGTATCCAGCATACAGTCTTGTACCGCTTCTATGGAAAGAGAGAAATAAAAACTGTCTAGCCAATAAACAGCATGTGACCTGGGAATTTTCCATTCTTTTAAATCAATACCCCAATCTGTGGGTGAAAAAGAAACCTATAGGACTTTTACCCTGTTTCTTCAAGTTCAAATGCAACTGCACATCTTTAATCAATTCCCCAAATGGATTCTACTGGGAATGCAGATTCCTCATTTGATGAGGCACTGCTGAATTATCGCCATACTCAGAACCACTAGTTCCCAACTAGAATCGGAACTTCCCAAGATCTTAGGCTTTTTGTTAGCATGTATTACAAGCTGAGAATCCTGGGCAACCGAAGCCTGGATTGTCTGTAATGCTGCTGACCACATATCCACAACTGTTCGCTGCATACTTTGTTGCAACCAGCTGATAAAGTGGACATTACTGTTCTTTGTGCTTCCTCTGAAGCTTCTTTGAACACACAGAGCAAAGTTTTCTTTTTACAACCATCTGGCATAAGATGGCCACACACAGAGCACATTAAATGCTTGGCTAGATGTACATTTCCCCTTCTCAGCAACTTTATCCAAATTTTCAGGATTATATACTGGGAACAGAAAACAAACAAGGGAAAATAACAAAATTTTTCCCTAAAGATTCAGGCTAGAACCATTTAAATAAAAACTTAATCAGTCTTACCTTAAATGGCCCGAGAGTGTGTTGGAGGGCAGGTGAGAAACACACATTGCAAACCGTTCTGAGAGCACCTGGCAAACAGAGGTTGCTGCTGGGGACGCTCCTTTTAAGTCCTGTAACCAAACAAACGCCCAGTTCAAATTTGGCGCCTGAATCCAGGTTCGCATTGCGCATGTGCATAGCGCTCTGCGACTCCCTGGTGGAACGCAACGCAACCTGTGTGTGCGTTCCACCGACAGGACCTCCCAGCCGACGCACGCCTGCGTCCTTCGTCAGACCGGCACCTGGCACGGCAAGAGACGGAATAAATTCTGAGGGACCACGCCGTCCGGCGTGTTAAACGCTACTTACCCAAACATCAAGGAAGCAGAGCCTCCCAAGCCTCAGCCCTTCTCACCTGCTTCCTGGAGAACCTTCCTGCATAACCTCCCCTGCCGAAGGCAGGCAAAGAACTGGGGATGATCAGGAGGAGCTGCTACTTATTGGAAAGGAGGTAATTAGGGGAGGGGTTAAAATGTTTGGAGATTTGCCTGCCTGTTTTTCCCTCCAGATTGGATATCCCCATGGTGTAAGCACTGCCTCTAATCTGAAAGGAAAAAGTATTTACTTTTTATTTAGTGAATTTTGTTTTCCTACGTTTTTTTGGCTTGTGTAATTACTAGGGTGTAGAACCTGAACACTCACCTGGCAAATTCCATATATCTATCTAGTATTAAGTGAGCATTTTATTTTACTGCACAGCACAGCTCTCAGTTGAACCACTGACCATAAACCCCTACATTTACAGGGGTTATTAAGTAAAGCTTAGGTACACTCCAGACCCATAAAGCACAGAAACAAGCTAAATTATTTGCCCACTTTTTTTTTTTTTTTTGGTCCCCTTTTACAAAAAGTGCAGCTTTCAATAAAAATTGGCACTTTTATAAATTAACATTGTTACACCTCCCTGGTGATCAGACAACAGGATCTGTTACTTCCTGGTTTGTTTAGCTCAGTGGAGATAAACTCAAGAGAGAGACAATTGCCCAGAGCACCTGCCTTGCAAATACTTCTCATTGAGCTGCACTTGGAGTCTGTGATTAAACAGTAACAGAAAGTCTAGGTTGGGTTAGAAACCGCCATTAAAAAAAAAATAAAGAAATAAATGCTTACCTTCTTCCAGTGGCGAGACTCCTTTCATGCCCATTAAAACACTTGTCGCTCTGTCCGTAAAAAGGACTTCAGTCAACATCAAAAGGAAAATATTTATTTGTAAGACTGCTATAGACTGTAGTAGGTAGGGAAATTATTTTAAAATGAAGGGAAGTTGGGCAGCACAGTAGCAGAATCAGGTTTGGAATTTCAACAAAATTCACAGGCATCGTTTCATCTTCCCAAAAAGAGGGAAGGGTGCTTTACAGTAAGGGCAATAAAGATGAGGAATTCCCTGCATAACGAGATTGTCTTGTCACTCTATGGATATTTTTGTAAAAGGCTTGATTTTTTTTTTTTTTTTTTGCATAAACAGAATATTCAAGGATATAATTATTGTTGATCTATGGAGAAATCTGATTGCCATTAGAGAGTCAAGAAAGAATACTTTCCTTTTTGTGGCATAATCTGAATTGGAAATCGCTACAATTTAGTGTGCACTTTCAGAGTGTAATGGTGTCATGGAGACAGGCACTGAGGCTAGTGGTGTTGTGCAGAGAGGCACTGAGGCTAGTGGTGTTGTGCAGAGAGGCACTGAGGCTAGTGGTGTTGTGCAGAGAGGCACTGAGGCTAGTGGTGTTGTGCAGAGAGGCACTGAGGCTAGTGGTGTTGTGCAGAGAGGCACTGAGGCTAGTGGTGTTGTGCAGAGAGGCACTGAGGCTAGTGGTGTTGTGCAGAGAGGCACTGAGGCTAGTGGTGTTGTGCAGAGAGGCACTGAGGCTAGTGGTGTTGTGCAGAGAGGCACTGAGGCTAGAGGTGTTGTGGAGAGAGGCACGGAGGCTAGTGCTGTTGTGGAGAGAGGCATTGAGGCCAGTGGTGTTGTGCAGAGAGGCTTGAAGACTATGGTGAGGCCTAATAGAAAGCAGTTGTTGTTGGGGGATTCCATCATAAGAGGTGTGGAGATGGACAATGGTGGTCTTGTGAGGTGTCTTCCCGGAGCTACTGCTCACAGAGACAGGAGACGTATCTGTAATATTGTTAAGCAAGCAAAGCAGGAAGGGGAATTGGATGTACTTGTCCATTTAGGGACAAATGACTTGGCTTGCAATGAGGTTTCAGAGGTTAAGAAAGTTTTTAGTGTTTTTGCCAATGATATACGGCAGGTTGCTTCCACACTGTCATTCTCTGAAGTTCTGCCTGTGCATAACACTCAGAATGACAGGCGGATGCGTATTAGGGACTTTAACTTGTGGCTTGGTGAATGGTGTCGGGAGCAAGGATTTGGCTTTATTGCTCATGGTAGCTCTGTTTGGAATGGAAATAAACTGTACAAAAAAGATGGTTTGCATCTTTCTCAAAAGGGAACAAATGTTCTCAGTGAGCAGTTCAGAGGTTTTGCTAGGATGTATTTAAACTAGGAGGGGGGGGGGGGGCAAAAGGGTGATAAAACATCAATCCAATTGTCCCCCAAAACAAGGACAGAAGGTGCCTGTAGCAAGTGTGTTTAAAAAAAATGATAAGCTTAGAGTCATGTCTACAAATGCTCGCAGTTTAGGGAATAAGATCCATGAACTTGTGGCAATAATGGCAACTGATAGTGTAGATTTAGTCGCTGTTACTGAGACATGGTATAATGAAAAAAATGACTGGGACCTAGCAATACCAGGGTACTCTTTATACAGAAAAGACAGGGAAGGCAAGAAAGGGGGAGGGGTGGCCCTGTATGTGAAGGATAGCATAAAATCTAGCCTAATAAAGGTTAGTGAGACGAACATAGAGTCCATTTGGGTTACGTTAGAATTTGGTAATCACACAGTAATTCGTGTAGGTGTGATTTATAGGCCCCCAGGACAAATTGAAGAGTTAGATAATCTACTAGTTGAAGAAATAGCTAAAATGACAATGAAGGGGGAAGTTATCATCATGGGTGACTTTAATCTTCCTGATGTGAATTGGAAAACAAAAATAGCTACTTGTGCCAGAAGCACACATATTCTAAACTCCCTACTGGGATTGTCTCTAAAACAAGTTGTTGAGGAGCCAACTTGTAAAGAGGCCATACTAGATTTAGTGTTAACAAATGGAGATTTGGTATCAGATATTACTGTAGGTGAAAGTTTAGGATCCAGTGATCATCAGTCAGTGTGGTTTAATATAAGAACATTGACTGAGTCACACCACACAAAAACAAAAGTTTTAGACTTTAGAAAAACAGACTTTTCTAAAATTAGAATATGTGTAAAGGAGTCATTATCAGACTGGAGCAACTTAAATGGAGTCCAAAAGAAATGGGATTATTTAAAAGCTGCACTACTGAAGGCAACAGAAAATTGCATTAGGCTTGTCAGTAAAAGCAAAAATTCAAGAAACCACTGTGGTACTCTGCAGATGTGGCCAAAATAGTAAAAAACAAAAAGTTAGCATTTAGTAATTATAAAAAAAACCCAGAATGACCTATAAGATTAGGCAGAAAGAGGCTAAGCAAGTTATAAGAGCTTCCAAATCACACACAGAAGAGAAAATAGCACAGTCAGTAAAAAAAAGGGGGACAAAACTTTTTTTAGATACATAAATGAGAAAAGAAAAGTAAAACAAGGATTAGTTAGATTAAAAACAAAAGAAGCCCCTTCCTTATACTGTATCCTGCAATAACAGTTGTGAACTTTGAAAATAAGGATTGTACTTGTACCCCCCCCTTTTTTCTTTATTCTGTATCCTTCATTAACTGCTGAAAACTTTGAAAATAAGGATTGTACTTGTACCCCCCCCTTTTTTTCATTCTGTACCCTGCATTAACAGTTGAAAACTTTGAAAATAAAGAATTTTGAAAAAAAAAAAAAAACAAAAGAAGGAAGGTATGAAGATGAGGATAAAGGTCTAGCTGACTGCCTCAATGAATATTTTTGTTCGGTATTTACAGCTGAAAATGAAGGAAAGGGACCTCCGTTAAAAAAAAGGATAAATGAGTCATTTATTACACGTGAGTTTACAGAGGAAGAGGTTCTATTTCAACTGTCAAAAGTAAAGACAAATAAGTCAATGAGACCTGATGGAATACACCCAAAGCTATTAAAAGAGCTTAGTGGTCTACTAGCAAAACCATTAACAGATTTATTTAACCAATCATTAACAGGAGTAGTCCCAGAAGATTGGAAGTTAGCGAATGTTGTGCCCATTCACAAGAACGGTAATGGGGAGGAGGCGGGCAACTATAGGCCAGTAAGCCTTACTTCAGTAGTGGGGAAAGTGATGGAAACCATGTTAAAGGATAGGATTGTTGAACATCTAAAAACACATGGATTTCAAGATCAGAGACAACATGGGTTTACTTCAGGGAGATCATGCCAAACTAATCTTATTGATTTTTTTGATTGGGTAACTAAAATTATAGATCAGGGTGGTGCAGTAGACATTGCTTACCTAGATTTCAGTAAGGCTTTTGACACTGTTGCACATAGAAGGCTTATCAATAAACTACAATGTTTGAGTTTGGATTCCAATATTGTTGAATGGGTAAGGCAGTGGCTGAGTGACAGGCAACAGAGGGTTGTAGTCAATGGAGTATATTCGAAGCTTGGGCTTGTCACCAGTGGGGTACCTCAGGGATCTGTACTTGGACCCATTCTAAGCCAACCAATCAGAGTGCTCTGACTAAAAATTGCAAGGTGGGAAAGCCTTTAAAGTTTGCAAGCTCAGTCTGTGCGGAGCCCTCCTGAATATGGATTGTTTGTCGAGAATTCTAATATGGGTCTTTTTTTTTTATTTTACTAGTTGCAATGCAATGTTATGGATTTTTATTTGCCCCTTTTTTGGTCAATATCCATTTTGCTATCTATCCTAGCTGTTCATATAAGGGTTAATTTGAACAAAGAATGAATTTGGCATTTTATCTCCTACTCTCGGAAATAGGATTGATATAAAATCCTAGTTACGGGAAAAATACTGATTTCGAAATGTTCTTGTTAATTGTCCAAGATATCGGTATTTGTAAATATCTGGTTTTACTCAAATGTGTAATGCGTTATATAACGAAAGATTATAACTAGAAACAGCTGTTTATAACTTGTGAAAAACATTATGTAATAAATGCTCATGACCCCCACCGACATGAAAATGGGGTATAAATGCAACGGACGTATAATTAAAATTTGAATTGGTTATAGAACACATCTCTTGTCTTCTTGACTGATTCCCAGGATCCTGTCTGTCTATCTAAGAGGGAGTGGCTCCAACAAATATCCATCTAACTAAGAGAGTTTTGTGTATAGCTGATTTTATCCCCTACAGTAAGTATGCAATCGCTTTTACAGGTATTTAGTTTATTGGCCCTACCATCACTTTTAATTGGTGGGGTGGGGGGAGGGGATGACTAGAGGCTTAGGGACCCTTAAGAAATAATTTTAATATTGGCTTCCCACTGCTGCCAATGGGGGCAGCAATAGGTCTATCCCCCTTATTATTTAGGGCACCCAACCAGACACCAATGTGTGGGGGGGTGGCAGGGAAAATAGGTCAATTTCTATTATTGTTAAGAGCCTTCACCCACTGTAATTAGAGCCCAAACCCTAATTCATTTTCAGTTTTTTTTTTGTTTTTTTTAGCTTGGTAAATTTGAAAGACCAAGGGCATTTTGTACATTTCAGCTTCTTCATAGATAGCTCTTTAATCCCCATGTGGAATTGGCATAAGGATACCAAAAACTACAATTTTACTCACCGTAAATTCCTTTTTCCTTAATATGGTGGCAGTACAATAGGGATGTACTCTTCCCTCAGGACAAGCATCTGAAATAAATAATTAACATAAAAAGTTCCTCCCCTTACCAGGTATAAGAGACCCCACCAGCCCTAGGACCTCAGTACGTACCAAGACCACCACAGTGGATCCATAGAACACCAAAAATAAATATATACATAAAGGGAGGGATCGCTGTACTGCCACCATATTAAAGAAAAAGGAATTTACGGTGAGTAAAATTGCAGTTTTTCCTGACATATGGTGGCAGTACAATAGGGATATAGCGAGATCCAAGACTAAGGGCAGGAATTTAGGCAATAACAGCTTGTAACACGTTGTGCCCGAAATCAGCGTCAGAGGCAGAGAATACGCCTAGTCTGTAATGTTTGACAAAAGTGTTGAAAGACCAGGTAGCCGCTTTGCATATATCTTCCGGAGAGGCACGCGCTTTTTCGGCCTAAGAGGCAGCCATGGCTCTAGTAGAATGTGCTTTCAAGGAGGCAGGCAGAGGAAGATTCGAGGAAGAACCAGCCATCTTGCCAAAGTGGCCTTGGAGGCAACTTGGCCTTTAAATTTTCCAAAGAAATTCACAAAGAGATGATCAGTCATCCTATATGCAGAGTAGATTTTCAGAGACCTACCCACATCTAGTTGGCTCCAATCAAATTCCCAATCTGGCTCAGACGGACCATTAAAGGAAGGAAGAAAAAATAGGTTGGTTGATAACCTTGGAGGAGATGACTTTTGGAAGAAAGGAAGGCTTAGGGAACATAACCACTTTATCCGGATAAAATTTCGTAAAGTCAGGAGACGAAGAAAGGGCCTGGAGTTCCCCTATTCTCTTAGCTGAAGTAATGGCCACTAAAAACACGGTCTTCAGGGACAGATTCTTCAACTAAGCTTTTTCCAAAGGTTCAAAAGGCTGAATCCCAAGAGGGAAAACAGATTTTCTTAGGAGGCTTTAAAAGCCTTACCGCTTTAAAAAAATCTCCTAATGAGAAGATTTAATTAGAAGCCCAATTTTTTACCAAAAAATTACTTAGAGCAGAAACTTGGACTTTGAGGGTAGAAAGACTAAAACCCTGAGCAAGACCATCTTGTAAAAAATGAAGGATAGTATCAGTAGAAGGAGAGGATCTTATGCAACGATTAGAAATGCACCAGTGAAGAAATCTCGTCCAAATCTTTAAGTAAATAAAAGAGGTAGAGCCCCTGGTAGAATTTAATAGTAACTAAAAACCTCTTTGTAAATACCCCTATTATGCAGAATTAGCCTTGCAGCAGCCAAGCTGTCAATTTGAACATGTTCAAAGCTCCCACCGGAATTCCCTTTGTTTTCCAGAAGATCCGGTGTTACCAGAAGAATCCAGTACTTTAACCCCTTAAGGACACATGACATGTGTGACATGTCATGATTTCCTTTTATTCCAGAAGTTTGGTCCTTAAGGGGTTAAAGCCATTTTCTTCAAAACCGAGAACCAGCTGCACTTTGGCCAGTACGGCATTATGGCCAGAAGACGTGCTTGATCTGATGTCACCTTTTGCAGAATTCTCGGGATTAGGCTTATTGGGGGGAAAATGTAAGCAAGGGGAAACTCCCACCGGATCGAAAGACCATCCATTATAAGCGGCCTGTCTACCTTGAAGAGAGAGGCAAACAAACTCACGTTTGCATTGGATCTTCTTGCCATAAGGTCTATGACTGGAAGACTGAATCTCTCCACCAGCTGAGCGAAAATTTCTTGATTGAGAGACCACTCGTTCTGGGACCATTTTGATCTGCTCAAATCGTCTGCTACCACGTTGTCTATACCACGAATGTGAACGGCTGAAATGTCGTCCAGATGACTGAGCCCAGGACATAATCCGTGAGCAAAGGAGATACAATTTCTTTACTCTTGTACCGCCTTGTTTGTTCAGGTAGGAGACAGTAGTCTGATTGTCCGACTGGATTTTTACAGCTTTCCCCAAAATGAAAACTGAACTGCTGAAGAGCGTAGAGTACTGCTAACAACTCCTTGAAATTTGAAGATTCCTTTGTTTCCTTTTCCCCCAACCTGTGTTTGAGGCGTCTGTCGAAATCACGATCCAAGATTTTTGACGAAAGGACAGGCCTTCTGTAAATAATTTTTCCTCCAGCCACCAAGAGATTTTTTCTTTTGTATGATCTGATATACTCATTATTGCATCCAAGTCTTCTTCCTTCTTTGACCATTGGACAAGAATTTCCAACTGTAAGGGCCTTGATTCCGCTCTGGCCCATTTTTCTGCCGGGATTGTAGAGGTCAGATGACCTAAAACCTGCATGGCTTTCCTCACCGAACACTCTGACATCCGAAGAAGGTTCTTTATCAAAATCTTTATCTTTTTCCTTTTTTCTCTTGTAAGATGAATCGACAGAGTGTCTGACTTGATCAAAAACCCTAGGAACAGGATAGACCTTGTAGGGGTAAGGTGTGATTTTTCTAGGTTGATAATCCAACCATGTTCTTCCAGGATTTCTAGTGTATAGGCCACATCTTATTGAATCTGCCTTTATAAACCAGTCGTCCAAGTATGGTACTACTGTGATTCTTTGCAATCTTAAAAGAGCTGTGACCAGTGTGAGGACCTTTGTAAAAATCCTGGGTGCCGAAGCTAACCCGAATGGAATGGCTCTGAACTGGAAATGATGGATAATTTTCCCTTTCCTTATAGCAAACCTTAGGTATTTTCTTGAGTTCACATCCATAGGAATATGCAGATAGGCATCCTTTAGATCCAAAGTAGCTATGAAATCTCCTTTCCGAAGGATATGAGTGACAGACGCTATAGTCTCCATTCTGAAATGTTGGTAAGGAATGAGCTTGTTCAGTTTTTAGATCGAAGATTGGACGAAAAGACATGTCCGGTTTTGGGACTAGGCACAAACGGGAGTATACCCCTTGATAAACTTGGGAATTTGGAATCCTTTCTACCACACCTTTTCTTTATAAGGAGACAGTGGCAGAAAAAAGGGCTTGGTTTTTTAATTTCGACTGGTAGGAGGAAACAAGGAAACTTGGCCTTGGAACATCTAAGAATTTAATTCGGTATCCTTTTTGCACCAGATTTAAAATCCATGGATTTGTAGTTGTCTCCCTCCATCTGTGAACAAAACCTTCCAACCTTCTGCCCACTCTGATGGCGTCAAACATTTGTTTCAGTCCGACTTATTGTCTTTTTGTGTGTCAAATCTTGGATTTCTCCATTGTTGACAAAAAAAACCTGGGTTTTTCTTGAAATGCCCTACGGTGGTTGAATTGGAAATTTCTGTACCTGGGTTTCCAGGAATATTTTCTGTCTTGAGGCAAGGCCTTCTTGGTTTCCGACATCTGTCGGATTAACTCTTCTAGAGGAGAACCAAACTATTTTTCTTCTCTAAGGGAAGTTCACATAATGCAGATTTTGATGCAGTGTCTGCTGTCCAGGCCTTAAGCCACAGTGCCCTTCGGGCTACAGATGTCAAACCCATGACACGAGCCGAAAGCTTAATCACCTCCGTGACAATATCCATAAGGTACTCATTAGACAACCTTAAATTTTGGAACAGGCTTTTGTCTTGGTTATCACCCAGACCTTCTTCCAAAGTATTAAGCCAAAGATTCTGTGCTCTCACCACTGAAGCCCCGGCTAATGCAGCTTTAGCCTGAAAACCTGCAGCCTGATAAACCCTTCTGCTGGAAGTTTCAGCCCTCTTATCCATAGGGTCTTTCAGACCAAAAACTTCCCCAATAGGTAAGGTAGTTTTTTTTAGATCATTGAGCCACTTGTATATCAACTACCGGTAGTTCTTCCCATTTATCTTCATCCTGTATTTTAACAATACTTTTCAAATGTCTGGAGATAAAAGCCCTTTTCTCCAGGTTCTTCCATTCTCTGAAAATTAAATCCAGCAATTTTTGTTGGACTGGAAGTGCTTTACTCTTGGCTTTGTCTATCGTTTCATCAGCAAGGATCACATTAACCTCTTTAATAAATTTTCTCAAATCATCATGAGGAAACCCCACCTCATTATCAGAAGAGTCGCTAGAGGATTCTGAATATGAAAAAAAACATTCCCCCTGAGTTCTGAACTAGACGGTGTTCTCTTCCTTTTAGCTTTTTGTTTAGTAGCTTTTATAGGAGAAGTGAGAGCGGGTTCTTTAAAAGACTCAAAAGTCTGGGCCAAATTATCCTGAAACCAAGACAAAAAGGATTTCATCTCTTTTTCTAGCGTTAAAGAAGAGCAAATAGTACAGACTTTTCACTCCTTTTAAACCCATCTGGTAAAGGAGTGGAGCATTCACTACAACAGAGAGGTTTAGTTTTAGAACTGGCTTTTTTTTAGTAGCAGGAGTAGGTACTTTGTCTTTATCCATATTGTCAGTAGAAACAGGACTAGACATATCTGCAATACACAATCAAATAAACCAAATTTGTAGTTTAAACAAATAAAAACAGAGAGTTTTAAAGATTAGAAACCTAAAGGATCATACCTCTAAAACCTCTGACCCGTGTGGGGTGGCTGGTGACACGGGAGACCTTCACTGCCTAGCACCAATGCTGACCGTAAGATCTGCACAGTATAAATAGGCAGATCCATTTGAAATCTGGCGCCATTTTGGGGAGTTCAGACCGCGCATGCGCGATAGCGTGGTCGGAACTCAATAGACTATGCTGAAGACAGACAAAGGAGAGCAGAAAAGATCTCCCACAGGTGGTCCTTCTGCTCTCTGCACACAGCAAGCACGGAGCATGCGCTTTGGCGACTCTAGTAAGAGAGTAGAGTGACTGATAGCACACGTTCATACAATGGAATGTTCAAATGGAGCGTCACATTGGAGGGTTGCCCTGCTATTTTAGTTTTTACAATTCTTAATGTCTTCTCTTTATAAGTTTTATACAAAGCTTCAATTTTATCTCTATTTAACTTTTACTTTGCATTGCCCTTACCGGACATTACAGAGGAATTCCACAGAACACAAATCAAAAGACTGCTTCCAAAACAATATTTTAATAGATTTTTGCAGACAAAAGTCAAGGAGTAGCGGCAAAAATACCAACAGTGCAAAATGAGTGAAAAATGGCTGAAATGTGAGCAGACATCAGATGTGACTCTGCGATAACTTACATTCAATGAAAAGTTTGGACGAGATGAGCAAGAATAATGCAGTATATCATTTTCCAAGAAACAACTGAACACCAAAAACAGATTCACTTGTACAGAGCAATTCACTGGTTGAAACACAAACCTTCAAACAGTAGAAATAATTTGTGGGTAAATGTATAGAAGTAAACTTCCATGGATTTAAACAGGATAGATAGTGCAATAAACTAGGCCATTGGTGGAAAAGAGAAACTAACCTTTAAAACAATGGAAAAAACACACACACACACAAAAAAAACAAAACACATTTACAAAAAATTGCTTCTGAATACCATGATGCACTGGGAAATTTAAAGTGGCATTACACAAATGAAATGGATAAAACAATGTACATTTCACACACTTGCTTAATATTAATATTAAGGCTGCCACATATTGGCTTGCGGAAGCAAATTAACCTGTTGTGCACCAGATGAGGGAGCAACACAGTGCAACAATTTGTGCACATCTAGCACATAATGGGTTAAAAATTAGTTGTAGGTGTCAAAAGGGCGAAAACGGCATGACTGCAAAATCATTTATACCCAGCATACACTGCATTTTACAAAACTATTTAATATACACTTAAAAGGGCAGCATGAACACAAATCTGTAAAAAAGAAAGTCACATATACATATCTAAAGCTGCTGATATAAAATAAATTATTAAAATCCTATGCTTATCTTTCACATAATATATTTAGATCTGAGGATTGGGGGTGTTCACAAAGCAGGGACATGTGTCAATTTGTTGGAATTAGATTTTTCCTGTGACAGCCGATGGAACCTGCCTTGCCCCTTGGCAGTGAAAGGGGTTAATAACCTATAAGCCACACATCCCCATTCCGTAGTTACTTCTAAAACATAACCAGAGGGTAAAATTTTATATACACATGTAAACAGATCTAATAGAGTTTCCAAAATATGCTACAGCGACCATTGCGTATATTTTTAATATCTGTTATAAGCAAATGAGCTACATTATTCAATTTTTACACCTGGAGTTAGTCTAAAGATGACAAGAGACGGGATTCACTGGATAAGAAAGAGGTTGTGCTTCAATCACAAAGCTGGGCATAGTATTAATCATGCACCCACTTAAACGACTTAAACTGCAGAAAATAGGCTTACGTTATTACATTTTTAGTATAAATCTCAAATGTAAATACACAGGCATTGGAAATATACGAATTGCATGGCGAGTTACAAAATATATGGAATTTGCTTGATATGCGTTACTAAAATAACAGGTCTACTTGTTCAAAATGTCAATATTTAGCAGTGATCATAAATTGAAGATTTCCCCCCAAAATGTGCCATTGATGAAAGTCCACAAATCAAAATACCTAGTAAATCCAAACATACATTATTAATTCCTTCATAAGCCGTCGTTACAATGTTACACCAAATCAAGTTTACAATTCAGAGTGAGGGGGAAAAATAGAA
The DNA here is from genome assembly GCF_036172605.1 of Pelobates fuscus. NCBI lineage: Eukaryota > Metazoa > Chordata > Amphibia > Anura > Pelobatidae > Pelobates > Pelobates fuscus. The sequence continues at coordinate 32,138,228 of NC_086323.1, read as the reverse complement.
ATAAGCAGACATTGTCAGATTAAATGGGCACAGTGTGGAGTGTAGTTTTTAATTAATTGATTAACCAGCAAAATGTTGCTTTTTGAGAATGACAGATGAACAAAAGCATTTCGGCATGTAGATACCTCCAAGTAAACACTGAAAATGCTAAGGAATAAAAATGTGTGTGTTTTCTTTTTCTTACTTTTTTCCACCATTTTTTTACCTTGGTGAGAGGAAAGTGGACATACAACCATCATAATATTATTTTTCATAATAAAAGTTTATCAACTGTACAAGTTAAGAAAATTATACAAGCTTTGTTTAAGAAAGGGCAGTTCAATCAAAACATAGGCAACTGTAAAAATCTTTCAAAGGTTACAAAGAAATCTGGAAAAATACACAAGGTATCTTTATCGGCCCAGATCGGAATAGAAGACATCATTGATGTCAATAAAATTTATAAACACAAACCATTTGGTTTATTTGTTCAACTTCTATCTATAAAAACGCTGTGGGAGCATTCAGGTTCCCTGGCGTTCTTTAGCAATTTCCACATCGGACATCTTTTGAAACAAACGTTTAAAATTACCTGCTTGCTTTGGAGAAACAGGATAAATTAGAATTATTATTAGTAAGTTTCCAGCTCTATTACACGTGTTGCTGTGTTAGATAAAAATACATTCTGTAGGCAGGCTTTTATTTTTAAATACGAATCCAAAATTTGCCCCTTCTGAACTGTACAAAAATGTTTTTCACCGTAGTCTTGGGCTCAACTCTGCAGGGGCTCAGCAGAGGGAAAAAAAACCCTCCAAAACAAGATAGATATAGAGTTTGATAAATAACCAGCCAGCCCTGAAATTACAAGTTTCCCAGAAACGCGTTTGTTTCAAAAGTGTCTGAGACTTCAAGAATTTTCAAAATTGTTTTAAACTTTGTTGTTTGAGAAAACTTCCTGAGAAAATTCAGAAGATCCTGGGCTGTCTTTCCCAGGGCTGTCAATTCTTCGCCTCTTTACAGATCGATCACTTTGCTCATCTACATCGGAGTCATGTCTTGCATTAGAATGGCTAAACTTGGAGTCACCCATAGTATTTTCCTGGTTGTAACCATTGGTGTCTGTGTCATTGGAGGAAGGGTCGGCAGTTCCAAGACTTGGACCATTTAAACGTGCAAGTTCTGGCTTGGCTTCATCTCTGTACGTAGACATTTCGGAAGGGCCATTGGCAGCTACACCTGCAATAAAATGTCCAGCCATGTTAGATTGTTTTATTCTTTGTAGGCAAGAGGCAGGATTACTGCATAATAAATCTGTGGCATGTTTCATATAAAAGGAGCATGCCATTTCCAAACTGTGTGGATAACAGGCTCAGCTTCAGTTATGTATTGAAAGGTGGAATGTTAGTTCTCTGATTGTGAAGGTTCCTCATTCAGTCACCATAAACACACTGTTGAAGCACTTGCTAGGTCAGTAGTAGGTAAGTCGGCACTCCAGATGTGAAATACATCTCCACCAATGCTTTGCCAGCATTATGACTGTTAAAGCTTTATGAGAGATGTAGTCCACAACATCTGTAGTGCCGAATGTTACCTACCCCCGTGCTAGGGTATAGGGTGTATCTGTGAAAAAGAAAAACTCATAAACACAGGCTTGTGCTTTACATCATTCGGCACTGCACTCAGCCAACGGTTACCTAGTGGTGAGTAGCTGGGCTCTGCAAAAAGTCTATACATTGAGCTAACACAAACTTTGGTTCTATGTTACATTTAATAAAAATATCCACTCTCAATATGCAGCCCATGTATTGTGTCTATTGCACTACTCATCAAAGGAGCAAACAGATGATTGTGTGAATAAAACAGTGGAGATATATGTGAAGACTATATGTATAGAGATCTTAAATACAAATCTGTTGATATAAAAGGCATAATAGTGATTGGTGCTCATGAGGTTTTGTTTTATCTGCAGTTCTGCTTAGGGGAAAAGGATCAACAAATAATGGCACATATTTGTGATTTTATCCTTTGTGGCCACTGCGGGCCTTATTTACTTTAAGGAACACTGGCTAGTAGTCAACAGGTCTGATAATGTGATGCTGATGAAAGCATAAAGTTATTTTATATTTTAAAACGGTTCCAAAATAATCCAGGCATAAAGCCATAAACAAAGCTTTCCTCTTATCCCTCCACAGATCTGCAGCGCAGTATAAAGCATTATTATTTGCTCTATATAAAGAAAAAGCTATACATTGTGCTCTGTTAATTACAAGACAATGTATGAGTTACTTACATCAAAGTTTGCAGCACAGGAAGAATATAAGGTTTTGTTTAAGTTATTTGATGCAAAGACAAATATTGATAAAGTGCACAGAAGCCCCTTCATACCATTTTGCTTAGTGCCAGGTGTGCCATCCTCCTTCTCCGATTGACTGTTACTGCTATTTGAGGTAGCCGGCGGCGGGGAGGGTGCTCTGCTCGACGCAGCACTTTCACTTTCATCCAGCAGGCGATCCATGTAATCCCTTAAATATGTACAAACCAGAATACATTAAATAACAAAATTCTATCACACACATTTCTTGTTAATACCAACTAAACCAAAGAGGACATGCCCAACTGTCATTTTCATTTAAAGGTTTATTGTTTTAATGCACAAACTTAAAGTGTTTCTCCGAGCACCCTGACCACTGCAGTGAGCTGAAGAGGTTATGGTGCTTGGAGTCTGTAACACTGCACATACAGAGTTAAAGCCCTTTCCTGCTGGATAGATAACTCCACTTCCAGCAGTGTCACTGGTCTACGCAGACTGTAAATTCTGTGCATATTTTGCACCTTAGCATCCTGGCAACAGACAATCAAAGGTGTCATGCAATTACTGGTGTTGTATAATGATCTATGCCAAGGACCTGGCAAACAGCTTGAGCGTAAAGAGTTTTGCCGTGTATGGAAATAGGTTGGTCTACATCATTTATGAGTGAAGATAACAGATACCCCGCGTAGCCTAGTCTGCTGCCCATTCAAACATTTATATATTATAAGACGCAAAATTCCAACCTCTAAGGAGAGGCTCCTTCTCAGCTTACTATAAATGGAGTTTATAAAAACTGCCAGATCCTTGCAGTAAATTGGGAATAATGCACTAAATGGACAGCAGTCCTAGTGCAGTTGCCATCACCAACCAACTCCATTTATAACTACGGCTGCTGATGCACATCAAATCAAAAAGCAGTTGCCTAAGTAGCTCTACACATACAACCCAGCTGCAGGGGGCAGTATGCAGAAGTAATGCATTGGATTAAATACTCACGTGACACCAGGATGCAGGTTATATTTCTTCTTTCCAAATCTTGTTTGCTGGGCAAAGAAGTCATAACGTTCAGACTTCTTCCACATGTAATAAAATGCTACACATTCCCCGACAGACCTGGTCCTCACCTGAAATGAATTAGATAGTTTTAAGTTTATTTCTATAATATCAACAGTGCCTTAAATCTAGAACTGCATGGTTAAACCTTCCAACCTCACACAGATCATGCTAGATCTCACAATAAAAAAAAAAAAAAAAAAAGATAGGGGGGTGGGGCCGGGCCGCCGAGCTGAGCGGTCGCAGGACAGATCAGCTCCTGCTAAATATAACCTTTTACGCCTGTAAACTGTGCTTTTGGAGGGAGAGAATAGCCCACAACTGCGACCCCAGATGTCCAGGGCTACCAGAGCTGAGGAGAGGCTTGCTCTCTAATTAATAACCATAAACGCGTTTCACCATAAGTGGCTTCTTCAGAATGGGATAAAAACCCATTCTGAATAAGCCACTTATGGTGAAACGCGTTTATGGTTATTAATTCTGTATTTTATTGTGTATTTTAGATCAATAAAAGTTTTTTGGCTACTTTATTGTACCAATCTTTTTATTGCACTCTCTCTGCACTTTTAACTTTTTTTTTTTTTTACCTATTCCTGGCATTTTAACCTCTCCTGGTTACTTTTACTTCCACTGGTAATTTTAAAGTTCCAGTACTCCAAGAAATCCTAGGTGGGGATCATACCACCAGCGCCTATCCATAGAGCAGTACCTCTGCTCTATCTTTGTGAGTATTATTTTATTTCCTCTACTACTCTCTTAACCTATCACAATTGAGAGCACTATTGCTGCTTTTTATTCTTCTATATTGGAGCCTTGGATCACCAGACGGTGCTGACGGACGTATCGCCGCTACATATCCTATTAGCGGGGATTATACCGCTGTACGCTATCCACACCAGAGCTGGCCATAGCTCCCTCAAATGTGAGTTTTTTTTACCTCTACTTATCTGCACACTGAACCACATCAAAATTGAGAGCACTATTGTCGCTTTCTGTCTTTCTTTTCCGAGTTCTGGACTACCAGACGGTGTTGACGGAGACCCCCTCCCTACATATCCCATAAGCGGGGATTATACCGCTGTACGCAAACCACACCAGAGCTGGCCATAGCTCTCTTGAATGTGAGTTCTCTACATTTTGTTACCTATCACACCCTGAACTTTCCTACTATACCATTAGTCGCCTCTACCCCTCTTGTATTTACATATACGGAACGGTCTACACTAGACGCATCCACAGAGGAACTCTATCAAGTATCCTAGACCATCTATTGGCACCCTAGCAATACTTTACTGGACTATCTACCCTTATTTGGCGCAGCCCTTCCATATCCTTTTATATCTATCCACCGAAGGACCCGAGGGGTTTTCCTTCATTTGGGTTGCTGCCTACCTTGACTAATTTTGTGATTACTAGCGCTGAATTCTTTTTGTGCTCATTACAGTATTACTAACCTACCTACTTAAACAAAAAATAGTGCATGTATTCTCAACTACCCCATTGTAACATGTGTCTCAACATTGCGAGAGGATTGCCGTTGCGGTACCTCACGCACGTATGTTAACTAACTATGCACTGCATAAAATAAAAAATAAAAAATAAATAAATCAATAAATAAAAAAAAAAAAAGATACATTTTACCTTATTCGCTTGAATCAAATGAAAATCTTTCCCATATGCCTTCAGTCCTTGTTCAAAATTCCTACATTCTTCTTCCGTCCAAACTGACAGTTCTTCTGAGGAAAACAATATTAATATCTACCTGTAGCCAGATTTCAGATACCATGACATTTGGTGGCATTTTACAGACACAATGTGCTTTACATTACTAGGTATTTAGGTTGTTTACAGTAAAAATGGGACTGGATTGGTGAAAGATGACCGTGAAACAGAAAGAGTACAGACGCAGTTTTGGAACAGAGTGTGATAAAAGGCAGAAAGCAACAAGCAATACAGTCAGAAAGATGCAGCAACAACCAGCAACACACTGTGATAAGGGGCAGAACACAGCCTGTTACATTGAGTGCACAGAGTAGTCAAACAGCTAGCAACAGAGCACAACAGCCAGGAACAAAGTGTGGAAAGGAGAGACAGTACAACAGCCAGCAAGCAATGGAGCATACTACAGAGACAGATAAACCGCCAGCCAGGAATATGAGTTTGTGACTCTACATTGCTAGCCATAAAGACACAGGAGGCAGAGTGTGACATCACGATATAGAGACAGATTGTATAAGAAGGTCAATAAAAAGGTCATGGTGGATAAAGGGAACGGTAAAAAAAAAAAAAAAAAATCAGAAAAAAAATTGGACCAGAAATGAGAAAAGGATTGTGAGCATTTTATAAAGGTCTTATAATATATATGTATATTAGGAAAGTAGTTTTATAAAACGTGTACACACTGTCTTTAATATTAAGTCTGTATCTGTTCTAAATTATAGAATGGTAGTTCAGCAATAGAAAATATGGGCATCTATAAATGAACAAGAGGTTGCACATATACTATATTATGGCAGAGAAATTTACCACATCCATTTTTGTAAGAGCTTTATTTTGTACTATAATATAAATATATTGAGCACGATAACCTCAGATAAAGAAAACACCAGAAAGGTAGGAAGATCACGAGAGCTAGATAGAGCCATGTACCTCCTGAAACTTAGTGCACCATAAGTTGTGCTCACCTCGTGCAGCCTTGACGTTAAATCTTAATCTCCGTAAAGCCTCTTCTGTGTCAAAGTTACATTTCACTAGTTCGTACAGCGCCTGGAACAAACAAGGATATATTGGACTTCTTCCTTAAACATGCACAACTTATTCAAAAAAAATGAATTACAAAAACTATAGGAACACCCTTGGGGTCTCACACAATGTACAGGTTAGGTTACAAATTTGCTTGGTGGTTTATTTGATTCATACGTCCCAAAGTCCCCAACCCCCCATTATGCATCCCGACTTTTTGCTCATTCAAGCCAGCTTAGGGTTTGCCAACGCCATGTTTACACATATTGTTTTACCATGATATAGGGTAAAAGGAAAATTACCCTTCACAGCTTCACTCTGGTTGTTAAAGATGTGAGGTAGAGATGGGGAGTAGATGGCAAACCAGCTTCAAATGGACTTGAAGACACATTTGGCTTGACTGGATGTGGGAAGATTCTTCCTTTCACAAGAAAACTTGCTTTCCAACCACATCCAAATATGCCACAGTCTTAACTCCCAGGTGCATGGGGAAGGGGGAGTTTCATTTCAGAAACTGCTTGAAATCACTTGAGCTATTTCACCAAGCATTCTCTGACAAGTCTTTGCAAAGACAAGAGCCCAGAATGACAACCAGGCACATCTGCTATGTGAGCCTATCACCCTTTAAATGTCTACCGATATTTACTGAAGACAAGCCCAGTAACACAGTCTGGCGTTTAAAGTAACACAGTCTGGCATTTAAAGGTTCCACACAGCTAATGGAAGTGGCATACAGGTCAGAGCAGTGATTCTTAATATTTTTTTTATTTTTTTTTTACATAGAAGTACCCCTGCAGTACACACTCACTAATTAGACACTTAAGAAACACAAGGCACCAACAGACACAGTCACTGATTTGACACACACATATTTTTATTTATTTAAGTCCACCCAGCTTCCCTACGTTTGGGAAAGCTGAAGTGGATCCCTTGCATGGGGTCCAGTGTGTGGCTTGTGTAATCATCAGAGCACAGACATTACAACTCCCTTGCTGCCTCCATTCTCGCATCCAGATAAGCAGTTGCCTACTCTGTCTTAAAGCAGAGCCGGCTGCCTACTGTGGGGAGCTTAAGTGGCCAGCCAGCTCAAAGCGCATGGCCTGCCACGGGTTGAGAAACGTGTGGCAAAAGCATAACTGCCTTCACCACTTCTCAGTCTACACATGGGAAGATGAATTTGTGAGCCTGTGGCTTCAGTATAGGGACTTCCCAATTGGAAGCCTGTGGCTGGCCAATCTGTTGGCACAGACTGAAATAGAGTGCTGGGAATAAAGAGGAGGGCTTGCAAAGACTACCAGATTTGTAGGCTCTTTTTTCCATATACTTCAAAAAAATAAAACATGCAGAAAAAAATAAATAAATAAAACATTCATGTTTTCTTTTGGGTTTATCCAAATGGATCGTTCCTGTAGGTCGAGGAATGAGCTCAACCTCAAGGACTGATTAAAACACTTGACAGCACAAAGCACCAATTTCTTTACAATTCCAGTGCTAACCTTTACCATTCAGAGAAACCATTCTCTACTGGGACTAATTCTGTCACCAAGCAAATCACACAGATTCATTTAAACGAAAAAAGACTAAAGTGAAGTCGGGTGTTCCATTCAAGTTGGAAAAGAAATGGACCCCTGTTTCACTGAAAGATATATCTCTATAGAAATTGAATAAATGTACGGTATAACCTTTATTTGGCCGCTTACGGACAACACACAAAAAAAAATATATACAGTGAAGTGATAGTGACACACTCGTGAAAATACAAGTGAATTAAAAGCTGAGTAAATGCAATATGGATATTGTCCACAGGTATTGGGAATGGCAGTGATATCTAGATTGTAGTTAGAGTATAGAGTACAATATATAGTACAATATAAATTTAGATCAGATGTCACATACACCAAATTCCTCTAGAGTTAAATATCCACAGTCTGTAAGACTTAACAAGTATTACGGCTAGAAAAGGTGGGATTGCACCGTTAGGCTGAGGTGAATTGTGTATCAATACTATTGTTCGTTACAATCAAAAGTAGTACATAGGAGACTGTTTGGTCACTGAAGACCGTGATAGCAGCCCCTATGTATATATTCATATACACAACCACACAGACTAGGTCAGTGAATACTGTCTAATATCCAAAGTTCTCCTTGTAATAGTATACACTAGACGGGAGATACATTTGGTAGTGGATAGATAGCATTACACTGGGTCAACACAGTAGTGAGGGGGAGTGTCTCAGAACAACAGTAGGGGTATATAGTGCATAGGTATAGGTTTAGGGGTGAAGGGATGGTATAGCCAGGCGTATCCAAAAGTAAGTTCAAGTAACTGGTTAGGCAGAAAATCCCATACACAGGCTGAAACTTGCCAACCACCCCACTAATCCCCAGATATAAAAGTCATATAGTCACATAAACCACCTAGATAAGTTATAAATAATTCAAAAGTAGGTTCCTCACATACTGCTGCTTCAAGGCAGCCTAACGCTTATAAAGATAGCTATCTAGCTAACTAAGGAGAGTAGCTTATTTCAAAGGCATCCAGTATCAAAAAGGCTTGCATTAATACTGCTGTTAAAAGGAGTCTCGTTCTGTCTCCTGTCAGTATTCAGTATTACTGCTATAACCAGCACTGAAAGGGTGTAGATCTGGTGCTGAGCTGGCTCCAAGGCACAATTCAATCTGTCTCCCCTATTCCCTCAGTGCTGCTGCTGCATGCCCTATCGTGCAGGCAGTCTAATACTGCATATATCTGAATGTCCAAATGAAAAGATTGCTATATACAATGTTGAATCCCCCACAACCCCCAAAAGGGTAGCCGTTTGCATTTCTCAGCATTAAAATAACCGGCAAACGCTCGACGCGCGTTTCGGCGTGGTCACACGCCTTTATCAAGAGCTCCTGGTACAGCTGTAGGGAGGTGAGTATATACCGGGTGAGAGTCCGCCCAGCGTCAGTCTACTCCAATCAGCGTTAGCTGGGGAGTGGCTAAGGGCGGGATTACAGCCCGGTCAGATCTGTTCAGAGAAAGTTATCCGGATGTCGGGTAGCTCGTTGTTGTTTGGCCATCACCATGGTGATGTAGCCGGTCGTACACTGTGCGCGCGCAGAATAGATCATGCGCCTGCGCAGAGACTTAGGTTCAGCAGCCCGATCTCCCGATCTATAAAACCTCCGTGATGTGTTGGTACCGAGCCATTTCTCAATAAAACAAAATAAAACGACCTGGCTGGGCCGAAATCCCCCCTGTGGCTCCTTTAAGTGCGGAAGATGTGTTGCATGCAAATACATCCTAAGAGATTCGAAAAAAGTCCAAGATAGTGATGGACAACAGACCTTTGAAATCACCCACTTTTTTAACTGCAATACAGCTGGCTTGGTATACCTTCTTACCTGCAGCTGCAAAATGCTATACGTGGGTAAAACCTTCAGACCGTTCAAGGAACGTATAAAGGAACACGTTAGGTCCCCTAAAAACCGTATGGAAACACCGATCTCCAGACATCTAAAAAACGTCCATGATGGTATATCTCATGATATTAGGTTCTGCGGCCTAGAATGGGTTAAGAGGGACCAGAGACGAGGGGATTTCGATAAACTCCTACGTCAAAAGGAATGTAGGTGGATATACAAACTGAAATCCCTGAGCCCTAAAGGCCTGAATGAGGGCTTTTCCTTCTCCCCATACATTTAACTACCACTAGGAAAAATCTACAGTGGGTGATCTCATTAAATAACTTAGACACAGTTACGTTTTCTGACTGAGTAAATCAATATAAACGTATACAATATACAACTATGTTGAGTCACCGATGAACTCTGTATGCCACATCAAGGACTCCACTGTGTGCATGAATGTATACAGTAACAATAATGTAAATATGTAAATATGTATATATGAATATAACTCTCCATAAATATACACCTCCTCCCTGTTTCGACCTGCATACACGATCTATTTATGATTATACCTTGATCCTTTTTTGTAATAACTTTATGGTATTTATACCTTAACCTGGTACTGGTCTAATCCAATGGGGATTATGACCATAGAATTGAGGTGTACATTCCTCTGTTCATTAATGAAATTCGTTTGTCTGGATGGTCTACCTTAAGACTACACATGGTGGATCCGTGATCTACTGGGTCCCCTTCAACCGAATTAACTTCATGGAACATACAAAAACTGGGGGCCACACCATAACTCAATACAATTCAATGTTAGAACATCGGTCCAAACATGGACGATTTGACAACAACTAGGGAGGGTCTAGTGGAATGACTAGGTTCTGTATGAAACTATATATGTTTTTTCCACATACCCTCCTGTCCCTTTAAATGGACGGACCCCCTGCATCTAAGAAAAGTATATATCATATATATAAAAAGTTAATAAACCTATATAGTATTTATTTATGGCATACGCATAGTATGCTAACTTGTGTTGTTCCATTGTATTCAGTTCATAGATCGGGCTGCTGAACCCAAGTCTCTGCGCAGGCGCATGATCTATTCTGCGCGCGCACAGTGTACGACCGGCTACATCACCATGGTGATGGCCAAACAACAACGAGCTACCCGACATCCGGATAACTTTCTCTGAACAGATCTGACCGGGCTGTAATCCCGCCCTTAGCCACTCCCCAGCTAACGCTGATTGGAGTAGACTGACGCTGGGCGGACTCTCACCCGGTATATACTCACCTCCCTACAGCTGTACCAGGAGCTCTTGATAAAGGCGTGTGACCACGCCGAAACGCGCGTCGAGCGTTTGCCGGTTATTTTAATGCTGAGAAATGCAAACGGCTACCCTTTTGGGGGTTGTGGGGGATTCAACATTGTATATAGCAATCTTTTCATTTGGACATTCAGATATATGCAGTATTAGACTGCCTGCACGATAGGGCATGCAGCAGCAGCACTGAGGGAATAGGGGAGACAGATTGAATTGTGCCTTGGAGCCAGCTCAGCACCAGATCTACACCCTTTCAGTGCTGGTTATAGCAGTAATACTGAATACTGACAGGAGACAGAACGAGATACTCCTTTTAACAGCAGTATTAATGCAAGCCTTTTTGATACTGGATGCCTTTGAAATAAGCTACTCTCCTTAGTTAGCTAGATAGCTATCTTTATAAGCGTTAGGCTGCCTTGAAGCAGCAGTATGTGAGGAACCTACTTTTGAATTATTTATAACTTATCTAGGTGGTTTATGTGACTATATGACTTTTATATCTGGGGATTAGTGGGGTGGTTGGCAAGTTTCAGCCTGTGTATGGGATTTTCTGCCTAACCAGTTACTTGAACTTACTTTTGGATACGCCTGGCTATACCATCCCTTCACCCCTAAACCTATACCTATGCACTATATACCCCTACTGTTGTTCTGAGACACTCCCCCTCACTACTGTGTTGACCCAGTGTAATGCTATCTATCCACTACCAAATGTATCTCCCGTCTAGTGTATACTATTACAAGGAGAACTTTGGATATTAGACAGTATTCACTGACCTAGTCTGTGTGGTTGTGTATATGAATATATACATAGGGGCTGCTATCACGGTCTTCAGTGACCAAACAGTCTCCTATGTACTACTTTTGATTGTAACGAACAATAGTATTGATACACAATTCACCTCAGCCTAACGGTGCAATCCCACCTTTTCTAGCCGTAATACTTGTTAAGTCTTACAGACTGTGGATATTTAACTCTAGAGGAATTTGGTGTATGTGACATCTGATCTAAATTTATATTGTACTATATATTGTACTCTATACTCTAACTACAATCTAGATATCACTGCCATTCCCAATACCTGTGGACAATATCCATATTGCATTTACTCAGCTTTTAATTCACTTGTATTTTCACGAGTGTGTCACTATCACTTCACTGTATATATTTTTTTTGTGTGTTGTCCGTAAGCGGCCAAATAAAGGTTATACCGTACATTTATTCAATTTCTATAGAGATATATCTTTCAGTGAAACAGGGGTCCATTTCTTTTCCAACTTGAATGGAACACCCGACTTCACTTTAGTCTTTTTTCGTTTAACATATATGGGGTTCATGCCCTTCTGATATCTCTGTAACCCATTGGGAGTTTTTTTCGAGATAGACTTGCTCCATCTTGAATTTCTCCTTTCTTGTCTTCAGATTCATTTAAGTTCTAGTTTTTGAGGCTCAAAGTACAGGCGCTGCATTCTAGAAGCCACAGTACAATGCTTCAGACTGCTTTGTATATTAAATAAGCCTGATTTTAGCACACGTTAAAGATGCCTAGCATTTGTCCTTATCGAGACAAGACTTTTGTAGTTTGGTGGAGTTTAGGAAATAAGTATTTTATCAGTTTGGTGAAATTAAACTTTAAATGCCAAAAGGGATGTTGTTTTAAACAAATAACTTGTCTGTGCTTACCTTTAAATTTCAGCCATTTGAATAGATTTAGGAATATGCACGTGAGTAAAGAAATACTGACCACTCAGCGATCTCAAATTTGCTAACCTGATAATGTATACCCATCACTATGCCCAAATGTAGACAACACAACCGAGGAAAATGAACGGTCTGTACCTGTTCGTTATCTTTTATATGTGATCCCTCTGGAATTGCATCTATTCCCTTCTCTTCACCAGTCCTTCTGGACGCTTCACTTAGAAAATCTAGAACTCTTGTTTCCACTATAAAATCTGGGTTCCACAATAACTGGTCATCATTTTCATACACTACAAAATAAAAATATAAATATACATATAACCCTTTAAAAAAGTAATTGGCATTTCCATAAGAGAAATTAAAAATTAAAACAAAATCCACAGCTAGTGAAGAGGTACTCAAAGCAAATTCCATAAGAGAGATTTTTAGGATCTTGTACCATAACCACAGCTGGGCCTCTCACTAGCACACGGATGCATGGAATAATATTCAGAGAACGTACAGTTATACACTCTTAGCCCAGATTACTTCGTTCATTTACATATAGCCAGGGATAGCCTGTGTGCTCACCGAGGACCTCATCTTTTCATGACGCATTAAAGTCTTGTGTACTTGTAAATAAAATGTGAACAAAACAAAAACAAACTAACTTTCCCTGAAACCACTTTTAATACGCAACAGTTTATGGTGACCAGATTTTAGATTTTGTTAAGGAAGCTTATGGAATATGTACACAGTAAGATTGCAAAATGTAGTTTTATTGAGGCCCTTGGAGGTGGCCATCTTGTCTGCTATACTAGCAAAGCTGTGATTGTGTCACTGACTAGTGGAGACCAGTCAAATTAGATCTGGAGACTCAAAGCCTTCAGTACAAGGAAAAGTCCACATAGTGCTACCATTCACCTTTTTCAGTTTCCTTGTACTTGCAGATGCCAACTGGAATCTCTGCCTGGAACATGGAACCAACCATTATTTCCTGTGAAAATGGAAATGTACATTAAGTTACTGTGTTGCACTGTTCTATAATACAACTCATTAACTACACAGTATGTACACAACCCCTCATATTTAGAAAAATAGAAATGCCAGACTGCGTGCCTTTGTGATACCCAGCATTTCTGTTTTACACAAAAAGGTCCGTCGTACACAATTCCACCCCAAATCCTGCTATCTTTCTAAACAATGCCGAGTGTTCTGGTTTACCTTGTTTATTCAGGCTAGAACACTCGAGAGAATTCTGTGAGAGCCTAATATATACTCTCCTGTACTGTATATAGAAATGTTGGGATGTTGACGGTCTGGAAGGCATTTTATTAAACAGGTGAGGTGGTACAAGTAAAGTTACCAGAGTTCAACTCACAATTTGGGAAATAATGGCTAACTCTAGGCTCTTCAACAAATATTTTAAAGCACTTATTGGTAATTAAACGTTTGCTTTGAATAATGTAATGTAATGGAAATGAAACGTTTGCTTTGCTTCCGTTCAAAATCGTTAGCCACTTACATATACGGAGCAAGGCAGACTGTGAAGTATATTATGATGGAAAAGTGAAGCAAAATAGATCCGATTTGCTGCACTTCACAGCATTTTAACTTGTATGATTATTTTACCATCTAAAGAGAGGAATATGTAAAATCAGGACAGCCAGAGAAACAGAGCACACATTATATACTATATGACAAATGTACCTAAAATAGCTGAAATAAGTGTGTGGGATAGGACTATTCCTCCTAGTGTGACAAAAGTTATGAGAGTTTTGATAAAAGGACTAGGTTGAGATTTAGAGAGTTCTCCCAGACATGTAAGCTAAATGTGGGAAATCTTCTGATATTTTTCATGCACATTTTAGAGGTAAATTTTGTGATATGTTTCAGTACTTGGCTGAGAAAAATTATGAAACTTTTTAAAAATCAAAATGTTGTTCCTATAATTTGTTGAAAAGGAGGGGTTAGCTATTCAGTTCTTTAAAGCAAGAGTGAATACTCTCCATTTTCATGTAAAGAAGAAAAAAATAAATTTAAAAAAAACTGGGCAGACTCCAAGTACACCGGCATCAGAGTGCATTGTCCCTTGGCAGTACATGGCAAATGAAACAAATGTTGATGTGAAAGGGATTTAGGGAGGAAGAGTATTGTCAGCCAATGTGGAGGGAGGCCCTTACACAAAAGCCTTACGTAGGAGTATCAAAAAGATTGGAGACCACAATATAGGGTCATTCATGCGGAAGTCTTAGAAAAGGAAATGCAAGAAGATGTCCATTCTTAATTTGGACCCCCTCCAAACACTGCTCTGCAGTGATGACAGGGAAAGGGTTTAAGGGACTAACCAGGGGAGGGAACAGCATAAAATAACTTAAATATATACCAACGAGCCACAACAAATTCTCCAATAAGCTATGGCAGAGAAGCACACAGTTATAACAATATACAATGTCAAATACCCCGTATAGAGAAATACTGAATACTGAGGAAACGATACACTGAACAAGATGTGGTAAATCCCTCATAACAGAAAATATACAATAAGTAGAAGAGTGGTCCTATCCCTAACCCCATTCAGGCACTTGTGAAAAATGTATCCCCATAAGAAGTGCATTTCTTCAGACTCACGAGACAGGGAGAGGAGTATTATAGGAATAGTGGAGTGCCCTGTAGCACCACAAGCCTTCTCTCTTGAGGGTCAACTCAAACACATGGGTAACTCATAAGAATGGCCAGTGCACCCTGCCTTGACACCCTCTGGAGTCATCTTGATCACTTGGTAGGGGAGATTACAGGTCGCAGACCAACATACACATAGAAATTTCCAACAGGTACCTTTTTCCAGTCTTCTGAAGGAACATAATCCTCATCATCCTCTGATTCTTCTTCTATTTCATTATCTGTGGAAATATTCAGAAAATAATTGAAGCAAAATACTAATATTTTGAAAACAAAGTAAATCTAACATGTACAACTTTAATATGATTACCTGTCACCCAATCGCAGATTACACCTCATGACTCTCAAAACAGCATAACCAGTAGAAATGTAGAAGTGGTTGTTTGTCCCCCAACCTTCCCCATCCAATCATTTTGGTAGTTATAAGGTGAGAGGGTGGGACAGATTGGACAACTCTCCTGCCATTTAGATAATGTTACATAGTAATCTAGGTTGACTAAAGACCATCAGGTTCATCCCTTAAACCCATTTTTTATGCTGTTAATGTAGAAGTGCAATGTCCACATTATCGAACCAAAGCCATACAACCAGTCAGCCCATCACTACTGTCCAAATTCAGGTGAATAATGCATCAGCAGATGGGCTAGACTAGAGAGAACAGGCACTGAAAGGAAATTAGGGGATGGAATTAAAGCTTATTACAGCTGTTATATTGTTTAGAGTGTCCCATTAATGGAGAACACTTTCAGGATGAAAAACCAAAACAAAAATCATATGTACCATTTTTGTTTGTCCCCAAAAAATCGACACAAGGCCTAAAATGACAAAGGGGAGCCCCAGGCCAATATGGTATTTATATAGTACCAACAATGTAACCCACAGCTAATTCAGTAAGCATGTACTTTATGAATTTAAATTGACAGGCCTGTTCATAACACAAAATAAAATCAATGTGAGATTAATGTTGAGTTTAGGAGGATTGTGTGTGATTAAATATAAAGAATAAAACCGTTATTTCTGGCTTACACACACACTGGCAGGGTGAATATAATGTAAATTTGTAGAGTAAACAGAAAACACACAGTGAAAATAAAATGAATACTGCCCTGTATGATAATATCTTGTACAACGGTATCCAAGGCTGACAAGATTTGCATATACACCGACAATCAAGATTGCTTTTTTGCTTTATTAAGACGGAGGAAAAATTGATCATTGCTTTACTAATCCCCATCTTATTTAAGAGTTTAGACAAGCAGACAAATAAAGACATTTAATGAAAACCAGCAACATACTTGCATCAAAATACTTGCACCTCCGTGGCCTGATTGCCTCTTGTACATGCCGACATGTAGCAGACGGCACTGTGTCATCGTTACATGATTGAGTTTCATCTTCCGGTCCAGAGGAATCTTTAATGGTCTCATCCTAAAAAAAGAATACACCAATATGGTACATGCTCTAACAAAATGTAAACCCTTTCAGTGCTCCATCACTGTGTACCAGCCATAATCAGGGAAACCAACACAATACCAGCACTCAAATGATCTGATGCCGACGTTGCAGCCACTATTTGACAGGACATAGTGGAGGGAATCAAGAGAATCAAGAATGACAAATGGTCAGGAAATGTGTTGGCCATAAAATGTTTAGCAACATGTGCCATTTAGAATATTGTATTTCTTCGCTATCAGAATATTTAAAAATATATATATGCCAATGCATTGATCACACATCAGACACCCAAACAATAAATAAATAAATTCTACAGCAGGCTTCCCCAAACTCCGGCCCTCCAGATGTTGCTGTACTACAACTCCCATGATTCTCAGCCTATCGCATTCATAGAATCATGGGAGTTGTAGTTCAGCAACATCTGGAGGGCCGGAGTTTTGGGAAGCCTGCTCTAGTCATGGTGCCATCTCACAGCAAGTAAAACTGCTTCAGTATAGTTTGACAAATTTCCTGGGTCAAACAGCTGAATTCAGTCTTTCCTGCAAGATAATCTGGATTGCTTTATAGAGCAAAGCAGGCCATGCAGGACATTGCTCATTGGCTGAGTGACAGCTAAGCAACCTCAACCAAATCGCAATCTCCTGCATCTGCCATACTTTATTCTATAGAGGTGACAGACTTCTCCTGAAATAGAAGCTCAGATATGGAGCAGGTAAAAAAAACTATACTAAAAACCACTCTCAGCCTAAGACTAACAAGTCAATCTCATTTTAATATGCCAGTTATATCCTACTAATACAACAAGAAGGCTGTGTTAAGACTGAACTGAATCAGGAGGTTAACTTCTTAATCTTGAATATGCATGTAAAGGAAAAATAAGCAGCATATGGAAAAGAAAAATCCTTAAAAATTGACATTCTGGAAACCTGAGTACTTTTGCTTGCTGAGGTGCTTTCTGGGAAGATTGAGTCATTCCCGCCTCCATTTTACAAAAATTTACAATTTTATAAATTAACCTTGTTACACCTCCTGGCTTTCAAGCAGACAACACATCCTGCTACTTCCTGGTTTGTTTAGCTCAGTAGAGCTAAACTCAAGAAGCTGGCAATTGCCAAGTTTAGTAGATATACCACAAATGAACACATGCATGCATTTAGTTATACATTTTTAATTGTGGGGATATCTAAAAACAACTCGAAAAAGCTGCAGTTCTTTTGTCTGCAGCTCTTGCAAGCGCCCCCCTTCTAACCATGCCCAGACTTACTGTGTCTGTCCAATCACAGACTTTCCAATGCAGTCTTTGCAAGGCAGGTGGCTCTGGACAATTGCTGCCTCTTTAGTTTATCTCCACTGAGCTAACCAAACCAGGAACTAACAGGACTAGTTGACTGACAGCAAGTGACTGCAACAAGGTTTATTTATAAATGTTCCAATTTCTATTGCAATCTGCACTTTCAGTAAATAATGGAGAAAAATTAAAGATTTTCTCTTTATTCAAAGCGAAAGTGCTTTAGGAGTGTCCCTTTAAGTTTAAGTTTATTTTTTATAATGGCACAGAAGCCAAAATTGTCAGTTATCAGATTAACATTAAAGGACCACTCTAGGCACCCAGACCACTTCAGCTTAATGAAGTGGTCTGGGTGCCAGGTCCTTCTAGGGTTAACCCATTTTTTCATAAACATAGCAGTTTCAGAGAAACTGCTATGTTTGTGAATGGGTTAAGCCTTCCCCTATTTCCTCTAGTGGCTGTCTCACTGACAGCCGCTAGAGGCGCTTGCGTGATTCTCACTGTGAAAATCACAGTGAGAGCACGCAAGCGTCCATAGGAAAGCATTATGAATGCTTTCCTATGTGACCGGCTGAATGCGCGCGCAGCTCTTGCCGCGCATGCGCATTCAACCGACGGGGAGGAGAAGAGGAGGATCGGAGGAGGAGAGCTCCCCGCCCACCGCTGGAAAAAGGAAAGTTTTAACCCTTTTCCCCTTTCCAGAGGCGGTGCGTGAGGGGGTCCCTGAGGGTGGGGGCACCCTCAAGGCACTATAGTGCCAGGAAAACGAGTATGTTTTCCTGGCACTAGAGTGGTCCTTTAATAGCAAGTGAATTTATATTTACTAAACAAGTTAATTGGATAGCTATTAATCTAACAATTTTGATACGCAATGAACTAAGCAAGATTTTTAGCCAGCCATTTTTGATAATCTTACACGTGCATTGAGTGTTATCTAAATGTAAAATAAATAGGCGGAATAAAAAGAAATGAGAACCAGTAAGGAGCAGCAGCAACTGGTACCTTGTTTTCCACACTGCAGGCACTGTTCCTGTCATTCTCTTCTTCTTCTTCCTCCTCCTCCTCCTCCTCTTCTTCTTCTTCTTCCTCCTCCTCCTCTTCGTCATCATCATCATCATCTTCCTCTTCTCCTGGCAGAGGGACAGTGCTACCATAGCCATACAATCGTAATAGTTCATGGATTGGCATTTCGCTTTCCTGAGCACATTGAAAAGAAAATCCAAAACTCAAACTATTGCAAAGCAAGATTATTATTAGATCACAAAAATGTAGCCAGGCAAAATTCTAAATATGAAAGTCTCTAAAGAAAGAAGCATGTGCAATATGGTTTTAAAGGGGTCCTGAGTATGTTTCAAATCATTCTCGAAAGATATGACACAATGTGAAAGTTACACTTCTGTATTAGTATTTGGAATTGTCTGTATTTGAGAGGTATTCTATGACTGGGAAGGCAGCAACGAGAGCATGCTGGTATCATAACAATTACAGCAGTATTTATGCAGTGGTTATAGTGACCCTTGGTATTAAAGAAAAACATTTAACATATACGCCCTAGAAAACAAAACAGTATATTAAAACTAATATGGTTTAAAAGATGTCTGCCAAGAAATATAAGTGTCTATTAAAGCCGTTTCACAAAGCAAGACAAGACCTTCCGGAACAATATAAGGCCTGGCTGGTGGTATACATCTAAGAGTAGTTAGGGATCTTAGTTTAGTAACATCCAGCCTAAATTTCTAACTCAAGAAAAACCATTCAAGTACAAAAAGATTGTTAAATCAGCAGTCTAAACTGCTCTAATGGAATGCTCACCGATAAGTAGATCTTGCGCACATTGTCTAGGTTATGGTTCAGTTTGTAACTTGTGCATTAGCCACAAGATCAGGGTCATTGAGAAAGTTTATCTTGTGTCCAACAAGGGATGTATGTCCTTTTAACAGAGAACAGTTTTTTAGTTTTTTGGCTTTTTTGAGGGGGGTGGAGGGGGAATTCTATATTCAGTGGCTGTAAAATGCCATTCACAGGTTTTTTTTTATTTTTTTAATAAATATTTTACATTTGCATTCCCACCTGATTTAAAAAAAAAAAAATCTTAATTTTTGCTTCAAATGCTAATTTAGTTTTACTCCTGACTAAAACATCATTAATCTTTAGTATTGTTTTCGGGACTGAAACATGGTTTTGCCGAAAACTATGACTAATTGTTAGTCAACTAAATTAACATTGCATAAGACAAAGCAGGAGCCAGGCAAGAGAGGGAATTTGGGACCCCAATTGTCAATCAGCTTGTAAATGGCTTGCTCTTAACACGTGAAGAAAACTCTTCTGTGGAAATGACGTTTTAAAAAGCACTAATTTCTTTTCACCTTCACAATTTGTTTAATTAGGCTTCAAATAGCTGAATAGCACAAAAACAAAACAACAACACTAATAGCATTACTCACCCAACATTACAATTTAAGCCTACATTTTACCACTCTGATTTCATTTTGCTACAATTTGGAGTTCAGTGAATAACCCTGACAATGTGTGTTCGTCAGTCAATTTTTCGTTTAATACATTTTTTGAGAGATGGACTTTGGTCAGATGAAATGCATAAACAGCATAACTTCCTTAAACCGCACCCACAACACTTTTTACATACATAAATTCAAGCTATAAAATTTGGTGAGGTACAAACTCACAAATGAGCAGCAATAAAAATGCACATTTATGATATTCTTGCTGTTATTTACCCTTTCAAGGTGTTCAATTTCAGTTGTAAAATTAACTTCCCCCTCCATCAACTCTTCCTCCTCCAAAGTTCTTTCGTCATCAAATTCATGAACCAACATATCAGCTGATGGATCAAACTCATGGTCATCTGATGTAGCCGAGCCTCCTGAATTAGATAAACATAAATAAATATGACAGGTTGACTTCCAATTGGCAACAGTTCAACTCCATAGAGATGCAATGCAGTGTATGGCCTTTAAAACCCAAGTGTGTTTTCACTAAACAAAGAACTTACAAGGAATTGCTAATTTTAGGCAAAATGCAGACAATTATGCTAGTTTACCTATCTTGGCCTGAAATATTAAAATTCCCTGGCCAGATTTACACAATTCATGAATTAGTAAAGAGATCTGATCATAGGCGTGCGCACAGGGTGTGCAAGATGTGCCTGGGCACACCGTAATCCCCGCGGCACACCTATGGATTGAGACCGGCAGGGGGATCACAGGATTTCCCCTGTCGGCTCATGCAGAGCCGGCGCTATCCCGGGAAAACACACAGCACACTAACAGCACCCTTACACAGCAGTGTATGTATAAAATTGTGTGTGTGTGTATATATATATATATATATATATATATATATATATATATATATATATACACATACACACACACACACACGCGCGCGGCATGTGTTTGTGCTTTAGGGTGCACACCCTAATGCAATAGGCTGCGCACCCCTATGGATCTGATGAACATTCCATCCACATATAAGCAATTGACGCTTGATAAAGCAGTGTATAGTTTGTCATTCTTGAAGATTATACCACACAAAAATAAAGGAATTGCTGCTTAAAAGAACATGCCAGCTTTTGAAATAATGATATGTATTTCTAAAGCTGGGGAGCGTTGTAAAGCTGATTTAGACCCTGAAATAGGGGGTCGTTTTTGTGCCACTTTTTTTTTTTTTTTTTAGAACAGGCAGTCGGTTCTCTGCATTATGTAAGCCAAATGTGTTTCATAGTAGTTTCTCCTTTTACACATTATGTGCTGGAAACATGTAATTATAAAATTAAACAAATAAACCAAGATAGATGAAGGAAGGAAGTTACCTGGGCTTGCAGTCCCAAGCGAAGGCTGCCGAGAGAGAAAACAATATTTTAGACATTACAGAGACAAAATCAAAAACTAAAGTAAGTAGCAAACTTACCTAAAAACATGTTTTCTATTTAAAACAAATAAATGCTTGTAGTAACTAGAACAAGCTTTTCTACATTTAACATATGGTAGAAAAACAGAAGAAAGTTACTGTATTGGAAAAAGGAGTTTATTTACCCAATCGTGAAATGCAGTTTAAATTTTGTAAATTCAAATTTCCAAAATGATTGCAATTACCTGTTTAGTGAAGTTTTGAACATGTCTGGAATTTTAATTCTCCATCTCTCTCCCATTTGCCCAGCTCCTGGTGCTTTCAATTATAAACATTTCTAGCTTGCCTTCCCTTTCTATATTATCCTAGATGTTTTAAGTAGGCAATAAATTAATTCCCTCACTAAATCACAAGGTTTTATTATGAATGAATATCTTAAAGGGACACTAAAGTCACCAAAACAATGTTAGCTTAATGAAGCAGTTTTCATTCAAAGAACATGTCCCTGCAGCCTCAGTGCTCAATTCTCTGCCATTTAGGAGATAAATCACTTTGTTTCTGTTTATGCATCCATAGCCACACCTCCCCTGGCTGTGGCCGACACGGCTTGTATGCAAAAACATTTGTTTTAATCTCCTGCTCTGTATATTGAGCTTTATTGACACACAGTAGGCTCCTGCAGGGTCTAGCAAGCTATTAAGAGAGCAGGAGATAAATACTAAATTAAACTGAATTTGCAATAAAGGAAGTGTAAACATTAGATGACTTTTTACAGGAAGTGTTTAGGAAGACTGTACAAGATACATGCAGGGAGGTGTGACTTTGGCTGCAGAAACAAAATTATTTAACTCCTAAATGGCAGATAATTGAGCAGGTAGACTGCAAGGGCATGATCTATACACCAAAACTGCTTCATTAAGCTAAAGTTGTTTTGGTGACTATAGTGTCCCTTTAAAGGGACGCTATAGGCATCAGAACAACTTTAGCTTAATGTAGCAGATTTGGTGTATAGATCATGCTCCTGCAGTAGGGATTGACAAATGCAATTTTTTAAAGAGCCAATGCTGATAATTGGTACCACTATTTTGTTCTTTTACATTTTATTTTTTTAAAAAGAAACAATTTCTACTCAAATCTGCCATTAACTGAACATGTTTATTTAAAAAATGTTTTATATAAATCTTTATTTATCCCAGTAAATTTTTTTATTGTTTTCTTAAATATTTGTGTGTATATACACATGTATATGTGTGGCAGGATTCTGTGGCTAATCCATTCTCTGGGATAAAAAAGGTTTTGTTTTTTTTATATAATTTTATATAAAATTATTGCATAATTTTAATTAAAAAAAAAAAAAGAAATTGATTCCACCCTCCCTGTCTTTTACTTGTGACCACCATTACACTCCATGGTGATCTAGTGGCTTTGTGCAGGCTGCCAGGGGGTTTCACTTTGAATTAGGGGTGGCTGAGACCAAGTTCACGCATTGTTCAGTTTCAGGCAGCTCCTCTCTCCAACTCTCGAAAGCCTGGTATGTTGCCCGGAGCTTCGCCATGGTAAACTGTGTCAACGCTTTGATGCCGCTGGGTGCTTGCAAGAATTGGAGAGAGGAGCTGAAGCCGATACCAATGATTGCCAAAATGCAGAATATCAGATAAATATATCGGCCAAAGACCTATATTTGGTTGATTCCTTTCCTGCAGTCTCACTGCTCAATATTCTGCCATTTAGGAGTTAAATCATTTTGTCTATGCAACTCTAGTCGCAACTCCCTGCATGTGACATACACAACTCTCCAAAACACTTCCCGTAAAGAGAGATCTAGTGTTTATACTTCCTTTATTCCACTTAATTTTTAAACTCTAACTCTGTGAAACTAACATTTTTGGTTTTATCTTGAATTTATTAATTATTTCAGCCCATATTGTGAAAATGTGTGTATGAATCTTATTTTCTTTTAAATAGTTTTTCTCCTTGCCATATAGCTCTGACAATGTCCCCCTTATCCATAAAATCCTCTATTTTAAATCATCCCTCTCTTTTCCATTTTTCTTTGGTCAACAACTGTAGATAGTATACAGCGTTAGCCTAATAGCAACGTCCTATATATAAAAGAAATTCACTGCCCCTTGTTCGTTCCATTGCTTAGACCCCCGACCCCCCTTCCAATGCAGGGTTTCTTACCCCTTCTGACGAAATAGCGAAAGCGTTCTTGGGTCATAGCTAACCAGCTATCTGGTATTTTTAATGAGATCATTTAAAAAAAAAAAAGAAAAGTCTGTAGTGGGAAGATATACGTTTTTAGCACATTTATTTTCCCCAACCAACTTAAAATATTTTTCTTCCATTTCTTTAGTCAGATTTGTCTTTTTTAAAGTTTTCATAAAATGAACTTTCATTAATCTATTGGTATACCTGATTACCATTATACCCAAATAATTAATTTTTAACCTCTGTAAAATTATAGTGTAGACTATATATTTTTTTGTAACGTTAACTCTGGAGTGATTTAACTTCTAAATGACAGAATTGAGCAGTGAAAGTGCAGGGGTATGATCTATATACAAAATCTGATGTATTAAGTAAATGACACCTGTAGTGTCCCTTTAAACCGCTGCACACTCACATTTCTTAAAAAGTTTAATGATGAACAAATTCATAGACTGACCAATGTTAAACTATTTTTTTTTCCAGACCCCAGGGAAGACAAACTCCATTAAAAAAAAAAAAAAGCTCAAAATGGAAGCAATATCAGTAATATATAGGGAGTATTGATCTCCTGTTCCAATGTCCTTTTGAGACCCAATGGAGCAAACGTCTTCTATGAAATAAAAACATGCCTTTCCCCCCACATAACAATTTGTATTCATCTTTACAAATTCATTGGATGTATGTACCAGTTATCCAAAAGGGATAGAAATTAGATATAATTAAATAGATAATGGAAGTCCCAATTCCTCCTTTCACCTACAACCTCACAGTAGTATTGTAGCCAGGAAATAAAAACAAAGCATAATACCCACACACATGTTACAAAACAGAAGTAATAGTGATATCTAGCAATATTATGTATTATATCCAATTATGCGTTTAATAGTGACTACACCTGGTTCAACCCAGGGTGAATATAACATTTCCCTTTTGGGACTGAGAGACTTATATTTTCCCTATTGGTTTTTAAATTTAGGGCGAGATTGTAGTCTTGTCTTTAAAAACAAACAATATCAATTTGATAATAAACAGACACCTTCTCCCTAAATAACGTAATGTTTTCTTAATTAGAAAGGGTTATTCTGTAGCTACTGCAATAAAGGACACTTTGTAACGAAAAAGTTACTAGTTGTGTTGTACAGAAATTTTTATTCTCCCCAGAATATTTGACTTTTATTTTTCCATTAATCTATTAACATTTGTCAGGGAAATATTGACTTTTGTACACTAGTATTAGCTATTGTATTACACTAGCCATGTTACTATGCTGCCACCCTCACTATCTGTTCCTAATAAGGGTTAATAAGTGTGTAGAAAAATGACCCCTCTCTGTCTCAGAGATTTTACCTTAAAGGAACACTATAGTCCCCTAAATTACTTTAGCTAAATAAAGCAGTTTTAGTGTATAGATCATTCCCCTGCAATTTCACTGCTCAATTCACTGTCATTTAGGAGTTAAATCACTTTGTTTCTGTTTATGCAGCCCTAGCCACACCTCCCCTGGCTATGATTGACAGAGCCTGCATGAAAAAAAACTGGTTTCACTTTCAAACAGATGTAATTTACCTTAAATAACTGTATCTCAATCTCGAAATTAAACTTTAATCACATACAGGAGGCTCTTGCAGGGTCTAGCAAGCTATTAACATAGCAGGGGCTAAGAAAATCTTAATTAAACATAACTTGCAATAAAGAAAGCCTAAATAGGGCTCTCTTTACAGGAAGTGTTTATGGAAGGCTGTGCAAGTCACATGCAGGGAGGTGTGACTAGGGTTCATAAACAAAGGGATTTAACTCCTAAATGGCAGAGGATTGAGCAGTGAGGCTGCAGGGGCATGTTTTATACACCAAAACTGCTTCATTAAGCTAAAGTTGTTCAGGTGACTATAGTGTCCCTTTAAAGCTGAGGGCAGCAAGGTGGATTGTTAGTAAGCTTACACTTTTAAATGTGAATTGGTATTTGGAATAGTGCGCAATTGTATTGGGGTTGATGTGTACTATAGTCATTGCTGCCGCCCAGTAGTAGTGGGAGTTTGAAAAAAAAAAATAATAATAATTATATATATATATATATATAAAAAATCAGACTGATGCAGTGACAAAAATGATAGCGGAAGGACTTTCATTTCATGAGAAATATTTGAAACTGAGCTGAAATTTCCAATCTGCATTGCTCAGTGTTTGAGAATCTGAAATGGAAACTAAAAGTAAATTCTAACTTATCTTAGTAGGAAAAAAGCAAATGATAGAAGTTATATTGCATATTCTAGAACAGTAACAAATCTGCAACGCTTAAAGGACAACGCTTAAAGGACCACTATAGTGCCATAGGTCCCCCCCACTCTCATGGCCCCCCTTTGGCAGGGCTGAAGGGGGTTAAACACTCACCTTTCTCCAGCACCGTGCTCCCTCGGTGCTGGGGACTCTCCTCCTTGTCAGAGAAAATGCAGTGTTTACATTACAGCCTAGTGATAACTTCACTGGCCACTCAGATGGCTGCTAGAGGTGCTTCCTTAAGCAGTCTTACCTAGTATGCATTACAACATATCAGTGTCTCCATCCTCTGCATGCAGACACTGAACTTTCCTCAGAGATGCATTGATTCAATGCATCTCTATGAGGAGCTGCTGATTGGCCAGGGCTGTTTTTGACTTGTGTTGGCTCTTCCCCTGATCTGCCTCTTTCACAGTCTCAGCCAATCCTATGGGTTAGCATTGTAATTGGCTCAGAACAACACTTCTGATGTCAGCAGACAGCTTGCAGGTCTGAGGCAGAGAGGGGCATAGCCAGCAGCTTCAGGCTTGAATATAAGTAAGATGTTACTATATTTATGGAGTCAAATAGGGTCCCAGGGGGGCTAGATGGTGGTTTTAGCACTATAGGGTCAGAAATATAGGTTTGTGTTCCTGACTCTATAGTGCTTCTTTAATGCTTCTCTATGGGGGGGAAAAAATCCAGTTGGCGGAGCACATCACAGGTGCCCAATGCTTCTCTATGGCAGCTTTAGCGTGTTCCTTTTAAAATAAATACTAAATCACAAAAGCAACTAACTGGAGGTTTTGTTTGTGGAATATTATTTATAAAGAACACTGTGCACACTCCTCTCCAGACTTGGCTGTCAGATATGATTGGTTGATTTACTAGCCAACCAGAATGGTCTTAGTTTGCAAAGCATGGTAAATTTATTCCCAGACTTTGTGATAGTTGTCAATGTGGGAACGTCTATAAAAGTGCTTTTGTTGCTATGAGTGCACATTCTGTGGCAAGCTATCTATATGTGAAGATGACTTGTTTTTATTGTGGCACGGTTTTAATTATTTCTGGCAAGTTTTTTTCTTCTTCTGCAATAGTCAATTTTTCATTTTAGTTAGTTTTAGTGGCAATTATAGATTTTTATTTCACCTTGAGGCTGAAGAAGAGAAGAAAGAATAATTCCAATAGTTAGAATTTATTTTTCAGTTTCTGGATTGTTTTGCCCCCTTATTTCACAGGGACTTTTCTAGCAACTGGGTAGTTTTTAATGTTTAGTAGACAAGATCCCACCTGCAGATGGCAGGTAGGGGCATAGAGTTTTACAACCCCCCCCTTCTAGTAATGTCAGGGCCTTATTCACCCCCATAGGATTTTGTTTTGGTGGCTGGCTAGCAATAGCTAGCACTGGCAAGCAGCCCCATGCTTTTCAATCGCACCAACAAACTTTTTTTAAATATTTGCTGTGAATGCTGCTAGTGGGCAAATAGTTCTTCAAACGAACACTTCACTTGCACAAAGCAAGTGAGTGATAATCTTCAAACGTGCATCCTTGTAGATACATTCGCTTTATCTTCGGTCACTACTTGGTCGTTGATAAATCTTCAATTCTGGAGAAGTCAACTTGTTCGGATACTATTGATCACCCGGGAACCCACCTGAACAAATGTTATAGAATTGTTCACACTAGAAGGGCTGAATGGTTCTTAAATGCCATCACATTCTATGTTTCTATATCCTAACCGCATTTGTCTTTAGTAAATTTTCTAAATTACCAATGCGGGTGGAATTCAGTAATTTTCACAGGATTTTCTCCGTTCAGGCAAAATCCGGTGTTTAATGAATAACTCTGCATAAGCTAAGAGATCCCTCTACTGATGCACATTATGACATAAGCAGAGGAAATCCCTTTAAAGTAGAATCAAGCATAGGGATAGAAACAGCACAAATGTTTCACCCTACTCAGTAATGTGACATACATAGTGTAACTCAACCATCACATCCATACTAGGTTAGCAAGCAAAGAGGGATATCAAAATAAGGATGTGTCTGTTATTTAATCCTACAGTTCTCAAAATCCTGGCAAATGTATATATGTGGAGTATCATTGTACTTGATAACAGTAGCAAAAAACAAGCATGGATTCTTTACAATAGTGGGACACATTTGGTCTGTGAAAAACGAGTTGATAGTAAAATGGTCAAATGAAAAGTGCAAAAATGCCATTAGTGAAATGGCCCACAATTATATGTTGGTTTTGGATTCTATGGCTACTATTAAATCTGTAATCACAGAATGCCAAATGTTGCAAAGGTTTAGCTTTCAAACTGTAATTCAATCACAATCAAGATATCAGAAGAGAAAATAAGAGTTTTAATAATTTGATGCAAATTCGTCTTATGGTAGGTCAATAGTAATTGTAACACCAACATTATGATTCTCACCAATAATGATTGATATATTTGTGTTCTAGTTCTAAAGAGCTTTACAGATATCACTAAATAGATAAACAAAATTTAGCATGACATTCAAAAACATAAGTGTATACAGGAAAATATAATAAAGGTAAAGTTTACAACACCAAAAACGTAAGATCGCTATATTACATGGTGAGCCAAAAAAACTAAATTGAAGTAGTATCTTTGCTACTGCTGCCCCTTCATCCACAGTACTAAAACTATCAATATCCACTTGGACTACAGCTGACATCAACCTGTTCACAACTGGGGTGAACTAGGGTAGGAATAGTAAGTTCGCTCAGTGAATGAAAAAGTGGGGGATGCAGCGAGTGGGGGGGGGGATGACAGTGAGAGAGAGAAGGAGGGCAGTGAGTGCGCTCAGTGAGAGAAGGGGCAGTGAGCGCAAAGGGTGAGGGGGCAGTGAGCGAGAAGGTTGGGGGGCAGTGAGTGCACTCAGTGAGCGAGAGGGGCAGTGAGAGAGGGTGAGGGGGCAGAGAGAGGGGGCAGTGGGTGAGGGGGCAGAGAGAGGGGGCAGTGAGTGAGTGAGAGAGAGAGGGGGCAGTGAGTGAGTGAGAGAGAGAGGATGAGGGGGCAGTGAGTGAGTGAGAGAGGATGAGGGGGCAGTGAGTGAGTGAGTGAGAGAGGATGAGGGGGCAGTGAGTGAGTGAGTGAGAGAGGATGAGGGGGCAGTGAGTGAGTGAGAGAGAGAGGATGAGGGGGCAGTGAGTGAGAGAGAGAGAGAGGATGAGGGGGCAGTGAGTGAGTGAGAGAGAGAGAGAGGATGAGGGGGCAGTGAGTGAGTGAGAGAGAGAGAGAGGATGAGGGGGCAGTGAGTGAGTGAGAGAGAGAGAGGATGAGGGGGCAGTGAGTGAGTGAGAGAGAGAGAGGATGAGGGGGCAGTGAGTGAGTGAGAGAGAGGATGAGGGGGCAGTGAGTGAGTGAGAGAGAGAGAGGATGAGGGGGCAGTGAGTGAGTGAGAGAGAGAGAGGATGAGGGGGCAGTGAGTGAGTGAGAGAGAGAGGATGAGGGGGCAGTGAGTGAGTGAGAGAGAGAGGATGAGGGGGCAGTGAGTGAGAGAGAGAGAGAGGATGAGGGGGCAGTGAGTGAGTGAGAGAGAGAGAGAGGATGAGGGGGCAGTGAGTGAGTGAGTGAGAGAGGATGAGGGGGCAGTGAGTGAGTGAGTGAGAGAGAGAGGATGAGGGGGCAGTGAGTGAGAGAGAGGATGAGGGGGCAGTGAGTGAGTGAGAGAGAGAGGATGAGGGGGCAGTGAGTGAGTGAGAGTGAGAGGATGAGGGGGCAGTGAGTGAGTGAGAGTGAGAGGATGAGGGGGCGGTGAGTGAGTGAGAGGATGAGGGGGCAGTGAGTGAGTGAGAGGATGAGGGGGCAGTGAGTGAGTGAGAGGATGAGGGGGCAGTGAGTGAGTGAGAGGATGAGGGGGCAGTGAGTGAGTGGATGAGGGGGCAGTGAGTGAGTGAGAGGATGAGGGGGCAGTGAGTGAGAGAGAGGATGAGGGGACAGTGAGTGAGTGAGAGGATGAGGGGACAGTGAGTGAGTGAGAGGATGAGGGGACAGTGAGTGAGTGAGAGGATGAGGGGACAGTGAGTGAGTGAGAGGATGAGGGGACAGTGAGTGAGTGAGAGGATGAGGGGACAGTGAGTGAGTGAGAGGATGAGGGGACAGTGAGTGAGTGAGAGGATGAGGGGACAGTGAGTGAGTGAGAGGATGAGGGGACAGTGAGTGAGTGAGAGGATGAGGGGACAGTGAGTGAGTGAGAGGATGAGGGGACAGTGAGTGAGTGAGAGGATGAGGGGACAGTGAGTGAGAGAGAGGATGAGGGGACAGTGAGTGAGAGAGAGGATGAGGGGGCAGTGAGTGAGAGAGAGGATGAGGGGGCAGTGAGTGAGTGAGAGGATGAGGGGACAGTGAGTGAGAGAGAGGATGAGGGGACAGTGAGTGAGAGAGGATGAGGGGACAGTGAGTGAGTGAGAGGATGAGGGGACAGTGAGTGAGTGAGAGGATGAGGGGACAGTGAGTGAGTGAGAGGATGAGGGGACAGTGAGTGAGTGAGAGGATGAGGGGACAGTGAGTGAGTGAGAGGATGAGGGGACAGTGAGTGAGTGAGAGGATGAGGGGACAGTGAGTGAGTGAGAGGATGAGGGGACAGTGAGTGAGTGAGAGGATGAGGGGACAGTGAGTGAGTGAGAGGATGAGGGGACAGTGAGTGAGAGAGAGGATGAGGGGACAGTGAGTGAGAGAGAGGATGAGGGGACAGTGAGTGAGTGAGAGGATGAGGGGACAGTGAGTGAGAGAGAGGATGAGGGGACAGTGAGTGAGAGAGAGGATGAGGGGACAGTGAGTGAGTGAGAGGATGAGGGGACAGTGAGTGTGAGAGAGGATGAGGGGACAGTGAGTGAGTGAGAGGATGAGGGGACAGTGAGTGAGAGAGAGGATGAGGGGACAGTGAGTGTGAGAGAGGATGAGGGGACAGTGAGTGTGAGAGAGGATGAGGGGACAGTGAGTGTGAGAGAGGATGAGGGGACAGTGAGTGAGTGAGAGGATGAGGGGGCAGTGAGCGCAGAGTAGTGCTCAGTATATTTATAGCTGGTGGTGACGGGTTCCTGGGGGGCCTGCGCTGGTTAAGGAGGGTTTCGGAAAGTTTAGGAGCGCGGGACTGAGCAACAAGTGAGTTGGGCGGGAAGGGGCCCTTGGCGGGGTGAGCAGGGGGCCCGGCTGGTTACAGCGCGGGAGAGGTGGCTCCGGGCTCACATAGATGGACCCCGGAAGATGGTGATGCCCGGAAGGAAAGGGTTAGGTGAGTTTCCTCCTTACCTCCGCCATGTTTGCCGAACTGACGGGTCACATCGCGGGTCAGCGAAATGCCCGGATGGAGGCGGAAGCGGCTGAGCTGAGCGCCAGGCGAATCAACCAATCACAGAACAGGAGGACACTGTTCAGAAAGGCGGAGTCTGCTCCAATCTGAGGAGGCGGGGTTTGTAAGGGGCGTGGTTTCAGGTTATAGGAAAACAGGCCGAGAGGGGATTAATGTGGGCGGCAAACCAGGCAATGAGGAAGCAGTATGGGGGCAGGACCTGCTGTGTTGGAAGGGGTGGGGCTATCCGTTACCATAGATACATGGAATAGTTTACCCAGGACTCTCCTGACACACGTTGTATCTATTCCAGCCAGAAGGTGAAGCTTCGAACCCCAAACGCACAATGTAAGTGCTCCAACTCCCATCATGCTCAGACATAGTTCTCTTGTTGCTTTGCGCTCCAATTATCATCATGCTCAGACAGTGCCCTTACTCATATTATTCTGAGACATCACGCCTTAACTGCTAGTGCTCCAACTTCTATCATACGCAGACACAGTGTCCTGCTAGTGCTCCAACTCTCATCATGCTCAGACACCGTGCTCTAAATGCTAGTGCTCCAACTCTCATCATGCTCAGACACCGTGCTCTAAATGCTAGTGCTCCAACTCTCATCATGCTCAGACACCGTGCTTTAACTGCTATTCTTCCAACGCTCATCATGCTCAGACACCGAGCTCTAACTGCTAGTGCTCCAACTCTGATCATGCTCAGACAGTGCCCTTACTCATATTATCCTGAGACATCACGCCTTAACTGCTAGTGTTCCAACTCTCATCATGCTCAGACACCGTGCTCTAAATGCTAGTGCTCCTCTCGCTCAGACACCGTGCTCTAACTGCTAGTGCTCCAACTCTCATCATGCTCAGACACCGTGCGCTAAATGCTAGTGCTCCAACTCTCATCATGCTCAGACACCGTGCTCTAAATGCTAGTGCTCCAACTCTCATCATGCTCAGACACCGTGCTCTAAATGCTAGTGCTCCAACCCTCATCATGCTCAGACACCGTGCTCTAAATGCTAGTGCTCCTCTCGCTCAGACACCGTGCTCTAAATGCTAGTGCTCCAACTCTCATCATGCTCAGACAGTGCCCTTACTCATATTATCCTGAGACATCACGCCTTAACTGCTAGTGCTCCAACTCTCATCATGCTCAGACACCGTGCTCTAACTGCTAGTGCTCCAACTCTCATCATGCTCAGACACCGTGCTCTAATTGCTTTGCTCTTTACTCTCATAATGCTCAGATACAGTGTCCTAACTGCTAGTGCTCCAACTCTCATAATGCTCAGACACAGTGCTCTTCTTGCTTTGTAATCCAACTCTCATCATGCTACGACACCGTGTCCTAACTGCTAGTGCTCCAACTCTCATAATGCTCAGACACAGTGCTCTAATGGTGTTGTGCTCTATCTCCCAGTAAACTAACACTATACACCCTGACAGTGCTCCCATTGCGACATGACCCACCTTCATCATTCTCACTGGCAGAATCCTCTCTGATTTGTGCTCTTATTTCACAAAACATCATACTCATTTACATCTCCAACTCCCATCACTCACAGCTCCTTGCCTGGGGTGAGCAAAATGTATGCTATATTTATGCATTTACAAATGTAATATATCTAGTAGGAAATTCAATATTGTAAATCCTAGGCAATTCAGGAATAGGATATGAAATTGAATATAGTATTAACTATCAACAGCAGTTACTTTACAAATTGGCCTTTACAGTTATTTTCCTGTTAGTGTCAATTTATACATATTAATAACTGATGTACAGGGAGTGCAGAATTATTAGGCAAGTTGTATTTTTGAGGATTAATTTTATTATTGAACAACAACCATGTTCTCAATGAACCCAAAAAACTCATTAATATCAAAGCTGAATATTTTTGGAAGTAGTTTTTAGTTTGTTTTTAGTTATAGCTATTTTAGGGGGATATCTGTGTGTGCAGGTGACTATTACTGTGCATAATTATTAGGCAACTTAACAAAAAACAAATATATACCCATTTCAATTATTTATTTTTACCAGTGAAACCAATATAACATCTCAACATTCACAAATATACATTTCTGACATTCAAAAACATAACAAAAACAAATCAGTGACCAATATAGCCACCTTTCTTTGCAAGGACACTCAAAAGCCTGCCATCCATGGATTCTGTCAGTGTTTTGATCTGTTCACCATCAACATTGCGTGCAGCAGCAACCACAGCCTCCCAGACACTGTTCAGAGAGGTGTACTGTTTTCCCTCCTTGTAAATCTCACATTTGATGATGGACCACAGGTTCTCAATGGGGTTCAGATCAGGTGAACAAGGAGGCCATGTCATTAGATTTTCTTCTTTTATACCCTTTCTTGCCAGCCACGCTGTGGAGTACTTGGACGCGTGTGATGGAGCATTGTCCTGCATGAAAATCATGTTTTTCTTGAAGGATGCAGACTTCTTCCTGTACCACTGCTTGAAGAAGGTGTCTTCCAGAAACTGGCAGTAGGACTGGGAGTTGAGCTTGACTCCATCCTCAACCCGAAAAGGCCCCACAAGCTCATCTTTGATGATACCAGCCCAAACCAGTACTCCACCTCCACCTTGCTGGCGTCTGAGTCGGACTGGAGCTCTCTGCCCTTTACCAATCCATCCATCTGGCCCATCAAGACTCACTCTCATTTCATCAGTCCATAAAACCTTAGAAAAATCAGTCTTGAGATATTTCTTGGCCCAGTCTTGACGTTTCAGCTTGTGTGTCTTGTTCAGTGGTGGTCGTCTTTCAGCCTTTCTTACCTTGGCCATGTCTCTGAGTATTGCACACCTTGTGCTTTTGGGCACTCCAGTGATGTTGCAGCTCTGAAATATGGCCAAACTGGTGGCACGTGGCATCTTGGCAGCTGCACGCTTGACTTTTCTCAGTTCATGGACAGTTATTTTGCGCCTTGGTTTCTCCACACGCTTCTTGCGACCCTGTTGACTATTTTGAATGAAACGCTTGATTTTTCGATGATCACGCTTCAGAAGCTTTGCAATTTTAAGAGTGCTGCATCCCTCTGCAAGATATCTCACTATTTTTGACTTTTCTGAGCCTGTCAAGTCCTTCTTTTGACCCATTTTGCCAAAGGAAAGGAAGTTGCCTAATAATTATGCACACCTGATATAGGGTGTTGATGTCATTAGACCACACCCCTTCTCATTACAGAGATGCACATCACCTAATATGCTTAATTGGTAGTAGGCTTTCAAGCCTATACAGCTTGGAGTAAGACAACATGCATAAAGAGGATGATGTGGTCAAAATACTCATTTGCCTAATAATTCTGCACTCCCTGTATTTTGCCTGCAGGCCGTTTAAAGGAGGAATGCGTGGAAACAAGAGCATATCTGGATTTGGGACCCAAAGCCGAATGAACTACAGCGTTCTAAACCGTAGCATGATGGGCAGTAGGAAGAGCATCAGTCTGAATGCTGACAGCAAGATTATGGATAAAAACTCTTTTGTAAACAGCAAGCAAGCTATTCAGGTCAGTTTTCAATTGAAACAATGAGGTGTAATTTACTAAGGGTCCTTTACAAACTTGTCTCTACTTTCTAGCAACCAGCCCTGCCTGTTACCATGCCTCTCGCTAGTGTTAGTGAGTAGCGGCTGTTTTCCATCTGCAAAAGTAGTGCTAGGGAGTTATTGGTGTGCTGCTGCTGTAAAAGCCATTTTAAACAGTTTGAAATAATTTTCAATTGTGCCACAAACAGGGGGAAATCCTTCTGCATTCCAAAATGGCAATCAGATAACGTTGGCTTTTATTGTATGCTGATATTTTATCACATTTGTTTTATATTAGTTGAGGTCCCTGATGAAGTTCATATGTGAACGCAATGCGTAGGACCTGGGCTCTATGATCTATTTATAATATTATTTAGACCATTTGTCTCTTTGGCACAATAAAAATATTTTTTTTTTACCTAACTGGATTCCTGACTTCACTCAGTTCCTGAATTGGAAGCATCAGTGACAAGAAGTCAACATAGCCACCCATCTCCATCAGGGGAGGTACCTTTAAGGCAATCTTAAAGCTCATATCTCATTATACAGCTGTATCCCTATTTTTTTCCTATATACATTTTGCTATTGTGATCACCAGCTGGGAAGGTTACCCTGAGAAGCTATTCGTCAATAAGTTAAGTTTATTTTTATTTAAGTCACAAAACACTTGTGCAAAAAGGGTGATTTATTTTGTTGTGTTGTTGTTTTAAGAAGTAGTATGTCTTACTTGTCCTTAGATGTGGCCCGGCTTAACATATTAAATAGATACAGAATTGTTGAGAAAACAAAACAAAACAAGGGCAAAGTAATGTAGCATAATCACAGAACAAGTAAGCAAGCCAAGTCCAGGATTGGAGAAAATCAGGATAGTCAAGATACTGTCACAGGGTGAATACCCTAATTTACAGGATATGCGAAACCCACAAATGGAGGGTCAATAACAAACGTATTACCAGGCCTTAGAATGGAGTTCACGTTCTATATATAGATAGAGACAAAGTGA
The DNA here is from genome assembly GCF_036172605.1 of Pelobates fuscus. Taxonomy (NCBI): domain Eukaryota; kingdom Metazoa; phylum Chordata; class Amphibia; order Anura; family Pelobatidae; genus Pelobates; species Pelobates fuscus. The sequence goes on along the minus strand of NC_086323.1, from coordinate 32,102,101 downwards.
AAAATAGGCATAGTCAGCATTATAGAAATACAGATATATACGAATAAGCAAGCCAGGTCAGATTCCAGAAGTGCACAAAGTCAATAAACAAATCGAGGTCAATATCAGAAATGCAAGAAAGACTAATTGGACGCACTATGTGGGTACCTTGGTAGAAACCACAATAGGGCACTGAAAATGGCCTAAACAAGCAATTATATAGACTTCCTTCACTACTGATTGACCCACGCCATATCTGCTACTCCCAAAAATACAAGATGGTGGTCATCTATGTGACGTGGACTCTTTAAGACCGGATGTGACATTTCAAAAATCCATTATTTATAAAAACGGACCATTCGAGTGGGTCGTGTCTAAATTTCTATGCAAAATAAAAAGTGCGCAGCTGTGCGGTGCATTCAGCCTCCACGAACTGAGCGGAAGAGCAGTTCGACAATGTCGAATGGGTAAGTATCTTAGCATTCGCCTACACATGTCTGTGAGGAGACAGTCCGCGTGACCGAATGGTGCATTCAGCCCACGTGGCCCGTGAAGGGAGTGGTTTGATAGTATCTAACAGGTAAGTATCGTGACAGATACAAGCCAAAGTCTATAACCAGTAAAGCAAATCACAAACTGATAGCACTGTTGGGCTAAAATAGCCCAAGTGTCTGTCATCAGCTTGGTGCCCTTTGGCACAAATTACACCTGGCCACTCTAAGGTCAGGTATACGTAAACCTGGTCTCTCTTTTACTTTCTGTGTACTAGCTGTTTCTCTATTCTCTTTGTGATACGGTCACAATTTACATCACACTGTTAAAACTACAGGGTCCTTGTAGTGTGTCTAGCAGAGTGTGTAGTATTCTGTATGTAGACAGTGTGGGGAGCTGTATGTGTGCTTAACAGTGTGGGGAGCAACATGTAATGGGGTGTGTGTACAGTCTAGAATACACATACTGAAACATACAGACATGCAGACACACATACAGATACAGACTCATAGATACTCACACACGTACAGATACAATGACTTACACAGATACCATGCCGGCCCAAGACATTTTGCCCACATTCATTATGTTGTATTATGATAATTAAAACCAAAATGAAATATATCATGATTAGATAAATACATTCCAGTAACATATTTAGATCAATGCACACTACATTAAACGTCACAACACATATGCTTCTGCAATGGTATTAAAATATTAGCTAAGTACAATATGCGTCAATCAATAACAAACCAAAGAGGAGTAAGTTAAAGGACCACTATAGGCACCCAGACCACTTCAGCTCAATGAAGTGGTCTGGGTGCCAGGTCCATCTAGGGTTAACCCTGCAGCTGTAAACATAGAAGTTTCAGAGAAACTGTTATGTTTACATTAGGGTTAATCCAGCCTCAAGTGGCTGTCTCATTGAAATCCGCTAGAGGCACATCCGCACTTCTCACTGTGAAAATCACAGTGAGAAGATGCTGACGTCCATAGGAAAGCATTGAGAAATGCTTTCCTATGGACTGATTTAATGTGCACACGGCTCTTACCGCGCATTCAGCACTGACGTCAGAAGAGGGAGGAGATTTCCCCAGTGGCGAGGGAGCCCGGAGCTGGAGAAAGGTAAGTGACTAAACCCCTTCCTCCCCCTTAGCCCAGCGGGAGTAGGACCCCGAGGGTGGGTGGGGGGGGACCTAAAAACCCTCCAGTGCCAGGAAAACGAGTTTGTTTTCCTGACACTATAGTGGTCCTTTAATTTGTCATGTATGCCATTAGTCTGAGGATGTAGTGTGTCTGTGTGTGCTGGGGATGTAGTGTGTCTGTGTGTGCTGGGGATGTAGTGTGTCTTTGTGTGCTGGGGATTTAGTATGTCTGTGTGTGCTAGAGATGTAGTGTATCTGCTTGGGATGTAGCATGTCTGTGTAGATGTAGCGTGTCTGTGTGTGTATGCTGGGGATGTAGTGTGTGTGCTAGGGAAGTGGTGTATGTGCTGGAGATCGGTTGTGTGCTGGGGATGTAGTGTGTCTGTGTGTATGTTCTGGGGATGTAACGTGTCTGTGTGTGTTGGGATTGGAATTTCTATGTGCAGCACACTGTCTGCATTGAAGCTAATTTTTACTTACCCTTTCAGTATCCCCAGTGCAGTGTATCCTAGCTGAAGCGGAATCTGAATTGACTTCTTGCAGCTCCGGTCCTCTTGTCTTTACCGTTGCTTGCGCAGTCCGACTCCTGCATGTCCCGCCGGCTGTGCTGGCTATGTGGTTGTTACAGCACACATAGCCAGACACAAAGGGGAATTCTGCCGCTCCCAGTAAGTAAGTAAATTTCCCACTGAACCTCCGGCACGCAGAACTAGTAATTTTAGAGTGCCGGAACTTCATTGGGAAACATGTCATAACCCAGAGGACCCAGCCAGCCCCAGATCAGCCTCCCTCTCCAGATGCCTGTTTTTTTTTGGGGGGGGGGGGGTTTCAATGACCTTCCAGACCAGCTGATCGGGGAAGACTGGGCTTTTCCGGCACCTTGACAGGGTGGCAAAATACTGCCCCTGTCAAAGTGCCATCTGGAGCCATGGTCCTACTGGGACCTATGGACGGACCGGCCCTGGCAGATACACAGACATAGATACAAACACTGACATACACAGACATACAGATGCATACAATGACATAGACACAGATACACAGACCTAAAGAGACACACACTGACACACAGGCATACAGATACACAGACTGATACACATGCACAGGCATATAGATACATAGACTGACACACACACATGCACAGACATACAGATACACACATATACAAAGACCTACAGATACACAGACATAGATAAACAGATACACACAGATACAGATACACTGACACAAACAAAGATACACAGACATACACTGACACAAACACAGATACAAAAACCTACAGATACACAGACATAGAGACACACACACACACACAGATAAACATGAACACACACTGACATACACACATTGACACAAACACAGATACACACACTGACACACAGATACAAAGACCTACAGATAGATATACAGATACACACACACACACAGATACACATTCATACAGATACACTGACACATACCGATACAAACACTACATACATACTGACAGTCAAAAAACACATACACATACCTTTTGGCTGGCTCCTGCTTGCTGGGACTGTTGGAAGTTTAGGGCTATCTCCACTCGCGGTCTGCCGCGCCCCCTTCGCGGCCCCCTCCCACACAGCTTGGTGTGTTACAGTTGGGAGGAAGTGTGCGTCTCGCTCTCACTTCCTCCTACATTCTGGGCAAGTTAGATGACTCTTTACAGGAAGTGTTTAGGAAGGCTGTCTGTGCAAGTCACATACAGGGGGAGGTGTGAGTTTCAACTGCATAAACAAAGTGATTTAACTCCAAAATGGCAGAGAATTGAGCAGTGAGACTGTAGGGGCATGATCTATACACTATAACTGCTTTATTAAGCTAAAGTTGTTTTGTTGAATATAGTGTTCCTTTAACACCACTCCTAATGTCCACATACAGCCATTTTTACAAGCGGTTGCTACTTTCAAAGACCCTCACAGCCAGTACATGGCCCATAGCTCACTCCCAGTGCTGAATTTCCACTCACCAGTGGCCAGTGGGCACGAGTAAATTTTAAACCCTTATTTATATTTAGTTAAAGCAATTCTGTCATGTTTTATTTCCTTTTAGTTTTCCTTTCCTTTTACCCTTGTATCTTATTGATTGCCTTTATTTATATTTATTTACCGTTCTCTTTTCTTGAGCCATTCCTCTATATCTAGGTGCCTCCATTTTGTTTGTCCATGTCCAAGATGTCTGCAGCTTGTCCTTCTGGGTGATTTTTGTTGGACTGATGGATTGTGGGTAAATTTGCAACTGAAATGGAACTTTGCTTAAGCCCCGCCCACTTTTTGGGGACTGATGGATTGTGGTTAAATTTGCAACTGAAATGGAACTTTGCTTAAGCCCCGTCCACTTTTTTTTGGTTAAATTTGCAACTGAAATGGAACTTTGCTTAAGCCCCGCCCACTGACTAAGATTTTGCCAAAAAGATCACGCTCACGCTAAGAAAAAGTAGTCCCTATCTTCCTTTATGTATAACCAAAAAACAAAAACTAAGGTGAATTTAAAATAAAATATAAAATAAAAACAAGATGAAATGGAATTGAGGGATTCATTTAAAACCAAAACCTGCAAAGTGAGAATGCTGCTTTAAATTACCATATTAAAAAACTGGCAATACACCCAAAATACTCAGAAAACTGCCCAAAATGATAGTGAAAACACAAAGTAAATAGGAAGGGTACTGTGTAAATATAGATAAATTTAAATATGACTAGATGCTGCCTAGTCCTTCAATACAATATAGGCATTCAATCTGCATACAAAAAAAAAAACACTTCATAATATATTTGGCAGCTTTTCACCTTTAAACATGTATTTTTAACATTCCTATAAATTAGTAAATTGGTAACAGGAGTATCACCCATTTCTAACATTTGAAAGGGCTGCAATTTGAATTGAATTGACTTTCCTTGATGTACGGTATAATTATTATTATTTATATAACGCCATCAGATTCCTTAGTATCATGGATTAATTTAAATGTTCGTGTATGTACGTCTTTCCTGTCTAAAGATAAGTTTTTCGCCAAAATAGCCGAGTTGTAAAAATGATCAAATTCAGCTATTTTTCTCGCTTGCTTATTTTTCCCTGAAATTTGCACTTTTCCATTGGCAATCTCCTTTTTAAGAGGAACTCTGAAGGGGCCTTTAAATTTGGTAACAAAATGGCCAATAAATGCGCTAATGTGGCTTCTGTCATTTCTCACAGGTTTATGATAACGACGGAAACAATGTTACCCCGCGTCCCCTCTTTCAGCCAGAGCCCGGATCATTGGCTTTCAAACACCATAAGCACTTCACACCCCAAGACGCGTCTGGATTAGTGACCTCCGATATCTTCACTTCCATCTCCATGCAGCAAACTGTGATTAACACGAGTTTTATTGGCCCATTTTCAGGGTACGTTGTAAGCGTCTTATTCCTCTTAGACACCTGATTGTTTAAAATGCGTCTGATACCCACCATCACCACGACATTCAGGGCCGACATTTTGCCTTGATGCAGGTGACTTGCCTTTAATTTATCGTTACAATATGTTTCTTTTAAAGGTCCATCTATGGAGACGGCAACCTTTCAAAATCAGGCCGGGAGGCAGAGCCTCAGCATGAGGATTTCGACGATCATGTTTACCGCCGCCATGTCCCCGGTAGGCTCTCTGTTTATTGATTAAAGATGTGCATGGTTATAGAGCAGGAGTATGCAACTTTTGGCACTCCAGATGTTGTGGACTACACCCCCCATAATGCTCTTACACCCATAATGCTGGCAAAGCATCATGGGAGGTGTAGTCCAAAACATCTGGAGTGCCAAAGCTTGCTGTTATATTGCATAGCTGACTAATATTTGAAATTGACTTTACATTCTCACTCAACACACCGTTTCATATATTATTAAATGATATTATTATTATTATGTTATTAAAGCAAGCACATACACCTCTCTTCCTTAATTCTGTTGTTAAAGCTGCAGTGAGTTTTACAAATTGTTGCAAATATAAGTCTGCACACCATACAAGCCCCAAGTAAATTGTATAGGCTGCCTCATTGCTGTCTGTATGTGACGGCATGCTGTAGGGTCAAAACAAGCATTATTGATGGAACAACATGAATGGAACCCCAGTTCATCGTGTTAAGCAAAGCCTTAGTGCAGCTTCAGTTAGTTTGCGATATGCTATTATAACATTATATTAATAACTATTTCAGGATCTAAGGTGGTTAAAAAAAACACCATAATCTATAAAAAAAAAAAAAAGGAGGGGGGGAGGGTGTCTACTGCAGCCTTAGCGTCTCATTTTAAGGGTATCTAAATGATTCTACCGGCCACATGGATTGGGGTAATTATTGTGTAGGCTCCATTGAGGTTATAATTGAAAGTGTATGGAAGGAAAAACTTAAATAAAGGCAGCACTCCTACAGGATAAGGCTCCCTCACAGGCCCTATAGGTATATAGGTATAAGGAAGTTGAAAAAGGTGGCGCCACAGAGATAATATGTACAATTAAATATAAGCAAGTAATAATATAGAAAAAAACAATGATCTATAATAGAGAGAGAGAAATATAAAAAATAATAATAGGGATATATATATATATATATATATATAGTACAGTCCAAAAAGAGTCCAGTAAAACCTTGGGATGAGAGAACAATCCCAGTTCTATCTGAGGCAGAGACGTCTATGGAGTAGTGAGATCAAGGGGTTCGTGGGATCCGTATGAAAGAGAAAAGAAAATATAATAGTGCAATAAAACCCAAATAGGTAGCAGCTAATAAAAAAAAGTGTATATGGGTCTACTCACGTTTTTGAGAGCTAAAAACTAGCTCTAGTATAAACTGCGTACAGTGGTACCATCCCCACTTATGGGATACGTGAGGGAGTGTTGTAAGTAGATATCTTGTCAGATGGGGACTATATGTAACATAAAAAAACAACAGGAGTGCTCACTGTGATAAAACCAGGAGAGTGTATAAAAATACCAAATTGTTATTTACATTTAATTGGCAGACGCACTGCTCAATTATAGGGCGTAAGTGGTATAATTCCCATCAAGGATGCTTTGGAGTGGTATCTCTCTGGAACAAGTAAAACTCAGATGGCAGGTAGTACAAAAATAAAAATGGTAAAAAAAAGATAAAATGGCTAACTCACAACAAAGAAAGTGGCCAAAATACCTTTATTAAAATACAGTTAGTTAATACGCGTTTCTTTCTTAGGGCTTTCTCAAGTGGATAAAAGTGGAAATTTTCACTAACTGTATTTTAATAAAGGTATTTTGGCCACTTTCTTTGTTGTGAGTTAGCCATTTTATCTTTTCTACCATTTTTATAATTTTTCTGCCTGGCATCTGAGCTAGTTTTTAGCTCTCAAAAACGTGAGTAGGACCATATAGACCATTTTTATTGGCTGCTACCTATTTGGGTTTTATTGCACTATTATATTTTCTTTTCTCTTTCATACGGATCCCACGAACCCCTTGATCTCACTACTCCATAGACGTCTCTGCCTCAGATAGAACTGTGATTGTTCTCTCATCCCAAGGTTTTACTGGACTCTTTTTGGACTGTAATATATATATATATATATATATATATATATATATATATATCCCTATTATTTTTTTTTATATTTTTCTCTCTCTATTATAGATCATTGTTTATTTCTATATTATTACTTGCTTATATTTAATTGTACATATTATCTCTGTGGCGCCACCTTTTTCTACTTTCTTATATTCAGTGATGTTATGTACAGGGAGTGCAGAATTATTAGGCAAATGAGTATTTTGACCACATCATCCTCTTTATGCATGTTGTCTTACTCCAAGCTGTATAGGCTCGAAAGCCTACTACCAATTAAGCATATTAGGTGATGTGCATCTCTGTAATGAGAAGGGGTGTTGTCTAATGACATCAACACCCTATATCAGGTGTGCATAATTATTAGGCAACTTCCTTTCCTTTGGCAAAATGGGTCAAAAGAAGGACTTGACAGGCTCAGAAAAGTCAAAAATAGTGAGATATCTTGCAGAGGGATGCAGCACTCTTAAAATTGCAAAGCTTCTGAAGCGTGATCATCGAACAAGCGTTTCATTCAAAATAGTCAACAGGGTCGCAAGAAGCGTGTGGAGAAACCAAGGCGCAAAATAACTGCCCATGAACTGAGAAAAGTCAAGCGTGCAGCTGCCAAGATGCCACTTGCCACCAGTTTGGCCATATTTCAGAGCTGCAACATCACTGGAGTGCCCAAAAGCACAAGGTGTGCAATACTCAGAGACATGGCCAAGGTAAGAAAGGCTGAAACGTCAAGACTGGGCCAAGAAATATCTCAAGACTGATTTTTCTAAGGTTTTATGGACTGATTAAATGAGTGAGTCTTGATGGGCCAGATGGATGGGCCCGTGGCTGGATTGGTAAAGGGCAGAGAGCTCCAGTCCGACTCAGACGCCAGCAAGGTGGAGGTGGAGTACTGGTTTGGGCTGGTATCATCAAAGATGAGCTTGTGGGGCCTTTTCGGGTTGAGGATGGAGTCAAGCTCAACTCCCAGTCCTACTGCCAGTTTCTGGAAGACACCTTCTTCAAGCAGTGGTACAGGAAGAAGTCTGCATCCTTCAAGAAAAACATGATTTTCATGCAGGACAATGCTCCATCACACGCGTCCAAGTACTCCACAGCGTGGCTGGCAAGAAAGGGTATAAAAGAAGAAAATCTAATGACATGGCCTCCTTGTTTACCTGATCTGAACCCCATTGAGAACCTGTGGTTCATCATCAAATGTGAGATTTACAAGGAGGGAAAACAGTACACCTCTCTGAACAGTGTCTGGGAGGCTGTGGTTGCTGCTGCACGCAATGTTGATGGTGAACAGATCAAAACACTGACAGAATCCATGGATGGCAGGCTTTTGAGTGTCCTTGCAAAGAAAGGTGGCTATATTGGTCACTGATTTGTTTTTGTTTTGTTTTTGAATGTCAGAAATGTATATTTGTGAATGTTGAGATGTTATATTGGTTTCACTGGTAAAAATAAATAATTGAAATGGGTATATATTTGTTTTTTGTTAAGTTGCCTAATAATTATGCACAGTAATAGTCACCTGCACACACAGATATCCCCCTAAAATAGCTATAACTAAAAACAAACTAAAAACTACTTCCAAAAATATTCAGCTTTGATATTAATGAGTTTTTTGGGTTCATTGAGAACATGGTTGTTGTTCAATAATAAAATTAATCCTCAAAAATACAACTTGCCTAATAATTCTGCACTCCCTGTATGTATATTACGTGGCTAGATAGACGCAGATAAAATGTATTTCTGAGGGGGCGGAGCCAACGGTGCTCAGGAGCAGACACCCTTTCACCCAGCTGCTCGATCATCGCCCGAAAAATCGCCAATAATCGGCGTAACACCGAACAATCAGAGCCGGAACAGAGACCCTTGCATAGGGGTTCACACACCGGACCCGTGGATGCCTTTTTATGCCCGTCGGGCACAAAAATCCGGTGCAAAGTGCCTCGGGCCTACAGACTCCCGCGGCAGCCACATATCACCTCCTGGGACGGAGACTACTGGGGCATGGACCCTCAAGAAGCCGATGTGCCCTGGGACATACCCGAACCCCCGATGGGCCGCAAATCACAAAAACCGGCCCCGGCCATTGATGCCTCAAACCACGATATCAGCCAGATGCTGGCCTCGACGCCCCGCACGCGGGAGCCTTCATCCCCGAGGCGGGAAATTACACCTGACCCAGTGGTAGACATAGTACCGGGGAAAGGAACGCAGGCTACACCTGAAACAGAACCACCTGTGACAAAACGGGACATCCACGACCTCCTGGCACACTTCCAGGACATGTTCTTTGCAGAACTCAACCTGGTTAAAGCAGAGATGCAAGCCATAACGGAACGCCTCCGAGAATCTGAGGAGGACTCTGCGGATACAAAGCGAGACATGGCCACCCAAGGGGAATCCATAAAGCAGCTACAAACCTCCCACTCCCAAATCGCAGCCAGAATGGATGCATTGGAAGATAAAAGCAGACAAAACAACATCAAGATAAGAGGAGTAGAGGACACCGTACCAGCAGAAGAACTACCTCACCTCATCAGGCGACTCATAGCAGCTATTCTCCCAACCAAGCACGCTAAACAGTTTGCCTATGACGGACTATACCGCATTGCAACACCCCTGCAAACGCCAAACTCCCAGCCTAGGGATGTTATACTCTGCTGTCGATCATTTGCGGATAAACAACGACTATTGCAGACACTATGGGGGAACACCCCTTTCCAATTCGAGACTCACTCACTCACATTCTATCAGAATCTCAGTATAGCCACACTCCTGTGGCGGAAAACAATGCGCCCCATCACGCAGCCCCTGCAAAAGGCTGGCCTTCCTTATAGATGGACCAACTCAAGAGCACTGCTGTGCACCAAAGAGGGAAAAACCTTCAAAGCTACCAACCCTTCCGAAGGCCCGCAACTCCTACGAGACCTGGGCCTGCCTGTGCCGGACCCAGCGACACTACCCCAAAGAGTATGGGACGTTGACAACATACCTCCTTTCATTCCCGGAGAGGAACACGACACTGTCACTTGAATAAGACCTAGACCGCATTAGGTTTCCTGTTTAAGAAAACCTCAATGTTTTGAACTGTTACACAATTTGCCAATACGTATATCAACGTTTTTAGAATTAACCCCATAGTTTAATGTTTCATTGTCATACACGCTGATCCCTCTCACATTGCAATATTCATATGCTCTTGACGCTACCATACACACGACCTCAGTGGCCCAATCATTTGTTCAGCCACTACACACATCCACCCCTATGGGACCGTCTGATACCGACACACGCTTGTCCTCCCCCATATACCACCCAGCGAAGCGAGGGAACCAAGGCACACACACAACATACCTGGGCCGGAACCCCACAAACTAGACTAGCAAACTGACCACCATACCCCCAGAAGACACACGACTAAGGAACCGCACTAATACCCTCTAGCCCAGTCCTCCAATCCCAGTAAACCTCTCCCCACTTCAGACCCTAGATCCTGATAAGGGGATGAACTTTCTACCATGGCCCATCTGAGGCAATGGGTGCCCAGAACTGTCTGATACCTTATGTTTTTTGCTCTTTTTCTTAGTTACTCGTGTTTTTTTTTTCTAATGCCTTGTTGCCTTCGTGATACTCATGACCCAGTGGCACCACTATCAGGCACACTGACAGCGCCAGTATACCATCAATATGTGCAGCTTGTAGCATATACAGCATGAACACCTACCTTCTATAGGACCATACTCCACGTTTTAATTACGTTACGATTAGAACACATCCCAAGCTGCACTAGAAATATAGAAGTTTATGTCTATACACTATGTCAGTGTCTTCAAAAATTGACCAAGCTTGTTTATCTTCTGCTAGTGCTACTAGTATTTATCCTGTATTTCCTCTGGTCACAAGTGCAGACCTATGATCCAGCCTGTTTTTTTATTTTATTTTTTTTTAACCCATAAAAATGTGCAGATCTTAACTTGCCGTGACACTGTATGAACCTATGCTCTTGTATTGCGCTTGTCAATGCTGTCGTGGCGTCGCAAGCTTATATGTCATAACATGCACTAATAAAACAAAGAATTAAAAAAAAAATGTATTTCTGAGCCTCATAATTGTATTTAGAGGAGTACTCTAAAACTGCCATTTGTTAAATTGGATAACCCCTATTGCCATAGATTTAGTTTAGCTTTTTGTTTTCAATTATATTTAATGGGAAATCTTGTCAGACTTCATCAAAAATGTCTTCATCTCCTCTCTGATCTGATAAAACCATTATTCATTGGTCATTCTTGTTTTTATTTGATAACAGTTTCTGAACTTCAGCTGATATTGAAGGTTTATTTCCAACCTGATTACCATTGCAATTACCATACGAATAAGCACTGTAATTAAAATAGAACTAGCAAACTCAATTAAATTACAAATACACATGTGCACACTGTCCTCCCCAAGAATCCTGTAGAAGTTCCTTAAATAACACAACATAATAGGTGTAGCGGACACCAGGTAATCCAACCGGTTACCTCTGCTAATCTCTTCCTTGAGCCGCACAGGAACCACTCAGAATAATACGAGACCCATTTCCCCCTCAGTAACTGGACGAGACACAGCTCTGGGAGTACAACACAATTTTATTGCCACACACAGCTTTTTATGCCTAGCCCCATGCAAAGGGTCTTCAACACACACAAACAAGGGTTGTATCCCAGGATCCTATATACTTGGGGGGTCGCTGTTGCTTTGTCTCCCAAATAAGGCTGCCACTCAGACGAGGCAAACAAATCTATTTCATAAAATATTTCGAATATTTCTCATATATAATCAAAGAAGAACAATTCAATGGCAATATAAAATCCAGAAGAGCGCAAAATAAACAAACATGGTAGGCATTTAACCGCTTAAGGACCAAGGTTCTTTTAAAAAGTAATGCTTTTGTGACCAAGCGCTCATTAGCATTTTTGTCATTTATTTATTCTACTATAATTTCATACTTTCTAAGTGCACCCATTCATAATATATATCAATTTATAGGAGAAATCAGGCTTTCTTTGGATACACTATTTATATACAAAGCCCAGCATTAAATATGAATAAAATATAAAAAAATGGAAAAGGGGGGGGGACGGACACTTCCCCCCACCCCCCTAATTTCTACGCAACAAGTACAGTTTAAGAAAAATAACTCAATATAGATTCACTAATGATGATTAACATGCCCAGTAGGTCTAGAATTTCGATATATTGAAGTTATGAAACAAATATTGCAATGAGTGAATTGCAGTTTTAAAGCTAAACCTTTGCAATGTTTGACATGTTGCGATTACAGCTTTAAATGTAGTCACAAAAACCAAAACCACTTTACAAACACATATATTCGTATCAAGTACATCCCTCAGGATAGTTAACCAAGAGTACTGCGACATTTTATCACCAACCTTGGTCACATTTACTGGTTACATTTAACTACATTGTGTTTTTCACACGTGGTTTATTTTCATGGGAATTTCATAGACAACACGAGTCTCACTACTGTAGAGATCCCATGTTTGTATTTAGTTACCCGAGTACATTCTGAAGCCCTAAAACCTGCACTTCCGGTAAGGATTAGTCAATAATTGGAGAGGACTTCATAAATGCAGAATAAGATATAATGAACTTATAAAAAAAAATCATCATAGAAATGACCCGTTGTGAGATGTGGCCAAAAGCGTAATGAGATGGTGTTGCCACAAGATGGTGTTGTAATTGGCTGGACCAGAATAAACCCTGCAGAGATGTTCGTAAGAGCCCAGTATGCATTGGATGGTCTACCTACCAGTTTATTCTCAGATCACCTGGCCTAAACCTCAGGTTGAGTCCTTGACTACTCTCTAAACATATCCTTATCAAGCAGGCTGAACTGAAATATCCGGAGCTGCTTCCTGTGAGTTTAACTGCCACTAATCTCAGGCAGGCCATAACATACATATCACATCCTTGCTCTAGATTAGAACCCCTCACTGTGTGATGTCCATCCAACCATTACCTACTGCGCAGTGTATGATGTGAAAACATTGTATATAAAAAAAAGTGGAACAGTGTATTATATGGGAAAGATTTTTATTTATTTTTTTGAGTTAGAACTTGGGTTAAAGTTGCTATTAGGGTTCCTTTAATCTTAGCGCTGAGACATTTGTAAATCTGCCAGAGATTGGTGGGAGTTACAAGCAAGTAGGTGCCTTTATATCACCTTCTCTCCCAATAGTGATATAACAGCGGGGGGAAGACAGAAATGTACTGCTTCTGTCTCCTTAGCACCTCTTCCCCAATATCATTATTTCCTCCCCCCAAACTCACGGTGAGATGCCAGTCAGGCCAGTGCACTCCCTCTTAGCACTGCATATCAGACTACTGCCAGTGATCCTCCTCTAAGCACTGCATATCAGGCTGCTGCCAGTGATCCTCCTCTAAGCACTGCATATCAGGCTGCTGCCAGTGATCCTCCTCTAAGCACTGCATATCAGGCTGCTGCTAGTGATCCTACTCTAAGCACTGCATATCAGGCTGCTGCCAGTGATCCTCCTCTAAGCACTGCATATCAGGCTGCCGCCAGTGATCCTCCTCTAAGCACTGCATATCAGGCTGCTGCCAGTGATCCTCCTCTAAGCACTGCATATCAGGCTGCTGCCAGCGATCCTCCTCTAAGCACTGCATATCAGGCTATTGCCAGGGATCCTCCTCTAAGCACTGCATATCAGGCTGCTGCCAGTGATCCTCCTCTAAGCACTGCATATTAGGCTGCTGCCAGTGATCCCCCTCTAAGCACTGCATATCAGGCTGCTGCCAGTGATCCTCCTCTAAGCACTGCATATCAGGCTGCTGCCAGTGATCCTCCTCTAAGCACTGCATATCAGGCTGCTGCCAGTGATCCTTCTCTAAGCACTGCATATCAGGCTGCTGCCAGTGATCCTCCTCTAAGCACTGCATATCAGGCTGCTGCCAGTGATCCTCCTCTAAGCACTGCATATCAGCCTGCTGCCAGTGATCCTCCTCTAAGCACTGCATATCAGGCTGCTGCCAGTGATCCTCCTCTAAGCACTGCATATCAGCCTGCTGCCAGTGATCCTCCTCTAAGCACTGCATATCAGGCTGCTGCCAGTGATCCTCCTCTAAGCACTGCATATCAGGCTGCTGCCAGTGATCCCCCTCTAAGCACTGCATATCAGGCTGCTGCCAGTGATCCTCCTCCAAGCACTGCATATCAGGCTGCTGCCAGTGATCCCCCTCTAAGCACTGCATATCAGGCTGCTGCCAGTGATCCCCCTCTAAGCACTGCATATCAGACTGCTGCCAGTGATCCCCCTCTAAGCACTGCATATCAGACTGCTGCCAGTGATCCTCCTCTAAGCACTGCATATCAGGCTGCTGCCAGTGATCCCCCTCTAAGCACTGCATATCAGGCTGCTGCCAGTGATCCTCCTCTAAGCACTGCATTTCAGGCTGCAGCCAGAGATCCTCCTCTAAGCACTGCATATCAGTCTGCTGCCAGTGATCCTCCTCTAAGCACTGCATATCAGGCTGCTGCCAGTGATCCCCCTCTAAGCACTGCATATCAGGCTGCTGCCAGTGATCCCCCTCTAAGCACTGCATATCAGGCTGCTGCCAGTGATCCTCCTCTAAGCACTGCATATCAGTCTGCTGCCAGTGATCCCCCTCTAAGCACTGCATATCAGGCTGCTGCCAGTGATCCTCCTCTAAGCACTGCATATCAGGCTGCTGCCAGTGATCCTCCTCTAAGCACTGCATATCAGGCTGCTGCCAGTGATCCTCCTCTAAGCACTGCATATCAGGCTGCTGCTAGTGATCCTTCTCTAAGCACTGCATATCAGGCTGCTGCCAGTGATCCTCCTCTAAGCACTGCATATCAGGCTGCTGCCAGTGATCCTCCTCTAAGCACTGCATATCAGGCTGCTGCCAGCGATCCTCCTCTAAGCACTGCATATCAGGCTGCTGCCAGTGATCCTCCTCTAAGCACTGCATATCAGGCTGCTGCCAGTGATCCTGCTCTAAGCACTGCATATCAGGCTGCTGCCAGTGATCCTCCTCTAAGCACTGCATATCAGGCTGCTGCCAGCGATCCTCCTCTAAGCACTGCATATCAGGCTGCTGCCAGTGATCCTTCTCTAAGCACTCCATATCAGGCTGCTGCCAGTGATCCTCCTCTAAGCACTGCATATCAGGCTACCGCCAGTGATCCTCGTCTAAGCACTGCATATCAGGCTGCTGCCAGTGATCCTACTCTAAGCACTGCATATCAGGCTGCTGCCAGTGATCCTCCTCTAAGCACTGCATATCAGGCTGCTGCCAGCGATCCTCCTCTAAGCACTGCATATCAGGCTGCTGCCAGTGATCCTCCTCTAAGCACTGCATATCAGGCTGCTGCCAGTGATCCTCCTCTAAGCACTGCATATCAGGCTGCTGCCAGCGATCCTCCTCTAAGCACTGCATATCAGGCTGCTGCCAGTGATCCTCCTCTAAGCACTGCATATCAGGCTGCTGCCAGCGATCCTCCTCTAAGCACTGCATATCAGGCTGCTGCCAGCGATCCTCCTCTAAGCACTGCATATCAGGCTGCTGCCAGCGATCCTCCTCTAAGCACTGCATATCAGGCTGCTGCCAGTGATCCTCCTCTAAGCACTGCATATCAGGCTGCTGCCAGTGATCCCCCTCTAAGCACTGCATATCAGGCTGCTACCAGCGATCCTCCTCTAAGCGCTGCATATCAGGCTGCTGCCAGTGATCCCCCTCTAAGCACTGCATATCAGACTGCTGCCAGTGATCCCCCTCTAAGCACTGCATATCAGACTGCTGCCAGTGATCCTCCTCTAAGCACTGCATATCAGGCTGCTGCCAGTGATCCCCCTCTAAGCACTGCATATCAGGCTGCTGCCAGTGATCCTCCTCTAAGCACTGCATTTCAGGCTGCAGCCAGAGATCCTCCTCTAAGCACTGCATATCAGTCTGCTGCCAGTGATCCCCCTCTAAGCACTGCATATCAGTCTGCTGCCAGTGATCCTCCTCTAAGCACTGCATATCAGGCTGCTGCCAGTGATCCCCCTCTAAGCACTGCATATCAGACTGCTGCCAGTGATCCTCCTCTAAGCACTGCATATCAGGCTGCTGGCAGTGATCCCCCTCTAAGCACTGCATATCAGTCTGCTGCCAGTGATCCTCCTCTAAGCACTGCATATCAGGCTGCTGCCAGTGATCCCCCTCTAAGCACTGCATATCAGGCTGCTGTCAGTGATACTCCTCTAAGCACTGCATATCAGGCTGCTGCCAGTGATCCCCCTCTAAGCACTGCATATCAGTCTGCTGCCAGTGATCCTCCTCTAAGCACTGCATATCAGGCTGCTACCAGCGATCCTCAAATAAGCGCTGCATATCAGGCTGCTGCCAGTGATCCCCCTCTAAGCACTGCATATCAGGCTGCTGCCAGTGATCCTCCTCTAAGCACTGCATATCAGGCTGCTGCCAGTGATCCTCATCTAAGCACTGCATATCTGGCTGCTGCCAGTGATCCTCCTCTAAGCACTGCATATCAGGCTGCTGCCAGTGATCCCCCTCTAAGCACTGCATATCAGGCTGCTGCCAGTGATCCTCCTCTAAGCACTGCATATCAGGCTGCTGCCAGTGATCCCCCTCTAAGCACTGCATATCAGGCTGCTACCAGCGATCCTCCTCTAAGCGCTGCATATCAGGCTGCTGCCAGTGATCCCCCTCTAAGCACTGCATATCAGACTGCTGCCAGTGATCCCCCTCTAAGCACTGCATATCAGACTGCTGCCAGTGATCCTCCTCTAAGCACTGCATATCAGGCTGCTGCCAGTGATCCCCCTCTAAGCACTGCATATCAGGCTGCTGCCAGTGATCCTCCTCTAAGCACTGCATTTCAGGCTGCAGCCAGAGATCCTCCTCTAAGCACTGCATATCAGTCTGCTGCCAGTGATCCTCCTCTAAGCACTGCATATCAGGCTGCTGCCAGTGATCCCCCTCTAAGCACTGCATATCAGGCTGCTGCCAGTGATCCTCCTCTAAGCACTGCATATCAGGCTGCTGGCAGTGATCCCCCTCTAAGCACTGCATATCAGTCTGCTGCCAGTGATCCTCCTCTAAGCACTGCATATCAGGCTGCTGCCAGTGATCCCCCTCTAAGCACTGCATATCAGGCTGCTGCCAGTGATCCTCCTCTAAGCACTGCATATCAGGCTGCCGCCAGTGATCCTCCTCCAAGCACTGCATATCAGGCTGCTGCCAGTGATCCTCCTCTAAGCACTGCATATCAGGCTGCTGCCAGTGATCCCCCTCTAAGCACTGCATATCAGGCTGCTGCCAGTGATCCCCCTCTAAGCACTGCATATCAGGCTGCTGCCAGTGATCCTCCTCTAAGCACTGCATATCAGGCTGCTGCCAGTGATCCCCCTCTAAGCACTGCATATCAGGCTGCTGCCAGTGATCCCCCTCTAAGCACTGCATATCAGGCTGCTGCCAGTGATCCCCCTCTAAGCACTGCATATCAGGCTGCTGCCAGTGATCCCCCTCTAAGCACTGCATATCAGGCTGCTGCCAGTGATCCAGACATTTAGACAGACCAACTGTTGTCTGTAGAATATTCAAGAAATGTGGCAATTCAAATTGGATGGAGGGTTATCATTGTAGAATATATTTACCTGTGCTGCAACATATCAACAAACTCGAATGGTTCCCACCAAATGCAGCTTGTCAAGTTCCACGGTGTGGATGAATACTAGAACGATTTTTCCAGTAAAAATGAGGCTTCCCCAAGGACCTCTTGCATTTACAGGGTTCATTTGCACAAAGAATACCCTCACCTGAGAATTGCAGAACATCTGCAGCTCGGTCTCATGTCTTAAAATAACGCATTTTGTCCTCTTTTTTTAGATGCTCCTGTTAAGCAGGTGGAGGTTCCAGAGCAGCTGGGTGAAGAGGAACTAAATAAAATGGTAGACATAGAGCTCACGGAGACGGACACACTCTGGCTTTTTGACATGCCGCCCATGCTTGTGGCTACGGATTCAGAGGAGGCTGAAAGTGTCAGGTATGCATGTTTAACTGTTTGTTTGATGGAAATCACACGTGGGTTTTAAATTCCTATGTCATCTTTATTTCATTTAAATTATCCAGCCTAGATCACTTCTCTATTTCAACCTCACCCATCCCCTGTACCCCTCGGCCTCCAGGCCTGCAATCTGTCCAACCTCACACTTCACATACTGTAGGACACTATTGTCCCCCTCCGGTTCTCTGTTTATTTTAACTATATTGAGTGTTTTTTTTTAATGAAACTTTCCTAACGTGTTTCCCATGTCTTTGTTGATAGTTTTTTGTAATTTGAAAATATACATAATAAATTGAAAAAGAAACTTGTGAGTTAACTTTCTGCTTTATCACTCCCGATCACCAGCAAAACACAGAATCTGAAACTGTATGTTTATCATGAGGATAGTTTGCAAAAAGAATTGTAGATTATGCAGAGGTAGTAAGACTAATTTGACTGGAAAGTTCCAGGGCATAAATATAATCAAAGATAAAACCGCTAATTTTAGATAAAATAGACTGCCTTGATGGGCCAGATGGATTTCATCTGCTGTCAAAATCTAGGTTACTGTGAGTAATATCTACAAAGCAGTCCAGTGGCAAAGTTCTATAAGTTTTTAACTGTATGCAAAAGTGATAACTATGCGGAGCTGCCATCATGGAACCCAGGGGAAGCTGCCAGCAGATTACTCAACTGTAAAACTATGCCTAGATCAGCTCTTTATTCACAACCTATGGTTTTTCAATACATCTTTTTCGAAAGGTCGTTTGTTGTCATGGCAAATGTACAGAACCTTATGAAAAAGTGAATTTCCAGCTGCAGAGTTGATTTAAATTGTTGATTTATATTTCAAGGTTACGAAACCAAACCTATACAGAGCTTTGTAAAAACAGAGTCGGAAATGATCGATACGTTCAAAGAATGGTGCAGACAATTGTTGACGCTCCGAAGAGTAAAGAGGTTCAGTGCGAACAGATTGTCTTGGAAGATGCAGGTTTGCCGTTTGAATCAAATATACAGTATATTCATATATATATATATATATATATATATATATATATATATATATATATTTCTATAGATATTGCAGGTTTTTTTTTTTTTGGGGGGGGGGGGGGTCAAAACCTTCTCTGTTTTGAAACAATCTCAATTAAAGGAAAGTTGTCATCATTTTTTATTCTAAAAGTTTGCATGTAATATAGGCTCTGTGCATACCTTATATCAGCATTGCCCATTGCTCCAAGAGGGCAGCCATCTTTAAAACTACTAACCGTGAGCTAGTAGTTCTCGTCATAAATTTAGATATCATGCAAAAGTGACAAAAATGGTCTCTGTGCTGATGTTTATGGGTAATGTAGTGTTAAGGTTAGGTACCACTGATGTTGCTGCATACCTATGTGGATTTTGTTATTTTGTGTCCTGTCTTTTGGTAGGTGTAATGGCATCGGCATGGGACATGTATGATTCATATAATTCACTTGAAGAACCTCCAGTGAAAGAATCGGACGAGGAAAATATTGCATCGGAAAGTATTACGGACAGCAGGGGAAGTGTAAGCAGAGCAACAACGTCCTACAGCTCTGTAGACAGGGGAGGTTAGTAATGACGGTTCTGTTTTTTTACAGCAGCCGATATAGAACGAACTACGTTTAATATTTACTACGGAGCATCATGCCATGGTGGGTTGGTTTAGATTTTAAGGGCACAGACCTCATGCATATTTATTATTTTAAAGAATTGTACAAGGATTTATATGATTCACATGTCATATACAGACAAAGTGCATTCTTAATGTGTGTACTCAATATTAAAACAAAGGGAATACAGATGACTGATCAATTAATGTGTGTACTAACTTATTGTGTAAGGGGAGCCATCTGTTACAAATTTAATCCTTGAAGAAAACTTTGAAAGAACACACCACATCCATAAAGCACTTTAACTTGCTGAATGTACCCTGCATTGTAATGCTTCTCTATAAGATGCATTCTATTTCCTGTTCATCAATGCTCATCAGTTTCCCAGTGTGCACTGGATTAGGGGTAAATTAAAGGTATACGCTAATCACCAAAACAGCGTTGCCTTAATGAAGCAGACACATAGCCTCCATTTACACTTTTTGAGAAAGCGGTCTAATTTCTAAACTTCCCTGATTACAAAGCTAGTGTTATTCAATAATGTGAGACCAAAGTAGCCAAACTGATATAGCGAATGTTTCCACTTGGACTATTTTAGACATTACATGTGAAAGCAAGCAAAGTTTTAAAACCAGTATGAAATGCCTTTCCTTTTCCAGATATAAATTCAAGTGCGGTGACAGACCTAGAGAAACTTACTGTACGAAGGATATCACCTGGGAATGTGAACGATTCCGAAGAAATATTGAATTCAGAGAAATTTAAACAAGATCTTTTTTTCATGGAAAGGATTTTGGTGCAAAATATATTTCAGCCCAAATTGGCTGCATACAGACAACTACCAGTCATTACAGGTACTTCCATGCACAGACATAGTGCCGATCATTGCAAGTTAAAGGGAAATTCAGGCTGCTGTTATATAGATAAAACATTGTGAAATATATGTGCAAAAAAATAATAAATCCAAAGTAATAAAAAGTTTAAAAGATTCACATATGAAGTAAATCCTTGTGCTTCTTTAGACCAGGAAGTGGATGTCAAGGCTAGACTCTCCAACACGCAAACCTTGGAGCTAAGAGCATGCTCCCACACAGTAAATCATATTACCTGCCTTAGGGTGGCTGGGCTTAAAAAGTGACAGTATAGAATACAATCTGCAGAAATAACAGATAAGAGTAAACCGGGACAGGCCGAGCCTAAGGAGTACAGAGTGGCAGAAAAACAAACACAGTCAAAGTCAAGGATTTCAGAGGTTCGAGTAATCAAAAAGCAAAGCCGAGTCAAAACCAGTATACACAAGCCACAACACACAATTCATAATAATGCCATAACATATGTTATATGCAGTTGTGTGGCATAAAACACTATACAAATATCGTGTGTATATATTGAGTGCCAAGTGGAGCGGTTCGCGTCATAATTGAGGGCAGAATGCCGCACAGCATCAATGTGTGTGTGTGTAACGTGTGTGTAATTGCCCAGATGTTGTAGGAACCATGATAGTTGTGTTTGGTGTTTTCTACAACAGTGCTGAGCTTGTCGACCATGCACTGCAGACATTTTTGGGCAGAGAAAGTCACTTGGTGAATTGTCGGCCACTTTTCTTCATAATACGGCCTACTATAGAAGCCTGACAACTCTCTGAAAACCTTGCCGGACAACTTTAGGGATAATTTGAGTACTTGTATAGATGAAGGGAATCATAGCTTTCATATTTCTCATATTTGGATGAAAGGGTAGCGTTTTAACTTCCATGGTGTTATTTGAAAATTACTGTAGTGATAAGACATTACGTGCAGGCAGATGGAGCCAAACATGGAAAACAGGGCAATGTTAGTCTTTCACCTAACAGTCTATAAAATGGATCTGGAGGCAGAAAACCCAGAACAGATTTAAAGGACTTAAACTCCACTTGGCACTCAAAATATACGCACCAGTACTTGTATAATGTTTTATGCCACACAATTGCATATAAAGGATTTAAAGGATCTGTTATACTTTAATACAATATTTCAAAGTCAATGACCAGAAAATGTGCATATGAAAATAAACTAAGGCTTACCCCCTATCTATCTAGTATAAAATACTGGATTCCTGGAGCAATATAAGTAACAATAGGCCTACATATACATTTTAAATAACAACAGCAAAACTGAAGGTCGCTTGGTTTGCAAAATGTCTCCAGAACCCTGAGATGGCATTATTTTTCCAAAATATATGTTTTAATGTTATGTATCTTTTATATTGTGTTTTGGGGTTATGGTAAGAGTAACTGTTAATATTTGGTGTTAGAGCAGAGTGTTTTAGAGATTGATGTGTGGCGTGTTAGGGTAGAGTAATGCTTTAAGCCCTGATACATACACCATACAATGTATACATAGTTTACAGAGGGTCATTTATGATTATGGATACTTCTCTTTTATCCTGGTTGCACAGTTTTACAATTTTAAAGCAGGTACATTATACTGTGACAATGAATCTCCTGGTTGGTTGTTCATGAACGTCACTCTATTTTGCTTGTTTAATCCAGTAGTTATCTGTTTCAATATCACAAGTCTTAAAATTTGCTCCTTGTTTAGTTTGCATGTAGAAAATTGGGCCAGCACATGACTGCATTACTGCATTATCACACCTTTTCATGGTTACTCTCCAGATCCCGAAGCCGCAGTAGAACCCGATAAAGCAGTAACACCCGTTGTGACTTCCCCTAGTCTAGATCGATTGTGGTCGTTTATCTGTGATATAACTAAAGGCCATAATGTCAGCAGCATGTCCTGGAACAAAAAGAACCCAGTAAGTGTCATATCTTCATATTATCCTTATTATATTATTATTATATATATATTTATTTATTATATATCTTCATATTATCCTTATTATATTATTATTATATATATATTTATTTATTATATATCTTCATATTATCCTCCTTTTATTATTATTATATATATATATTTATTTATTATATATCTTCATATTATCCTCCTTTTATTATTATTATATATATATATATTTATTTATTATATATCTTCATATTATCCTTATTATATTATTATTATATATATATATTTATTTATTATATATCTTCATATTATCCTTATTATATTATTATTATATATATATATTTATTTATTATATATCTTCATATTATCCTCCTTTTATTATTATTATTATTATATATATATATTTATTTATTATATATCTTCATATTATCCTTATTATATTATTATTATATATATATTTATTTATTATATATCTTCATATTATCCTTATTATATTATTATTATATATATATATATTTATTTATTATATATCTTCATATTATCCTTATTATATTATTATTATATATATATTTATTTATTATATATCTTCATATTATCCTCCTTTTATTATTATATATATATTTATTTATTATATATCTTCATATTATCCTCCTTTTATTATATATATATATATATTTATTTATTATATATCTTCATATTATCCTCCTTTTATTATTATATATATATTTATTTATTATATATCTTCATATTATCCTCCTTTTATTATTATATATCTTCATATTATCCTCCTTTTATTATTATATATATATATTTATTTATTATATATCTATATATTATCCTCCTTTTATTATTATATATATATATATATTTATTATATATCTTCATATTATCCTCCTTTTATTATTATATATATATTTATTTATTATATATCTTCATATTATCCTCCTTTTATTATTATATATATATATTTATTTATTATATATCTTCATATTATCCTCCTTTTATTATTATATATATATATTTATTTATTATATATCTTCATATTATCCTCCTTTTATTATTATATATATATATATTTATTTTATTTTTTTCAGGACCTGTTGGCTGTTGGTTATGGACAGTTTGGTTTTAAAGAACAGAAGGCAGGCTTGACTTGTTGTTGGTCATTGAAGAATACTATGGTAATTAAATATTAAACATACATCAACTTCTATATCATGTTTTTGCTATTATTATGTTTTTTTTTCTCCAAACAAGGCATTCTATATTTCTTTTAAATTCTTTATTTTTGCAGTGCATATATCAATCACAGGCATACATATGGTACCCCAACGGCAATCCATATGCAGGTTTCAAGACATTAGTTACAGTGGGGAATAGATAAACAATGCACTTTTTTTTTAATAGATACATATGGTGTGACATCAGGGTGGATATAAACATGGCTTAGGAATAACTTGCTCATTCTTGCAATATGACATGCTAAAATAATTATGCATTTAACTTCGATAATCATAAATTGAGCACACTGTTGCTCATAGAGAAAATTGCAGGTCTCTTGTGATACATAGGAGGAAAAAAAAATATATAGAAACACATAAGAACATTCTGCTTCATAACATTAGTATATTAGCTCAGACATGCTATGCTAGGCAATCGTAGGATTAGATTGGTCTCGTCTAAGGTTAATAATCCGTTGTTCAATAACATAACAGTAGGTCAAAGACTCTCGCTGTACACCCACTCTGCATATAAAAGATAAACACCAGGCTATTCAAATATATCTATCCGCTAGATCAACAAAGGATAGTTCTCATTGCAGGTTGGTTAGTCAAGTGAAGTAGGGACGGTAATCAAAAAGAGAATAAAACCCACATAAAGATATACTACCCATATTTGTGATAGATGATCCACTATGCTGAATGGGCTAACTTGAAACACATAATGCGCCTTAGGAAAGACAGGTAGTATATGGGCTAGTAGATTAACGATAAAAGAGGCAAAAACGAAAAGTCAAATGATACTGACAACTGGACAGTGTCCAAGTGAGTTCGGCAGGGGTTACTGGCTAATCAGTCACATCTAGCTCTCATCGATTGGTACTTATGCTGGTATAAAATGTTTAGCTAGCGAGTTACATCTGCGGTATTGTTGATAGTCTGATTAGTAATGCATAAACAAACGTAAAGAAACATTTTGCAGAGGGACAGAGAATTTAAAATAAAGATTGCTAGCTAGGGCTTCCGGGCATGTAAAAGATCAGGGTAAACCATAGGTAAAAGTACATAGCCGTTTGCATGACTCTGGCACGAACGGGTAAGTCCAGTTCAAGTTCAGCCGACCCCTGACACCGGGAAACGCTGGTGCTCTGTTAGGCAGTTCCTCATGTCTTCGGTATTTCTGTGTTGGGAGTCTGCTCTTGTAGTGACCTGTGGGATGTGCAGCCGCTTGATTGCTTGGCGTGCAGCGCTGGTTAGGATGTGCTGGGTCTTGCTGCGCTTGATGCATAGCTTCAGGTGAGGTGGGGTGCTTGTGTGGTCTGCTTAGTGGGCTTTTCCACTTATGTGAATTTGGGAGTGGGAGTATCTTGGTACCTTTTCCCGCCGTGGGGATCGCAAGTATCTACGTCGCCGGATGGCTGTTCTGGGAGCTTGAGGCAGGTATCTGTAGCAGCGGCGTCTCGTTGCGGGTCGGACCCATGATGCCACAGTTTTCACCGCCCGTCGGAGAGTCATTCCGCGACTGTGTAGTATGGCCCAGAAGCTTGTGCAGATCTGGTCCAAGGCCCCCAGGAGGTATGTGGGTGGCTGGACGCAGGTACTCTGCTCGTTAGGCCGGCGCTGGGCTGCCATTTTGGATATGTCTTGGCAGTTTGATGCCCTCGCCCGCTGTGTGGTCTGTTCAGCTGCCCTCTGTGCCAGTTAGATTGTCCAGTGTGGACCGGGATGTCCCCCACCGGTCCGGAGATGCGAGGTCCCGAAAGGGTTCCGGTGTCGGGGAGAGCGGCCGCCTCTCCCCGGCCCTAATCCCAGTAGGCCGCACTTGAATTCCCGCTCCCGTAGCTCCGACAGGCTCCGGGGTGGTCTCGATCGGGTCCCCGGCATTCTATACTTCATGCACCATGTTCCTTGGCAGCTGGCATCATGGCGGGTTCAGTTTTATTAAATGATAACTGACTGTAAGCAGATGAGCTTTAGAAGTAAAGTGAAGGTCATTTTGTTGAGCAGAGTTTCCATTGAAGTCAGTTGGAGCTGAACTTGCTGTGATGAGAGAGGGCTATATGCATAATCATTTCTCCAGTGTTGAGTTTGAGCCAACCTAATGTGATTTGGTAATAGAGAATGTTGTGTCCTGACTTCTGAACAAGTGTCATTTCGTATATAAATCATTCAAAATTGTATTCTAATTCTGTAGCACATTTATCTCATAAAACTTACCAGGAAAGGTAAAAGGATCTTAACATGTATAGCTTGGAGGAAAGACTAGACAGGGGGGATATGATAGAAACATTTAGATACATAAAGGGAATCAACACAGTAAAGGAGGAGACTATATTTAAAAGAAGAAAAACTACCACAACAAGAGGACATAGTCTTAAATTAGAGGGACAAAGGTTTAAAAATAATATCAGGAAGTATTACTTTACTGAGAGGGTAGTGGATGCATGGAATAGCCTTCCAGCTGAAGTGTTAGAGGTTAACACAGTAAAGGAGTCTAAGCATGCGTGGGATAGGCATAAGGCTATCCTAACTATAAGATAAGGCCAGGGACTAATGAAAGTATTTAGAAAATTGGGCAGACTAGATGGGCCGAATGGTTCTTATCTGCCGTCACATTCTATGTTTCTATGTTTCTCAGCACACCGATTACCTCTTTCCATTCAAGGGTAACGCATGCACAAATTGACATTATTGGCAGATTAATTACTCTGAGTTATGAGGTTTGTTGACAGATATCTATTCAACTCATTGGTTTAAGTGGTTTGTTTTCCACCCCAGTGGCCGGAACGCATCTTTCACTGTCAAAGTGGAGTCACAGCCGTGGACTTCTCCGCTTCAAATCCAAATCTGCTCGCTGTTGGGATGTATGATGGCAATGTAGCAATATACAATGTGCAAAGCAGTAGCAAAGCCCCAATACTGGACACTAGGTAAGTCATAGTAATACATATCATATAGAATATAGTTCCTAAAGGGTATTTACAAAACTGTGAAAAGGGTGGGGATCATTATTCTTGTGAGATATGTAAAAACAGCTTGCAAAAGCTACAGATCTCTTGTCTGCAGCTTTAGCAATCCCTCCCTTTCTAACCCCGCCCAGACTTTCTGTGGCTGTCCAATCACAGACTTCCCAATGCAGTCTTTGCAAGGCAGGTGCTCTGGACAATTGCTGCCTCTTTAGTTTAGCTCCACTGTGCTAAGCAACCAGAATGTAACAGGACCGGTTTTAAGATTAACAGTCAGGGCTGGATTTACATGTCAGGTTGATGTTCTGCCGTCGGTGTATGAGGCAAATATGCAGATAGGACATTTACAGGGTTATTCACTAAAGTGACAACGGCCAGGAATTCAAAGCAGATTCCAGAATTAATGCCAAAATTGTCAAATTTGAAAAATTATCCAAGTCTATTTTTTAGTATTCTGTTATTGGCTATTTTGGCTGTACATTTGAAATTCACTTTAAATTCTCAAATATTCTTAATTTAGCAGATAACCCTAAAAATGTTTATAGACTTGAGTGAGTTTAACTACACTTTGTTGGGCTGACAGACTCTGAGAGACCTTTATTAGACCAGCAGGTGAGAGCTAACTGCACCATCCACTCTGTCACTCATTAAATCTCAGGCTAAGTTAAAATAAAAAAATCATAAAAACTATTTCACTGAAAATCCAATGCAGTTGGAAGTAGGGATTACCAGTAGGGATTACTGGAATTCAACTCCTCTAGTAAATAGCCCTAAATGTGTTTTTTGTTTTTTTTTTAAGATGAAAAACTTGTGTTATCAATAAGACCCTCTTGCAGAACAAATACATATGATTTCTAGGTTATTTGCTAAATTGTGAATTGTAGAGAATTGACAAATAAATGTCACAATTTATTAAACCACAGTAGCCAAATTGGTGCGGTTCCCCTTCCACACAATGGTGAGCAATGGCTATCAAAGTGTTCTGCTTCAGATTAGACACCTGACCTCAGTCAGCTGAGAAAGTTAACCTTTGCTTATACACGCTCAGCGCCAGTGACCTAACAAGCAGCAATACACTAATCTTGACTTTAATTGTTATTTGTTTAGTGAGAACCCAAATAAGCACATAGGCCCCGTGTGGCAGCTGAAATGGATCGAACAAGACCAGGTTACCCTGGCAGAGGATAAAGGCGAAATCCTGGTATCAATCAGTGAAGATGGCAGAATTGTGAGATGGCATACCAGGAAGGGACTGAACTGTAATGGTGAGTTTTAAAAGGTACTTATGCTCTGCTAAAAAATAAAAAGCAAAATGATCCATTAAGAGATAAGATAAGACTCTAAGTGAGCAAAACTTTTTGATAAAACAAATAACAATATAACTAGCTGATGTTATTCACTAAACTGGAAGGAATTTGCTTATTTAGACCAAGTTGCCAAACTGACAAAATTCTTCAAGTTTTATATTTTTACACATCAGACCTCTAGGCATAGCGTTTGCTATTTCCTAGTCCTTCCACAAGGCAGTGAAGAATTAGTTAAAGCGGCACTGTCATTCCCCCTAAAAAATTAGCATTTCAAAAAGATAGAATCTTTATAAAATGCATGGAATTGGCTGTGTCTCTGGAGAATCTCATCGTATCCCCACTTTATGGCTACTATCTGTTTAGTGAGCAGTTCCTGTCATCATCCTATGTGATGATTGGTACTGCTCGTTGATGATAAGCTACCTATCTCATAAACACCTGATGGACAATAATTTCTGATAAGATTAGATCCCATAGTCCAGAATTAGTTGCATTATTATGCATTAAAAATATTGTCACATATCCACAGATAATCCTTGTAAAGTAGTAGTAGCTGTTGTGAAAGCAAATACCACTACTGACATGTAGCAACCGTGCAAAGTGACTGCGTAAATATTCAAATAAAGGAAAAACAGGGAATGAGAGAGAATTCCCTGTCCAAAAAATGAAAATCACAAATTTATGGAACAGTAAAGTCAATGTCAATGATTTCTAACCAAAACCCTTAAGGGGGTAGCAATATTCTTGTGGCAAAATGACACAATATTATTTTAATAAATAACTGAAAACACTCTCCTTGGATCAAGAAGCTATTATCCCATATAATGAATATAATATCCCTGAATATTCTGTTTTTTGCAAGAATTCATCCAGTTGCTGTTTATACATCTGTACAGACTCTGATAAAACCACCTCTTCAGGCAGATACCGTATTTATCGGCGTATAACACGCACCGGCGTATAACACGCACCTCATTTTTAGAAAGAAATTCCAGGAAATTTCCCCCCCTCCCATAGTATTCCCCCCCCTCATCCCATAGTATTCCCCCCTTTCCATAGTATTCTCCCCCCTCCCCTCCCATAGTATTCTCCCCCCCTCCCCTCCCATAGTATTCTCCCCCCCTCCCCTCCCATAGTATTCTCCCCCCCTCCCCTCCCATAGTATTCCCCCCCTCCCCTCCCATAGTATTTCCCCCCATCCCCTCCCATAGTATTTCCCCCCATCCCCTCCCATAGTATTCCCCCCCCCTCTCCCCTCCCATAGTATTTCCCCCCCTCCCCTCCCATAGTGTACTTTCCCCCCCTCCCCTCCCATAGTGTACTTTCCCCCCCTCCCCTCCCATAGTGTACTTTCCCCCCCTCCCCTCCCATAGTGTACTTCCCCCCTCCCCTCCCATAATGTACTTCCCCCCCTCCCCTCCCATAATGTACTCCCCCCCCTCCCCTCCCATAGTGTACTTCCCCCCCCTCCCCTCCCATAGTGTACTTTCTTCCCCCCCCTCCCCTCCCATAGTGTACTTTCCTCCCCCCTCCCCTCCCCTCCCATAGTGTACTTTCCTCCCCCTCCCCTCCCATAGTGTACTTTCCTCCCCCTCCCCTCCCATAGTGTACTTTCCTCCCCCTCCCCTCCCATAGTGTACTTTCCTCCCCCTCCCCTCCCATAGTGTACTTTCCTCCCCCTCCCCTCCCATAGTGTACTTTCCTCCCCCTCCCCTCCCCTCCCATAGTGTACTTTGCTCCCCTCCCATAATTACTTACCTGTCCTGAAGCGTGGGCCGGCTTCACAGCGCGCACCGCGGTACAGGAACTTTAATTTCAGGTTCCGGTTCCCGGCGGGACTGAAAGGAAGTGTGCACACTATTGTGCACACTTCCTTTCAGTCCCGCCGGAAACCGGAACCTGAAATTAAAGTTCCTGTACCGCGGTGCGCGCTGTGAAGCCGGCCCACGCTTCAGGACAGGTAAGTAATTATGGGATATCGGCGTATAACACGCACCCACGATTTTTCCCCTATTTTCAGGGGAAAAAAGTGCGTGTTATACGCCGATAAATACGGTAATTCCATATCCTTATTGTTCTTACTTCAAATAACCTGTTCATTGGCCTTAGACTAAATCTCCTTTCTTTAAGTCTAAATGGGTGGCCTCATGTCCTAAGTATAGTCCTATTTATGAATAGATTTTAAGACAGCGGTCTTTATTGTCTCCAAATATATTTCTAATTTTCTTTTATAGCTATGATTACTTACAAAAAAAGTCAAATGTACAATATACATACATGAAAAATGATGAATGAATACATAACATCCTAAAATGACCAATTACATTCTTTTACAATCTATTACCATAAACTCCTATACAACCATCAGTTCTCAAACTTTCTTTTGTTTTATGTACGCAGACCTGATGAAATTAAAACGCACAGGGATCAAGAAATCCAGAAAGGCAACCGCCATAAACGAAAAGAAAGGGGAAGCACTGATTTCACGCCAGGCTCAAGGAATGTGTTTTGATTTCCTTCCAAAGGTGATCTGAAAACCTGCACCTTTTATACGCTAAGCTGTCATTTACACTACTGCACATTATTTTTTCTTTTGGCAATCTTTGAATATAATTAAAGGGACACTATAGTCACCCAGACCACTTCAGCTCAATTAAGTGGTCTGGGTGCCAGGTCCCTCAGGTTTTAACCCTTCAGATGCAAACATAGCACTGAAACTGCTATGTTTACATTTGGGGTTAATCCAGCCTCTAGTGGCTGTCTTCCAGACAGCCACTAGAGGCGCATCTGCGACGCTGGAGGCACATTTCGCCTCCATCATGCAGAGCTTCCTATGTACACTTACTCATTTGGCTCCGCTGACGTCGGAAGGGGGAGCTGACGTCGGAAGAGGAGGAAAGGTCACCAGCGCCCGGCGCTGGATTAAGGTAAGCTGCTGGAAGGGTTTTAACCCCCTCAGCATCATGAGAGGGGGACATTGAGGGCACTATAGTGTCAGGAAAACCGCTTTGTTTTCCTGACTCTATAATGATCCTTTAAGTATAATTTTGTCACAAAAAAATAAGGAAAATAAGAGAAGAGGTAAGAGTATATAGTAAACAACCAAAATGACAGATATTAGATTATAATTACACATACTGCAAATTATTTATATTATTTACAATGTAAATTTCATATATTTATAACCCTATGCACAATCGTTTTATTCTATGACTCTATATGAAGTATATATGTATTAAGTAAACTTGCATGTACTGACATTACCTACTAATTACCCCATTTCTGACAGGTCCTCACCTAATTATTGCTCTTATGTCATTAAGTACGTCTATGGGATATCCATTGCTTGGTTCTCAATGCTTTTAAAGGTTAACTGAGGTACAATAACAGTCACTAAAGTTTAGCTATTAATTGTGATAAATGTTTTCTTTTTTTACTTTGTATGCTTTGCCTGTCAAAGCCGTCAAAGTATGCAAATTATAGTTAACTCTTGCAGTACCTTGCATGCGTGTGTATGACATTTCTCCATAAGATGCCTTAGTGTGTGTCTGAGATATCACTGCAACATATAAGCACAGCAAGTATTTTTACTTGCCTCCACTGCATTATTTACCCTCAGTAAATAACCGTACATGTTGTACATCTCCCAGAATCCTCTGCAAGGAGGACACCTCATTACAGAAGTCCTTTGTATGAGCTCATACTCCATAGCAGTACTGTGGCATCTTTATCATCTTCAAAAAATAAAGATTTTTTTAAATGGATATAACCAATCCATAATAATTGTCAGTATGTACCAGGCTTGCTCTCTGTAATTAGTGGCTTAGTTTGTGTAATCTCAATTCTGTTTTATACTCCTGTTATCTAACTGGTGCAGGAATCATCTTCAACTCTTTGAATTTTCCAAACTCGACTAATTTGACCTAAAGTTTTTTAATTTCCTTTTCAATTCTCCAAAATTTTTATCTTGGTGAATAGTCCCATATGAATATAAGCAATATTTTAGTTGTTAGAGGAACACTATAGTCACCTAAATTACTTTAGCTAAATAAAGCAGTTTTAGTGTATAGATCATTTCCCTGCAATCTCACTGCTCAATTCACTGTCATTTAGGAGTTAAATCACTTTGTTTCTGTTTATGCAGCCCTAGCCACACCTCCCCTGGCTATGATTGACAGAGCCTGCATGAAAAAAACAAACTGGTTTCACTTTCAAACAGATGTAATTTACCTTAAATAATTGTATCTCAATCTCTAAATTGAACTTTAATCACATACAGGAGGCTCTTGCAGGGTCTAGCAAGCTATTAACATAGCAGGGGATAAGAAAATCTTAATTAAACAGAACTTGCAATAAAGAAAGCCTAAATAGGGCTCTCTTTACAGGAAGTGTTTATGGAAGGCTGTGCAAGTCACATGCAGGGGTTGTGACTAGGGTTACATAGTTAGATAGCTGAAAAGAGACTTGCGTCCATCAAGTTCAGCCTTCCTCACACCTGTTTTTTGCTGTTGATCCAAAAGAAAAAAAAAAAAAAAAAAACCCAGTTTGAAGCACAATTTTGCAACAAGCTAGGACAAAAAATTCCTTCTTGACCCCAGAATGGCAGTCAGATTTATCCTTGAATCAAGCAGTTATTACCCTACATTGAAAGATTATATCCTTGAATATTCTGTCTTTGCAAGTATGCATCTAGTAGCTGTTTAAACATCTGTATGGACTCTGATAAAACCACTTCTTCAGGCATAGAATTCCACATCCTGATTGTTCTTACAGTAAAAAACCCTTTCCTTTGCCTTAGACGAAATCTTCTTTCTTCCAGTCTAAACGCATGGCCTCGTGTCCTATGTAAAGTCCGGTTTGTGAATAGATTTCCACACAATGGTTTGTATTGGCCCCGAATATATTTGTATAATGTTATCATATCCCCTCTCAGGCGACGTTTTTCTAAACTAAATAGGTTTAAATTTGTTAACCTTTCTTCATAGCTGATATGTTCCATTCCTTTTATTAATTTTGTAGCCCGCCTCTGCGGGTTCATAAACAAAGGGATTTAACTCCTAAATGGCAGAGGATTGAGCAGTGAGGCTGCAGGGGCATGTTCTATACACCAAAACTGCTTCATTAAGCTAAAGTTGTTCAGGTGAC
Source organism: Pelobates fuscus (assembly GCF_036172605.1). Classification (NCBI taxonomy): domain Eukaryota; kingdom Metazoa; phylum Chordata; class Amphibia; order Anura; family Pelobatidae; genus Pelobates; species Pelobates fuscus. Next base: position 32,068,751 of record NC_086323.1, on the reverse strand, counting down.
TATAGTGTCCCTTTAATTGATCAGATTTTGGGTCCATTTGAGATATTCTGAATTGTTTACTTACAGAGTCCTTCATTGTTTTTCCTAAAGGACTCAAACATATATCTGGCTGGAACCGAAGAAGGACATATACATAAGTGTTCCTGTTCATACAACGAGCAATTTCTAGATACATACCAGGCACACAAGGTGAGTACATTATAACCAGTCTGTTATAAGCTGTTTTGATAGTATAAAACATAGAGACATGTATAACATTCATGACACCCACTTTAACATAGAACAGCAATGACACCAATATTCTTGCTTCATAACCAGTACTTTGTATTTAGAAGGTGGAGTTACTTCTTTAGCAGCTGCAAAGTGCACTTCCTAGAGGAACCACAAGTGGGAGGGTTCTCCTGCTCTCCTTGGTTGGTTGTTTGTGTAGTGGGTGTTTCATTTATTTTAAATTCTTTATTTCAACAATTTTCGCAGGCGACACATCTACTTATTTGCTTATTTCAGAACCTATTTAGAAACATTTTAGGAATTTCACTCCCAATTTTGTATATTGTATCGATAAATTTGTTAAAATTTTATAAACAGGTTGCAATTACAGACAACATTTGTTGGAGGGTGGATGGGGTAGTAAATATTGGATTATAGCATATTTAGCAAATATAAAAAGTTATGCAGCAACAGAAGGATGTTATGTGATTAAAAATTAATAATTTGCTCCATTTAATATAATTAAAATAAAAAATCTTGAAAGTCACTATTAATTGTACATGACATTGTAAACATGTGAGCATTTCATTAATTTTCATGAATCGACGGTCCGTGCAGAGTAAACGCCCAATACATATCTCAGCATAGATCACTTGAATTAAGAAGCTGTGATACTACTAGAATGTTGACTTTTTGTTTGTTTGGTTTTTATGGCCTCTTGTTTTTTTTCTCACAAAATAGGGTCCAGTGTACAAAATCGCTTGGTCTCCATTCTGTCCAGACATATTCCTAAGTTGTTCAGCTGACTGGACAATTAATTTGTGGCGCCAAGATATTCTGAAACCCATCTTAACATTCGCTGCCACCACGAACGCTGTGTACGATATCATGTGGTCTCCAGTATCTCCACTGGTGTTTGGAACTGTGAATGAGACCATGGTGGAAATTTGGGATCTAGCGGTCAGCACGTAAGAAATCGTTTAGCCTTTTTTACTTTTTAATTGTTTAGAAGGTGTCGTGAGTTAAAAGTTTAAAACTGATACTTTCTTTAGAAGAAACGTGATTGTATTTGCCGGTTATTTCTGACTTTTTATATATATATTTTCTTCTTTCTAGTTTAGACCCAGTCATCGTGAGTTTGGCAAATCCAGGGGTTAAACTAACATCGATATTATTTGCTAAAAATACAGATTGTGTTCTGATTGGAGACAGTGATGGACAAGTTAGCGTGTATAAACTGAGTAACATCTCAAGCTCCAATGTTCCAGAGGTAAGGGTCATTCGATAATAATTTAGGAATAAATCTATCTGGCCACAGTACTTAATTACTGTCTATGTTAAAGCACACTAATAGAGGGGCTGTCTTGTTTCAGGCTTGGATCCACAGGTTTCCTCCTACCTTGTTCTACCAGTTTTGGCCACAAAATTTATCTGTCTCTGGGATGAAAAATAGGAACAAAAAACTTTATTGTCCATAATGACAAACAGCTGCTTACCCAACAGAGTGTGAAGTGCAGTGAGCATAGACGCTCTCATTATATGAAACTATGTATCCTCCAACCCATTGGTGTGCCCTAAGTTCCATAGCAATGTATAATTATTATATAGCTTATGATGCACAGATGTCCAAGTCCCTCTATTACTGCACGCAGTGTCTTTTAACTGCAGAAATTGATGCAACTATATGCCAAAACCCTTTAAATATGTGATATGGTAAATGTACTGTTACAGGTATTTATACTACCCTGAGGGGTTGCAGTTCAGATATCTACATTAGAAAGCTGACAGCGAAGCTCCACCTCCCAGAATCCCCTGGAGTGTTTGGTAAATCAGCAGTGGCCAAGGCCAGCAGGGTATTGTCATGCATGAAAAAGGGCATTCATTCTCGGGACGAGAATATCATTTTGCCTCTTTATAACTCACTGGTAAGACCACACATTGAATATGCTGTGCAATTTTGGGCACCTGTTCTAAAGAAGGATATTATGGCAGAAAAAGTGCAGAGACGGGCTACAAAATTAGTAAAAGGAATGGAACATATCAGCTATGAAGAAAGGTTAACAAATTTAAACCTATTTAGTTTAGAAAAACGTCGCCTGAGAGGGGATATGATAACATTATACAAATATATTCGGGGCCAATACAAACCATTGTGTGGAAATCTATTCACAAACCGGACTTTAAATAGGACACGAGGTCATGCGTTTAGACTAGAAGAAAGAAGATTTCGTCTAAGGCAAAAGAAAGGTTTGGTTTTTTTTTACTGTAAGAACAATCAGGATGTGGAATTCTCTGCCTGAAGAATTGGTTTTATCAGAGTCCATACAGATGTTCAAACAGCTACTAGATGCATACTTGCAAAAACAGAATATTCAATATTCAATGTAGGGTAATAACTGCTTGATCCAAGGATAAATCTGACTGCCATTCTGAGGTCAAGAAGGAATTTTTTTCCTAGCTTGTTGCAAAATTGGAAGTGCTTCAAACTGTTTTTTTTTGCCTTCTTTTGGATCAACAGCAAAAAACATATGTGAGGAAGGCTGAACTTGATGGACGCAAGTCTCTTTTCAGCTATGTAACTATATGTAACTATCTGTAAAGGTACCCTGTAGTCCCCAAAACAACTTTAGCTTAATGAAGCAGTTTTGGTGTATAGATCATGCTACTGCAATCTCATTGCTCAATTCTCTGACATTTAGGAGTTAAATCACTTTGTTTATACTGCCCTAGTCACACCTCCTTGCATGTGACTTCCACTTCCTTCCTAAACACTTCCTGTAAAGAAATTTAGATATTTTAGGTTCCTGTTTAATCTGCTTAAGCTGGAATGTCTTATTTCCTTCTCTTTTAATAGCCTTCTACACCCGACAGGAGCCTCCTGTGTGATTAAAGTTAAATTTACAGAGCAGGAGATACAAATTTGTAAAGCAAGTTAAATTCTGATTGAAAATTATACCATTTTGTTTTCATGCAGGCTGTGTCAGTCACAGCCAGGGGAGATGTGGTTGGGACTCTGTACAGAAACAAAACAAATGTGATTTAACTCCTAAGTGGCTGAGAAGTAAGCAAGGAGACTGAAGGGGCATGATCTATGTGATAAAACTGTTCATTAAGCTAAAGTTGTTTTGACGCTTATAGTATGCCTTTAACCCCTTAAGGACACAGTCATGATTCCCTTTTATTCCAGAAGTTTGGTCCTTAAGGGGTTTAGGGACACAGTGCGCACAGCAAGAGAAAGTTGTGGGCACATAATAACTTTGCTTGTGAATGTCAATAACTAGTTTAGGCAGAGCTCCCTGAAGAAAAAGCAAAGCCTGGAGATTTACGTCAAATACAGGACATTTTTAATGTTCTTGTTTTTGCAGATATTCTTTATAGATCATATCTGGAGAGTACCTTTAATCCCCTGCTATACATCTCACAGATAAATTATTGGCTGGGACATTCTCTTTATAATTAACCCAGTCTCTTTTGTCTATAAATCCCCATAGTTCCCATGGGAAAAATCTGTCACCCTGTGTATACTGTTTATAGCACTATCCCCAGTGATTCCCAGGATCAATATTACCACCTCATACATCCCATAGGATCCCAGCTAATTATATTCCACATCAAACAAGCTACAAAATAAAAATCATAATTGCTCAGAGACCAGCTATTTGTAACAGTTCCCTGCATCGCATGCCAACAAATAGCATCACCAATATTTCTCTATTTCTCTTTCCTATATAAAATAAGTTAAAGCGTGATTTGTGACTGAGCCTTGAACATCCCGGATGTTTTCGTTACATGCTCCATGTCAGTTTCATTGCGTGCCTTCCACTCTGCGCAGTGAATGTTCCTTTTAAATCTCCGCTCCTGCCTCTAAGTGCCTGTTTATTGGAGAGCTGTGTGTTTATGACACACTGAACCAGACATTACACCTGAAACGTCCCGTTCATTGTCATTCGTGTGTGTAAATTTGTAGCCATTGTTCCATATTCCTGCCCGAGCCTACTGCACTGTAATGATGTTAATTTCTATTTTGTTTTTTCTGCCCTTTTCCATCCACAGGTAAACGCTTTAGAGGACTTAATTGGAGCTACATTGGCCAGTCAACTGTGATTTATGATCAGAAACTTGCACTAAGTGGACATTCCTGATAATGTCACAGCACTGACTTGAAATAGCTGTGATTTATATAATTAAACAAATTATATTATGTGTTTGCTGAGTATTTGTTGCTGAATGGGTTACTTTTTCCAGGGTAACTCATATTTATGTTTTTACAAATCATAAAAGGTTCTCAGAAACACACATTGAAATAAAGTTATTTATTCACAAGAACAAAAGGTCAATGCTTCTGTCCTTCTTTGACCTTTGTGAAAATTGCGGGTCATCATGTATGCCCCATCAGAAATCAATAAGCACCGTGCCCTCTTAATGGGGTGTCACAAGGGCTTCCATTAGAAATGCTAAAGTAATAGCTGTTTACCCCTCCATCCAGCATCACAAATCACCACACACCTTCACTGCACCCCGCCACCAGGGAATTATGTGAATGTAGGGTGTGGTGTGCTGGTGTGTGGCTCCATTAGTGTATTAATGTGGAGTGCTAGTGTATGTGTGTGCAAATGCAGATGTATATTTGTGTGAAGTGCTTGTGATGGTATGTATACAATTTTTGCACAGGCTTTAGTTTTAATACCCCCCTTCACTATTAGGGGGCTAGGAAGGACAATGGCATGCCCACCCACTGTATTTTAAAGCTAATTATAGCCCCCACCGTCACCCATAGGTGACCCATGGGTGGGTGCCAGGGGGACATTAGGTCTTCCCCTATTTTAGAGGGGTGGCTAGAGGATTGTGGACCCTAACCACCTGGGGAGGGACATCCTATGTTTTTTGGGGGTGGACAATGTCATGTCCATCCACCCTATTTTATAATGAATTAGGGCCTCCACCCGTCATCCATGGGTGGGGGCTGGAGGGCACATGGTCCTCCCCTCCATATTAATATTAGGTCCCATCACCCATGAGTTGTTGCTAGATCACTAGATCTTCACTATTAATAATATAATTAGCCCCATCTGATGCCCACAAGTGGGGGTACCGGGAGACTACGCCCTCCTACCATTATTTCACAAGGAATGGGGCCTTTTCTAGTAATTGGGCTGCAATGGCTGCCTAGTCACTAGATTTAAACATCTAGTAGATATGTGGCAGGTGGGGGCATATGAGGATACAATACCTCCATGATAGTAATATTGGAACCCCATAAGCTTTTATTTTTAATTTTTTTATTACTTTTCCAACTGGTGGCTGGGCAGTCGCCACATAATTAACCCGCTGAGGTTTTATTTAACTATTTCCCTGATAAGCAAGTAGTACTTCCAATTATCATTCATTTTCTAAAATCTAGTGAATTAATAATTTGTGAATGTGCAGCCTACTGGATGCATTCGGTTTATCATCGGACACCATGCAGTCACTTTTCAACGAATGTTACAGAATCAGATAGACCGAACGAATCTGAATTTGGTAATTTTCACTGCATTTTGCCCAATCTATTGTTTAGTGAATAACCATACACGTTTTATTATGGAGCTGTACACAATCAAAGTTTAAAGAAAAGGGCTTATAAACTAAAACAAAAAAAAAACATTAAAACTGAATAGAAAAAGAGAAACATTTCACAGAACGATATGAACATCATCAATCAGTCATCTTTATGAATCATATTCCTCGTCCTTCAGGTGTGTTTCAGTCTTCCCCAAGGGTTTTGGTGGGACCCTTATACAAGCTGTTGGCAAAATTCAAAGCTCTGTTCTTTGATACATACAGTTTTTAAACTCTATAAATAAAATAAAATTTACAAAAAGGAGGTCTTTGAAATAAATGATAATGAAAACATATGTTTCAATTTATACAGGGGATTTTTTGATACTCTTCGCAAACAAAACCTAATCTTTTCACCTGTGGACAATAGCCTAAAAAAACTAATGTTTTCTTTTTGTAGAGAAAGCTAAATGATATCTCTGATAAGCGACATCTGATATCTGATTGCAGCAAAAAACGTATAAATCATTTTACTGCAGGTAATGACTGCTGTTAGCCTTTATAGACAACCTTGTAAACTTACCATTGCAGGTGAATATTTTCCACCAGGCTGCTGTAGAATAGACACATGCACGCTGAAAAAAAAATTGGTTCCTCTGATTTGTTCCGTCCAAATTTTGCGATCAATTAGGATGAACCAATTTTTTTCTCACCTTCCGCCCTCAGGGCCAAATTAAGAGCCCATTGGGCATGGTGCTGATAGTTACAATGAGCCGAATTCCAGAATCTTATCGACAGAAAACACTAAGATTGTCATACCTCCCAAGTGTCATGTATCTGGTGGAGGGAAACTCACAGGATGCAGTTATAAGAAAGTACATTTTTTTTTCTGCAGTGTGCCACTTCTTCAGAAATGTTTGTTTGCGTGGGCCCCACTCATTAGTCACTGAGATAAAATAAGGCCTTTTAGCTGTGTAATACATGTTAATACTGGCTTAATCCTGGTGCGCTTCTGTCTTCCTTCCCTTTGACCATTATGCATGACTTCACGCACAGGGTAGAAGAGGGATTATGCGCGCTACACTATCTGCTGCGCTCTGTGTCTCCAATCCTGCTTCAAACTTAATGGATACATGCAGGGCAAGGATTTTTGGTAACACAGAAGAAGATGCATTTTGCTCCCACCTTTTTTTTCTACCCAAAAAATGCTTTTTCACCTGTGTGTCCCTTAATCTCCCTCTTGAATTTCTTACCTCCTTTTGTGTTTCTTATCCTCTCTTTTCAATGTCTTACCCCCTTTAGTATATATTATCCTCCATTGTTTCTCTTTGTGCATCTATTACACTTCCTTTGTGCGTCTCTTACTCCCATCAGCCCCTTTTTGTGTCTCTTACAGACAAGGTGCGGGAGAAAAATAGAGGCTGAGTGAAGTGTGTATCTTTCTCCTCCATCCCCTTAGTGGGCTTCTTCCCCCCAGCCCCTTTTGTGTATTCCTTTCTGTCCTTTCTCAGCCCCTCTGTATGTTTTTTTTTCCTCCCACCTGACCATTGTGTGTGTCTTTTCCCCTGGTCCTCTGTGCTTCTCTTACCCCAGCAGCATGTCTCTTTCTCCCCCCAAGCCTATGTCTGTCTCTTTTTTCCCCTTCCGAACCCCTCTGTGTGTCTCGTCCCCCAGGCACCTTGTCTCTTTCTTTCTCAGTCTCTCTTTGTCTCTTTCTCCCCACAGCCCATCGGTGTGTCTTTGCCTCCCCCAACTTTGGGTGTTACCCCTAGCTCATGCCCATGGAATAGACCCATTAATTGAAGGAAGAAAAAAAAGATAAGAAAAATTACTAGAGGTAATTAAATATTGAAACTTAAGAAGGATGTAAAGGAACAAACCTGGTGTGGACTGACTGACAATTAAATTAGTTATGGTAAAGCTGACGTAGCACACTCTGTGAATCTCCTGCTGCTTCGGTCTCTCTAACACTGTGGCATGTTCCCTTTCTTCCACACTCACTACATCCACTTTTGTTCTGTCCCAGTCTGCAAACCAGGAGCTTCTGCCTGCTAGTAAGAACGGAAGGAGAGGACTAGACAAGTGAGTGCTGGGGACAGTCCTTAGAAAGCGTAGAGTGAGAGCACCATTAAACGCATTTGCGCCAAGCTCATGGTGCTGCCTTCATAATACACCGTTAGGCCAGCCTGCATGGTTGACAGGCAGCCTGGCATGCATTCACGCCAAGCTGACCCTCCAATACTTAACACTGGGTGCCACTTTGGGCAGTGACAATTACGTGATTCGTGTAACCCTTTTACCCTGCCCACCAACATCCTGCATCACTGTTAGGGAATATGGAAACCGAGAGATTAGCATGGGGCTGGAGCTTCCAACATGCGGCCTGCCAGACATCAAGGTGCAGACTGCGGTAGAGGAGCTTCTGTTTCCTGTTAACCCAGTCTGACAGGAAGCAGTTCGATGCTCTCTGTGAGCACTTCCTGTCAGACCAGGGACAAGAAATACAAGCTCATCTACTGTGGTCCACAGCCAGGAGAGGGCTGGCAGCCTTGCACCACTGAATAAGCTCACCATCCATGCCCACTTTTTCCTGGTTTTATAACGGATATTGAGGTTATTCTAATTAGTAGCACTTTGCTATACCCAATCCGCGCGCGCCATTACGTAGCGGCACCCTGACCTTTCTGAAACTCAGTTTCAGAAGCTGGTTCCTGCTGGGGGACCTGAAGATCTAGGATAGGTTTTAACCCATTAAATTAAAAGAGCGCCCGGGGACTACTGGCACCATAACAACTTAATTTAGATTAAATTGTTATGGTAAACAGTGTTCCTTTAAAAATAACCAATATGTCTACATCTCAAATAATCAAAAAAGTTTTTTATTATTTTACCTGGGATGATGAGAGGGTCCAGGGTCTGCCTGTCAGGTGACAAAGCCTCAGCCCAGTGTCCAGGATGAAGTGGAGAGATCACTTGTCCTCCACGTTGTCCTTCCTGCTCCAATCTCCTTTCTTTGCCTTCTTCTGACACTGTCTTCTCCTCCTTGACTCCTTCTGCTCTCCTTCTGCTCTCCCCTTCTTTCCTTTTGCTCTCCTTCTGCTCTGCTCTCCCCTTATTTCCTTTAGCTCTCCTTCTGCTCTCCCCTTCTTTCCTTTTGCTCTCCTTCTGCTCTGCTTTTTCCTCTTTTCCTTTTGCTCTCCATGAGCTTTCCCCCCTTACATTTTGTTTTCTCCTCCTTTCCTTTTGCTCTCCTTCTCGGTGCTCGTGAGGGGGCGAGAGACGTGGTCTTTACCCTGCAGGGTACGGACTAAATTACCTGCCACTGGACCACCAGAGATCTGTGTGCGGCGTGGCCCCCTCTCACTGGACCACCAGATATCTGCATGCTCCCTCTCCCCCCTGCAAAGTTATAAAAGGGAGTGCACTAAGACACAAACATACTGCTCCCCTGCACTAACACACAAACACAATACACACACTGCATCCCCTGCACTAACACACAAACACACTGCACCCCCTCACATACACACACAAACACACTACACACACTGCAACCCCTGCACTAACACACTACACACACTGCACCCCCTCACATACACACAAACACACTGCACCCCCCGCACTAACACACAAACACACTACACACACTGCACCCCCACACTAACACACAAACACACTACACACACTGCACCCCCTGCACTAACACACAAACACAGTACACACACTGCACCCCATGTACTAGCACACAAACATACTGCTCCCCTGCACTAACACTGCACACACTGCACCCCTTGTACTAACACACAAACACACTAAACTCCCTGTACTAACACACAAAAATATTGCTCCCCTGCACTAACACACAAACACAATACACACACTGCACCCCCTCACATACACACACAAACACACTGCTACCCCTGCACTAACACACTACACACACTGCACCCCCTCACATACACACAAACACACTGCACCCCCTGCACTAACACAAAAACACACTACACACACTGCACCCCCTCACATACACACAAACACACTGCACCCCCTGCACTAACACAAAAACACACTACACACACTGCACCCCCTCACATACACACAAACACACTGCACCCCCCGCACTAACACACAAACACACTACACACACTGCACCCCCACACTAACACACAAACACACTACACACACTGCACCCCCTGCACTAACACACAAACACAGTACACACACTGCACCCCATGTACTAGCACACAAACATACTGCTCCCCTGCACTAACACTGCACACACTGCACCCCCTGTACTAACACACAAACATACTGCTCCCCTGCACTAACACACAAACACACTAAACTCCCTGTACTAACACACAAAAATATTGCTCCCCTGCACTAACACACAAACACACTGCTACCCCTGCACTAACACACTACACACACTGCACCCCCTCACATACACACAAACACACTGCACCCCCTGCACTAACAATAAAAACACACTACACACACTGCACCCCCTCACATACACACAAACACACTGCACCCCCTGCACTAACACAAAAACACACTACACACACTGCACCCCCTCACATACACACAAACACACTGCACCCCCCGCACTAACACACAAACACACTACACACACTGCACCCCCCGCACTAACACACAAACACACTACACACACTGCACCAACACACAAACACAGTACACACACTGCACCCCATGTACTAGCACACAAACATACTGCTCCCCTGCACTAACACACAAACATACTGCTCTCCTGCACCAACACACAAACACACTACACATACTGTACCCCCTGTACTAACACACAAACACACTGCAGCCCTGCACTAACACACAAACACACTACACACACTGCAACCGCTGCACTAACACACAAACATATTGCACCCCTGCACTAACATACAAACACACTACTCACACTCTATACCCCTATATACACACTACACCTCCTGCACTTACACACAAACACACTGCACAGACACTACACCCCTCTTTAAATACTACACACACTCTATATCCCTGTATGCACATTACACCCCCTGCACTCACACACACACTGTATACCCCTTATATACACACTATACCCCCGACACTCACATACACACAGTAAAAACACTCTGTACCCCCTAAACATACACTGCACTCCCTGCACTCACATACTTTATACCCCTATAAACACACACATTACACCCCCTGCATGCACACACACTCATTTATATCCCCTATAAATACACGTTCTACACCCCCTGTACACACTACGCCACCTATGCATAAATGACCTCACCTATACACATGTGCTCTACAGCCCCTATATGCATACACACGCTAGAGCCCCTAGATACACTCACAAACACACAGTACAGCCAAGGGTCAAGTCCTGGGGAAAAAAGTGTGGGAACTCACCCAAGATCCACCCCCACACCCCCAAAAAATATATACACTCGTATGCATATATAAACGCGTGCACACGCACACACTGACAGGTGCACACACACATACACACTCACAGACACAGACAAACACTTAGATACACACATACACACTCACTCACACACACTCAGACTCACACATACACACTCACAAACACACACTCAGAGACACACACATACACTCACAGACACACACATACATTCAGAGAAACACACAAATTATTCATGTTTTTAACATTTACAAATGTCCACCCAGCCTCCATACCTGGAGAGCTGGCGTGGACCTGTCCCTGGGGTCCAGTGGGACTTCAGTGAGGTGGGCGGCTGTCTACCTGTCAGACGCAGCGAGGGAGTTGTGTTCTCTCTGATCTGCTCCCTCGCGCCGCGTGGGCTGTCTACTGATGCCGGGAGCCGGAATATGACAACATATTCCGGCTCCCGGCATCAGCAAATGGCATGCAAGGGAATAGATCAGAGAGAACACAGCTCCCTTGCCGCGTCTGACAGGTAGACAGCCGCCCGCCGAGGGGGTCTATCAGTTGGCCAGCAGGCCACCTCTTGGGCCCCCCCATGACAGGGGTAACAAGGGGGGGGGGCATTTGGGGGCGGCATTTTTTGCCACCCCCTGGTTAGTGCCTGCAGGAGCAACGGGAACGGCATTCCTGCTGTGAAGAAAGTGCAGGAACTCCGTTCCCACGCGTTCCTGCAGGACTCGAGCCCTGAGTACAGCCCTTACATGCAAACACTACATCCCCTAGGCCCACACACTCCACAGGCCCTATAAACATACACACACTCATGTACTTTACAACCCAGAAACACACACACACTACAGCCCCTAGGCCCATTCACTCCACAGGCCCTATAGACATACAGACACCCCCTCCATGAGGGAGACATATTCCCCATGTGGTCGTTGTGGGGCCTTCACCCTCTCCTTAGCCCCCTTCCCCCTTCTTACTCTATTCTAGGTTCTCTATATATTGTCTATATATCTTCTTTCTCTTTCTTTGTATTACAATTTCACTCCTATTCGGTCTCGTTTTTTGTTTTGCGTTTTGTGTCCTTCCTATCTACTTGTTTGACCTTTTTCCCCTGGTTCTTCTCGGGAACAAGGCCCTTTTTTTTTTTTTTTTTTTTCCCCAGGCATGATTATACTGTCGGAGGAACAAGGTAGCCCATGAGCAAGATTAGCTATCGAATGGAAATGGCTACTTGAATCGCCTAAATGCCTGTATTTGATTAAAATATAAACCCTCAGTAGCCGGTGGGTTTCGATGGTTCTTAAGCATTGGGCATGCATGGCATTAGTTGAGACGCATTAGGTTTTTTTAAGAATTGTATTAAAGTTGACTTTAGGGCATGCCCGAAGTGGATATATACTTGCTAGGTTTATTGAGTAAGAATAAAGAATATTTAATAATAAAAAATAAAAATCTTCGGTAGAAGGCAAGTTACAATGGGGCAAAAAGGGGCTTGTTATGTACACTCATTATGTGTATTGCATTTTCCTAGAATGTTTTATCAAATGATGGCTTCCGCGCAAGCCCGAAGGTTGAAATGCACTTGCTGTACTTATCGACTGAAAAATAAAGAATTTAAAAAATAAAAATAAAAACATACAGACACACACGTACTTTACAACCCAGAAACACACACACACGCTACAGCCCCCAATGTTAGGTTACCGAATTAGGGAGTTAATCACTGAGAGAGCAATATTAAGAAAAGGGATTTTCTTCATTTCGATCTTTTCATCTGTTTAGTGTAACTCTCCCTAATTTGGTATCCTTATTATTATTATTGCCATTTATATAGCGCCAACAGATTCCATAGTGCTTTACAATATTATGAGAGGGGGGGATTTAACTATAAATAGGACAATTACAAGAAAACTTACAGGAACGATAGGTTGAAGAGCACCCTGCTCAAACGAGCTTACAGTCTATAGGAGGTGTGTTGTAAAACACACCAGGACTGGAAATAGCAGTCAAATAAGGTGGGAGTGAAGCAGATATGAGAGTTGAGTGCTGCCCTTTAGGAGAGAGCAATAGACAGGTATGTGAGGTAGAGGTTACTCTGGGAGGCCATAAGCTTTCCTAAAGAGATGGGTTTTTGTATTTTCTAAATTCTTTTTTCAGTCCAGATAGAAACATGCAGGTTTATCATGCCCCAACAGCAAATGACAAGCATTATGGTACACAAAGCTGACATCTTGTGGGCAGGAGTATGCATGCACATTTTTGTGATTTATGAACTTCATACTAGGCTGGCACATCTAGAAGGAGCTTCTCCACTGATGGCGGTAGGCAGACTATTCCATAGGAAGGGAGCCACAAGCAAGAAGTCCTGCAAGCGTTAGTTGGCGGTACAGGTGCGAGTAGTGGACAGGAGAAGGTCACGGGCAGAGCGGAGAGACCGAGAAGAGGCATACCTATGGATCTGTGAAGAGATATAAGAGGGGCTAGAATTGTTCAGTGCTTTATAGGTGTGGGTTAACACTTTGAATTGACTCCTTTAGGATACAGGAAGCCAATGTAAGGATTGACAGAGGGGTGAGGTGGGAGAGGACCGACTAGAGAGAAAAATCAGTCTGGCGGCAGCATTCATTACAGGCTGTAGCGGAGCAATACGGCTTTTGGGAAGACCTATTAGGTTGAGAGTTACAATAATCCATGCGGGAAATTACTAGAGCATGGACAAGCTCCTTGGTAGTATCTTGCGTAAGAAATTGGCGGATGCGGGCTTATTAAAATTAATGGATCCAAAAAAATTTATTTCATTTTCGTTCGTTTTTGATTAGTTAGTTTTCAGTTTTTATATTTTTCAATTCGGAAATTAGTTTTGTACAAAATTTACTAATTCTGAGAATTTTATCGGAATTTTGATTTGGAATTAAATGAATTCCACATCCCTAGTTGCAAATAGTAGAAGAATTGCTACACCACCAATGCAGCTACAAGGGGGAGAGTGGACAATTAGTGCGTCCGGATGTCCGTCTTCAAATCTTCAGGTGACAAGTGTGGACGCCTGATCCCTAGCAACACGGCTCCCTGATTGCTGCTCCATCTGTTTGATCAATGCCTTTCAGGAAGACAAAATGAGAACAAATGCTAGAGGCCTATACCTTACAACCCATAATTCCGAACTGTTTGAATTTGTAATCAGCTTTGGCAAGTAAGTGCAAGTGCAATACTGGTTTCTCATAACCCTCACACAGAAGAAAAATCTAAATCACATCAGTATATGGTGTAGCCACACTTTGTCTCTAGGTACACTTTCATACAGTTTAGTTAGGAACTCGACAGGCAGGTTGTTCCAAACATCTTGAAGACCTAACCACAGTTGTTCTGTGGACCTAGGCATCCTTCTCAGGGTTCTGTGGGGTCCATGCTGTTACTTCCGTGACTCCTCATTCTTCTGTTTATCTTGCTCATTTGCGCATTAGAGAAGTGAACTACATCATCTGTGCATTATTCCACATAAATCACAGTTTTGATGTAGTGCGGAATCCCTAATCTCAAGGCTTTGCTAACATTTTATTCAGCTGTCTCTCAAACTGATGTCTCCCAACCCCCTTTGGTGGTGTCAGGGTACTACTCAATAAGTCCATCAATCGCTTGCTCTTATCATATATAAAAATGGTATTCCATTAAAAAACGAAGCTACAGGATACAGTTCTGGGGACGTGCTGATATAATGTATTAAGTGTTTCATAACTTGACATGTTAGAGTAGCTGTAATGGTTTTCACTACCTGCCATTGTCACCGAGCACCCTCCAAATGATGCAAACTGGAACAGGCCCGTCCAGAAAAAGAAATGGCATCTTACCTTAAAACCCCAGGTGCCAGGTGGCAGGTGCAGTTTTTTTCAGACAATTAATTTTAGAAGGTGAATAACTTTGAATTTATATGATTTTCCACATAAAATAACAGAAATTGTCAGAACATAAAAGAATTTGCATCTGGCAGATGGTAGCTATGGGGGACAGTTTCCTATTCCTGTGTTTACATGTAGTTTAAATGATGCGCCTTAAAACCCTTGGTACTGGAATAATTAGCTAAGTGCACTTTAACGAGCTTTCAAAGAGCAAATAACCTCTTCCACTGTAAGGAATTGACACATTACTATGAAGCTGGTCAGCCAATGGGAAGCCACGAATATTCCTATAAATTGGATGGCTTTCATGTCAACTGAACATCAGACCCTTCGCTTATCCTCTCCATTCCATTGCGTACATTACTTTAGTGTCCTTTCTCCAGTATGAGGGCTGTACCTGTAGGCTGTGTCCTTCTCTTGCTCCTAGTAGCAGTTACTGAGGTTAAAGGAGACGGACAATTTGTGAAGCTCTGCGGCAGAGAATTTATCAGAGCTGTGATATACACCTGTGGAGGTTCCCGATGGAGAAGATTGCTCTTAGCAGAACCGGAAGATGTTCCTGGTAAGACTCTCACCTGCTTTCATAATATTTCACTAATATTGGCCACGATTTAATATTTTTTTGGATAATCCTTTAAAATGGTTTAGTTTTCTTTTTTTTAACTTTTAAAATTATTTAAAAAAATTTTAAAATATAAATATTTAATTAATATCCTTAAAGCATATTCATAGCTTAGTAAATCAATTTTAAATAATGTTGTGTTGACTTGGAAACAAAAATGCTGTTTTTTGTCAAATTTGTAGAGTTGAACCATTTCTCTAAACAGACTATATTGGCCTGTATATTTTGCCATTTGTTTGTCAAGTTCCAGTTTTGATTAACCCCACAATTAATTGATCTAGGGTTTCTATTGATTTCCATTTACCATCCAAAATACAATATTATAACAGCAATAAATATATATATTATATAATTAATTGTGCAAATATTTGCAGCATAAACAAATCACACTGTAGTTCTGCTTTCTACATGTGATGTGCATAGTAAAACATGAATGAAAAGAAATATTATGTAAAGTAAACTGATAAACTAATAATCAATACACATACCTCCCAACGTTTCAAATGGACAGAGGGACACCTTAAAGGAACACTAGGCATCAAAACAACTTTAGATTAATTACATTACATAGTTACATAGTTAGATAGCTGAAAAGAGACTTGCGTCCATCAAGTTCAGCCTTCCTCACACCTGTTTTTTGCTGTTGATCCAAAAGGCAAAAAAAAAAAAAAAAAACCCGGTTTGAAGCACAATTTTGCAACAAGCTAGGACAAAAAAAATCCTTCTTGACCCCAGAATGGCAGTCAGATTTATCCTTGAATCAAGCAGTTATTACCCTACATTGAAAGATTATATCCTTGAATATTCTGTCTTTGCAAGTATGCATCTAGTAGCTGTTTGAACATCTGTATGGACTCTGATAAAACCACTTCTTCAGGCAGAGAATTCCACATCCTGATTGTTCTTACAGTAAAAAAACCTTTCCTTTGCCTTAGACGAAATCTTCTTTCTTCTAGTCTAAATGCATGACCTCGTGTCCTATGTTAGTCCGGTTTGTGAATAGATTTCCACACAGTGGTTTGTATTGGCCCCGAATATATTTGTATAATGTTATCATATCCCCTCTCAGGCGACGTTTTTCTAAACTAAATAGGTTTAAATTTGTTAACCTTTCTTCATAGCTGATATGTTCCATTCCTTTTATTAATTTTGTAGCCCGCCTCTGCACTTTTTCTAGTGCCATGATGTCCTTCTTTAGAACAGGTGACCAAAATTGCACAGCATATTCAATATGTGGTCTTACCAGTGATTTATAGAGAGGCAAAATGATATTCTCGTCCCGAGAATGAATGCCCTTTTTCATGCATGACAGTACCCTACTGGCCTTGGCCACTGCTGATTGACATTGCACATTGTTGCATAGTTTGTTGTCTATAACAATTCCC
Organism: Pelobates fuscus; assembly: GCF_036172605.1. Lineage (NCBI taxonomy): Eukaryota > Metazoa > Chordata > Amphibia > Anura > Pelobatidae > Pelobates > Pelobates fuscus. Next base: position 32,051,669 of record NC_086323.1, on the reverse strand, counting down.
AAGTCCTTTTCGTGTGTTGTTATCCCTAATTCACTTCCATTAAGGGTATACGTTGCTTGTGTATTCTTTACGCCGAAGTGCATAACTTTGCATTTTTCAACATTAAATTTCATCTGCCATTTGAGTGCCCAGTCCTCCAGTCTATCTAAATCCTTCTGCAGCAAGAAACATGACTTTCAATGCTGTCTTCAAGATCATTTATAAAAATGTTAAATAGAAGGGGTCCCAGAACAGACCCCTGAGGGACACCACTTGCCACCTCTGTCCAGCTTGAAAATTTACCATTAACGACAACTCTTTGTATTCTGTTTTTAAGCCAATGTTCTACCCAAGAACAAGCATTTTCATCGAGACCGATTTCCTTGAGTTTGAACACTAATCTTTTGTGTGGAACTGTATCAAATGCCTTGGCAAAATCCAAATAGATCACATCCACTGCAACACCCTGATCTATACTTCTACTTACTTCTTCGTAGAACGCAATCAAGTTAGTTTGACATGACCTGTGCTTCATAAAACCATGCTGATTTTTGCTGATAACCATATTCTTCTCAAGGAATTAATGAAGCGGTTTTCGAGTATATATCATACCCCTGCAGTCTCACTGTTCAATTCTCGGCCATTTAGGAGTTAATCCACTTTTGTTTCTGTTTATGCAGCCCTAGCCACACCTCCCTGGCTGTGACTGACACATGGTGTTAACTTGCTTTAGAAGTTGTAATCTCCTGCTCTGTAAATTGAACTTTATTCACACACATTGCTAGAAGGCTATTAACAGAGCAGGCAATAGTAATAAATTCTAACTTAAAGAGGAAGTTCGATAAAGGAAGTTTAAAAGGACACTGTAGACACCCAGACCACTTGATCTAATTGAAGTGAACATTTCCTCTAGTGGCTGTCTTCCAGTCAGTCGCTATAGCTGCTTTGTCGATTTACACAGAGTTTAACTTTGTGAAATGACGCTGTACGTCCTGTACGACACTGTATGTCAGCGTCTTCAAAATCCTCAGAGCAAAGTTAAACATACGAAAAGCAACACTTTGCAGGTGAACACTTTACATGATTTACATATCAGGTGCCTATAGGTGCAAAATTCCCTGGCTCCAAAAAAAAATCCAGTTATCTCTTGCATGAATTATATTCTGATAAAGAGACTGAACGGGAAAAAAGCACGGGACAGGAAGATGGGAAGAGGCAGAGGGTGTACTTAAGAGTATTTGGCACATGGGGCTTTGTCTGTGGGCACATCTGCCCCATCCCTCCCAATCTGAGTGCTGACTTAGGGACTTTATATCCCTGAAGATGACAATTATTTTAGATCTTATTATGAATTTTTTTGAAACCATGCACTTGACTTCGGTCTGCAACTAGACCTGGCAGGCATACAGTCACTAGAAATTTAAAGGAGATAAAACCTTCACAAGCAAGCTGGGAGAGTACAGGGTACAAAGAATGACTGCCCCCTATGGGCCATGGGGCAGAGTGGGTCTGTGTGCAATGAGCTATAACTAAATGTGCAGCGTGAGTGTGTCTAGTGATATCCTTGTTCTGTGCATTATAGGGACTGTGGGACAGGACTTCATATTGCTATAGTGTGTGTTTATTAGAACTGTGTCTAAAGTAGTATTAGAGTAAAAGATGGTATGTGTAATTTTCGGTGGTGGATCTTGGAATGGAAAAAAATGATATTTAACTCGAAAAGTACATATTTTATAACCACAGAGTAGATGCTGTTTTTTTAAGCTTTGCAGTTTATATTGAAGACGTGTTAAAAATGTTGGGTGGCTCTGTGATGGGTTGCTGTTATCTTAAATGCCCTGGCCTATTTATTTGCCCCATCCCAGCCCAGTTGCCAACTCAGCCCAATTAAGGAAGGTACACCACTGCACTGTGTCCAAGGTCCAATAAGGGGCTGCATTGACTTTTATAATTATGATTTGGTGGCAAATGGGGTGAATACGTATTGTGCTAATTTATAAAACAAATAAAAAAAAAAAAATTATTTGCCTGGTACCTAGTACCTGTCAGATTGTTCCTCATTGGACTTGTCATTACAATGGCATTGTGCATCACTTAGAGGTAGTATGACACTTATGTGGTAGAAATGTCAGTTGGCTCAGCCCTTTTGGTCTTGTGTTAGCCAAAGACACAACTGAGATATCCATACTTTTTGGAATACCAAATGTATCAATGTATGTTATTAATATGCTATGATTACTTTGTCTGATCAATTTAATAATGTCATATTGTGTTCTTCCATAGACAGGGGACAGATCTTTGATTTACACAATGGAAATATCGATGTCAGCGACCCTTCGGAATATCAGCTACAGAAATTAAAGTCCCACACTGAAGAGGTCCAACATAGCGAATCAATGGAAGACTTTTGGGATTCTGAGAAATATTCATTTCAAGAGAGACGTGATCTCAACGAGCTACTGACCACTGCATGCTGCAAAACCGGCTGCAAAAAAAAGGATTTAAGCTCACTGTGTTAAATACAATTTTTCAGTTCTTTGGGTGCCATAAGAATAGGCAAAGCATCCCTCTGGCACCCTATATGTGTGTAAAAATAAATTCCTGGTGGGGGAGGTACATCCAGATCAATACATCCACTACTTCTGTTTTCAAAATATTCACCCCAGTAAATCTTTATCATTCTTTGTGGTACTAGATATTTAGACTTAGGTTTATAATAAAAAAAAAAAGTGCTTTGTATTTAAAGAAATGTAATAAATGCTGTCTGCTGGGAATTAGAATCATGTGTTGTATTTTTTCTTTGTATCTGTGCGGACATTCCACATTAAGCGTTTAACAAAAAGGTTTCTGAGACAGGAGAAATGACTAAACTTGCAGCTGCACAACTATATTAAATATGCTTTGCGCTATATAAATATGAAATCCACATCGTGCAAATCCACAAAATGGCTTCCACTAAATCTACACACTCAGTACTGTAAAGTGCAACTACCTGCGACCATTAAGGTTGGGGAACAGGTTATCATTGGTACAGCTGTTTAGGGTTGGAGGGGTAATGGATAGAGTCACGTAGAAATAGGGGTTATCTGCCTGCAAGTGCTGTGGAACGTAATTCCCATCATTTTCAGTAAGACGCCATTATTGCATTGCCCTATTAAGGGAACTCTCCGAGCACCACAACGTAGTATAGTAGTTATGGTGCCAGGAAGGTCCTGTTCCTCCACCCAATGTAAGTAATCAAACCATTTTAAAATGATTCAAATGGGGTCTGCCATACACCCCTCCCTGCCTCCACTACAGTCTACAGAGAGCCAGAATCTCCCAGTCTGAGCTAAGTCCGGGGGACAGTCTCAGCCAATGAACAATCTCTGCAATGCAGGACTAAGCACAGGAGAACGAATGGATGGTCTTAAGCGGGTGTTCTTATAACTTGAATCTCTTTTGTATATAGACATCTGTAATATGTTGCTAAACAGGCAATCCTAGTTCACTAAGTAGTTAGTAGTTTTTGTGGATGTGATTTTAAATATAAATGCCAGTTTTTGTTATATCCAGATATAATTAGCCCAATCAAAAACTTCAACTACAGCTCTATGAACCCCTATTCCAGCAATGGTTAGACAACATTTAGAGCTTTAACCCAGAATAACACCTGTATTGCCATGGTAACTCTGGCTATTTACCTACACACCTTCAATACCAAGATTATATCATTGTCTCTCTGGCTCAGTGACCTCAAATGATGAGAATTGCAAAGGATACCAGTAAGCTGTTTAGTGGGAACTCACTGCAGAACCTGCAAACACTGAGGCTTTACAGCAAATACAGGAACTTAAAGTGGGATTATTGGTCCTCCTGTTTTCATTTTTTTCCCCACTTTTTATTCTTGCCTTTCTTTAAAAGCATTAAATTAGGTTATTTTCAAACTATGTTTGTCCCATTATATCAATGTTAGGAATAGCCTTACCAAACATCAAATCGATATTTCCAATACAGCTCGCGCATATACAGAATAAAAAAATAAATAATCAAGTTGTTTCTAATTAATTAGTCATTTAAAGATTTACCATTTAGCCTGAGACACTTAATTCATACACAATGTTCTACCTTGACGACAGCGTGGGAAAATGTTTCATGAGATTCGGAAACGATTAAGCCAGAGGCATCACTTCAGTTCTGCCAATTTTGTTCCCTTTACAGTAAATTGTGTGCTAAATATTATCAGTACAATTAAATAAAGGCATATTTGAGAAATCTCTAAGTTAATATACACATTTTGCTAGTAGAAACATTCTTTCTTCTTCTTTTTTTTTTTTTAAAGGAACACTATAGCCACCAAAACAACTTTAGCTTAGATGAAGCAGTTTTAGTGTATAGATCATACCTCTCAGGTTTCACTGCCATTTAGGAGTTAAATCACTTTGTTTCTATTTATGCAGCCCTTGTCACATCTCCCCTGGCTATGATTGACAGAGCCTGCATGAAAAAAAACTGGTCTCACTTTCAATCAGATGTAATTTTATGGCAAGACAGGAGGCTTCATATTTGCTTATCTTTCTTTACTGAAACCTCCCAGCAGCAAAGAAATAGTTAACAATCAGTTTAAAAAATTCAACCAATCAGAGTATATATCAGTATTATATAGCATTATGGAGCTCCTCCCAATTCCTCTTTCTTTGCTGCTTGCCTCCCAGGTGAGTCTATTCCAATTACTGTGCTATAATTTTATCCTTTAACACTATTTTGAGTTAACTTGTATATTATTTGATTTATTTTCCTTTTTACATAGTCTATTGATTTCACATATGTCCTTTGGTGTTCTTTCAATACAGCAGGGACTTTTGTCCTTAGTTTATTTTCATTTATTTCCTAATGTTATTTATCCAGTATCTCTCTTAAAATCGCGGTTTCTTTAAAAACCGCGATTTATTTATCAGGCTATCACTAATTTCTAGTCTAATTTGCTTCCCAGCCGCGGTTTTTTCCCGTTTTTAAACGCTGCGGCTGGTTTCTCTCACTCCGTGCAATAACTGCCGCGGACTCCATTTCCCAGGAGTCCGCGGCTCAACCTTTTCGCGCCTTTTCCCGGCTCCCCCCCTTCCCGCGTCTGTATACTTACCAGACACACTCCTTCCCGCCTTCTGTTACGGCGGCCATCTTCTGCGCGGTCTCTTCGTCTCTGCGGCGCGCTTGCACCCTCTACCGCCGGATCCGGTAAGTACAAGGTTTATTTATTTATTTATTATTTATTTTTTCTAGCACTTTTAAAGTGCCAATACCCTTTACAGTTTTTTCATTTAGGTTAATTTTCTCCTTACAGGTTACGAATTAACAAGATACCAGCAATATTACTATTAATAAAGTGGCCTCTGTGGGTGACCCCCACCTTATAATTTACTCTGTATTTGAGTTTTTTCTTGTGGGTGACCCCACCTCGATAAACATTCAGGTGTCATAATACCGCCATTCAGGGGTGACCCCCCACGTTTAGTACTCAGTATTTAAAAGTACTCAGTATTTAAAGTGATACATCACTTCATATTAAAGACATAACCACCTGTCTAATTACTTTAGTAGTGAAATCCACCTACTATTATTACAGTGGTACAACCCACTTGTGTATGTTAGTGGTAACCCCACTATTTATTATTGTGCCGCCCTTACTCATTTATTGCGCTAATAGCTTGGGTGACCCTTAATCCAAACTTTTTACTTAAAAACTGTTGGGTGACCCCCATTTTACCCGATATTCCCTAATATTTGACTACTGATCATATTTGTACAAGACAACCATGTCTGATACTACCGAACCAGCAATCTCACAAGAGCTTAGAGCTTGGCTGGTCTCTACTATTGCCGAGTCTATCCCCAAGGCGTTAGCAGCCTTCCAAGATAGGACTTCTACCGAAGTCAACCCTACCACTCGCTTGCCCTCTGATTCCGAGGACTCTCAGCCCTCAGACCAAGAAACCACACGCAAGCGCCCCTGGAAAGGGGATAGTAGGACTGCTGGCAAGGGCAAGGCTCCTGCCAAATCCCTGAAAATGTCTGTCTCCCACTCCGCCCACGTAACCTCCGATCCCCTAGAGGGCTCTGCATTCCACACGGGCGATAGAGTTGAGGACTATTACCTTGGCTATTCCGATGAGGACCCCTCGGTGAATGCGCTAGGGGATACCCCATCGGAATTTGTCAAGGAGACCTTCCTTATTCCAAAAGACAGTGACACTAAAACAACACAGAAAGGAACCGACTCAGACATCCTTCTGGATGCTTCGGGTGCCCCCTTTTTTGATCCCAGAATCATCAGGCATCCCTGATCAGCAGAATGGTCCCCACCGGACCACATCGCTAACTTCTGTAAAATGTGGTTACGCAAACCACTTGATAAAGAGATCAGGGCAAAACTCAGAGCCGAGTGCCCTCTACCTACCATCCCAAATAAAGTAGCTCTCACACCAGAGTTCGACCCGTTACTTGTAACCTTCCTCACTAAGACGGGGAAGGACCCCCGTAAAGGAATTGAACAGGGCCTCAAGACAGCCCAAGATAAACTTCTGGACATATCTGGCCCAATTGTCCAAATATTCATTCTGGCTGACGAAGCCTTAACCAGTGGGGAATTCGACCCCAATACAGTTAGAGAATGGGCCCAGAGAGCCTTATGTCTCCTGGGCAATGCAAATGTGGCTATGTCCACTGAGAGGCGCAGGGCGGCACTATACAAGCTAGATGCTAAACTAGCCGATCTCAGCTCCCGAGAACTGGGACCAGAGGCCAATGGACTATTATTTGGAGACTCATTTATGAAGGATCTCTCCAAACATGTGGCTGTATTTACCACATTAAATAAGGCCCAATCATCCCTACGCAGGGTTTTTCGCTCCCAGTCAACCCGTTTTTCTGGGAGAGCTGGACGTTTTAGAGGCCGAACGAACAGCAGAGCTGCCTTCACAGGCTACAGGCCTCGCCCAACAGAGAGCTATTGGCAATCGAGACAGCCCCGACCATATCACAGGCAGTTATTCAATAACAGAGGAGCCATCCGGGGACGTGGTTCTGCCTCCCTACGCGGACGAACTGCTCAAGGTAATCAACCTTCCTTTTTTAAACACACCTATTGCAGGCAGACTAACCCATTTTTTCCCACAGTGGGAGTTACTGTCACAAGACCTTTGGGTCCTACACACAGTCCAAGGGTTCACTATAGACTTTCTCAACACTCCCTTCCAGGACACACCTCCTACACCTCTACAGATGTCCACATCAGACAATCTGACACTGCAAACAGAATTGCACAAACTCTTACAAAAAGGGGCGATAGAGAAATCCCCCTTTCCTCAAACATTTATCAGCAACATATTTTTAGTCCACAAAAAAACTGGAGACCTGCGCCCAATCATCAATTTGAAGGACCTGAACCGATCCGTCAGGTACCGCCATTTCAAGATGGAAGGCATCCATCTTCTCAGGGACCTCCTTTGCGTGGGAGATTGGTTCTCCAGATTCGATCTCAAAGACGCATATCTCACAGTCCCTATTGCTCGCAATCACCGAGCCTTCCTCCAATTTCTCTGGCAGGACGAAATCTGGCAATTTACATGCCTCCCATTCGGCCTTTGCTCCGCACCATGGTGTTTCACCAAACTGATGAAACCAGTAATGGCGCTACTCCGATCTCAAGGGATTCGGTCCATCATATATTTGGACGACATCCTGATAATGGCTCAGGATCCACACCTCTTGCACAAACACACGAACATGACGACAGCCTTGCTCCAAAATCTAGGGTTTGTGATCAATTTCCAAAAATCGTCCCTCGAACCTTCTCAAAAGGTTCAATTCCTCGGATTCCTAATAGATTCCGTACAAGCGATCCTACAACCCCCCTCCACAAAGGTAAAATCTATAAAGAAAGAGATTCGCAAACTACTGTCAGCCCGCCAGATTCGCAAACTACTGTCAGCCCGCCAGATTCGCCTACGCGATCTGGCCCATACCATAGGCCTTTTGTCCGCCTCTATCCAGGCCATTTACCCGGGACCCTTACACTACCGAGCCATGCAACGGCTCAAAACACACTATCTACATCGTTCCACTTCCTACGATCAGTACATCTCCCTGACAGACGAAGTTCGCATAGAACTCCACTGGTGGCTTCTCAACATGGAAGCCTGGAAAGGCAAAGCCATTTTCGGATCGCAACCGGATTTCGTGCTGGAATCCGATGCCAGTCTCCTGGGATGGGGCGCCACGTGCGCCGACAAGTCTACCGGGGGTCTATGGTCCCCCTCAGAACGAGATCTACACATCAATTGCCTAGAATTGATTGCAGGATCTTTTGCGATTCGCAGTTTCGCAAAAGATTGTTTCAATTGTTCACTAGTACTGCGCATGGACAACGTCTCTGCAGTGCGTTATGTGAATCGGCTAGGAGGCTCCCGGTCCAAACTACTATCGGACCTTACCAAGGATCTCTATCAGTTCTGCCTAGAACGGAATTTATCCATCAAGGCGGAATACCTGCCAGGCACGGACAACTTAGTCGCAGACTGGTTCTCTCGCCATTGGAGAGATGTGAGCGACTGGCAACTGGATCCCCGCTTGTTCTATCAAATTCTCTGTCTTCGCGGGCCTCTCACTCTGGACTTGTTCGCATCGCGACTGAATCGCCAGACCGAAGCATTTATCAGCTGGCTTCCAGATCCCCAATCCTGGGCAGTCGATGCCTTTCAGCACCCTTGGCCGGAGACAGGAGCCTATGCGTTCCCGCCTTTCTCCATGATCCAACGCACCCTTTACCGGGTCAAAGCCCTAGTAGTGACAATAGTCATTGTCACCCCGTTATGGAGAGCCCAGACTTGGTTCCCAACCCTGTTGGAAATGTCAGCGAATTGTCCGATCCTACTACCCCGGTCTCCCGACATTCTCATGAACCCAGCGGGACATTGTCACCCTCTCGCCCTCCAAGGACGGCTCCAACTTGTAGCCTGGACCGTTTCAGGGGATCCTGGAATGTCTCAGGACTTTCGGAGACAGCTCAGGCGCTCCTATGGGACTCCTGGGCCCCAGGCACTAGACGAGCTTATCTCACTGCATGGCGAGCATGGGCCGGCTGGTGTCTGGAAAGGGACACCGATCCCTTTTCAGCTCCTTTGACAATTATCCTTAATTTCCTGTCTATCTTATTCGATCAAGGCAAGTCCTATAGATCAATTAATGTCTTTAGATCAGCCATATCCGCGGCTCACAATCCTATTGACAACGCATCAATAGGAAAACACCCCTCAGTTTGTAGACTACTACGTGGGATCAGGCTAGCCAGACCCCCTCTCCCCAAATACTCCAATTTCTGGGATGTTGCACAGGTATTTGCCTTCTTAGAATCCTGGCCCTCTAATGAGCACTTGACCTTACGTCAACTCTCTGCCAAACTAGCCTTACTCCTATGTTTAGTATCCCTCCGTAGGGTCTCCGACATTAGAGCTTTTCGACTTCCATGCTATAGTTTTCTCGCCGGAAGGCGTTACCTTCCGCATTACTAGGCGAACTAAGACCAACTCTGCCTCTGTATTCTACCCCTACTTTCCCAGTAGACAGTCACTCTGTGTGGCGCTCTGCTTAAAGCACTATATAGCTGCCACAACCACTCTACGCCCCCCTACAGGACCCCTTCTAGTGTCCTATGTCAAGCCACATAAACCAGTATCCAACCCCACAATTGCACGGTGGATCAGATGGATACTAACCCAAGCTAGCATCGACCCCTCCTTTGGGGCGCACTCAGTCAGAGGAGCAGCCGCATCCTCAGCCTTTCTTGCAGGTAGTTCTCTCTCAGACATCTTATCGTCGGCAGACTGGTCCAGAGAATCCACTTTTCGGACATTCTACTTCAAACCTAGGCCACACCCGCATTGTCCATTATACAAGAGCGTTAAAACAGCAAATATGAAGCCTCCTGTCTTGCCATAAAATTAGGGATTATTCTAGCCCTAGTGACTGAATAATCTAAATTTTATTAACGACAGGAGGCGAATATTTTCCCACCCTTGTCTCCAGCACAAGTTCGACCCACCCTGAGGTAAGTTACTATCTCTTCCTACTCGAGATGTCTCACACACATCCATTCATCATCTGTCAACTGTCAGGTTTACATTTCACCTCTCTAACATTAAATTCATATACTTCACAACATTTCCATGAAATGCATTGAAATTATCTGTCAATCTCTACGATACGTGCTAAATTTGCAATCAACTAGTATGAGAACCTATACTCTCATGATTTTCTTTTTTCCTCCTTTAGTGTGAAGAATCCTACCGCTTACTTGTAACATCTGGATTCACCAACCCATTCAAGGTTTACATGGTTGAATGCATCAGGACCACGATTTAGTCCACAGTTCCAGTTTCAGTTCCAGTTTACATGGTTGATACTCAATACTGTCGGCTACAGCAAGAAAGAGGAATTGGGAGGAGCTCCATAATGCTATATAATACTGATATATACTCTGATTGGTTGAATTTTTTATACTATTGTTAACTATTTCTTTGCTGCTGGGAGGTTTCAGTAAAGAAAGATAAGCAAATATTCGCCTCCTGTCGTTAATAAAATTTAGATTATTCAGTCACTAGGGCTAGAATAATCCCTAATTTAGCTTAAACAATTGTATCTCTTTCTCTGTAAGTTGAACTTTAATCACATACAGGAGGCTCTCGCCAGGTCTAGCAAGCTATTAATATAGCAGGGGATAAGAAAATCTAAATTAAACAGAACTTGCAATAAAGGAAGGATAAACTTTAGATGACTCTTTACAGGAAGTGTTTATGGAAGGCTGTGCACGTCACATGCAGGGAGGTGTAACTAGGGTTCATAAACAAAGTGATTTAACTTCTAATTGCAGAGAATTGAGCAGTGAGACTGCAGGGGCTTGATACAGGGCCGTCTTTAACATTAAATGGACCCTGGGCAAGCATTTGCTTGGGCCCCCTGGATCCAGCCTCCCCCCACACTTGCACCCCCAGGGCATGTAATCATGCCCTCCACCCCAACAGTGGTAGAACAAATATAGAGAGGGCTCTGGTGCAAGAAAGTTGTTGGGCCTCTGCTCTAGGGCAAGAGTGGAAAAAATAATTCCCACAATGCAATGCCAGCTGGGGATCTACAATTTGGACATTCTAGAAGGGCTGTCTTTGAGCGCAGTGTTTGTGCATTTAATTGTGAGCATGTTTTTGTATAGAGTATGTGTGTGCATGTAGGGTGTAGTATTGGTGTTTGATTGAAGGGGTGTATTTTTATATACTTTTGAGTTTGAATTCAGGGGTGGGTTTGCATCTAATGTTTGTGTTTGCATGTTGTGTTTGATCGCTGGGATGTAAGAACATGCATTCTATACATTCACAGACATACATACACATTAGCACGCAGATACACACAAACACACATACCTGAACACACCTAGACACATGCACATACTGACACAAACACACTGGCGTTTACACACACACTAGCTCATACACACAGATACGGTCACATACATACACACACACTTTGATACACATAAAAACACTGGCACACCCACATACAGAGATACACACTTACACAGATATGTACACACATTCAGATACACACAGACAGGTACACATACACAAAGGTACACATGCAGGGGTGTATTTGTGTGCAGTGTTGGCGTAGGAATGCTGGTATGTATGCATTGCCACACACACTTACACAAACACAGGAACACAGGTACACATGCAGTGGTGTATTTGAGTGCAATGTTAGCGTTGGAATGTAGTAGTGTTTTTTGTATGCAGTATTGGCACTGGAATGATGGGATGTATGCATTGCCGTAAGCATAGATACACACACTGACACACATATACACACACAAGTACACATATACAGACACAGGTATACATACACACTGATACACATACACACTGACACAAACACAGCCAGATACACACACACACAGCCAGATACACACACTGACACAAACACAGCCTGATACACACACTGACAAAAACACAGCCAGATATACACAAACAGCCAGATACACACACTGACACGCACACAGCCAGATACACACATACAGTCAGATACATACACTGACACACACAGCCAGATAGACACACAGCCAGATACACACACTGACAAAAACACAGCCAGGTACACACTCATAGTCAGATACATACACAGCCAGGTCCACACTCATTGTCAGATACATACACAGCCAGATACACAGACACATACACTGAAAAAATACAGCCAGATACACACACTGACCCAGACCCAGGTACTATCAATTTACATAGTTTAGCGACCCTCCTTTCTCCTTACCTTTACAGAAGGGTAGCTTCCCCGGGGGTCCAGTTGGAGCTGGATGGCTGAGGTTGACGGTAGTCTGAGGAACCTGCTATCTCAGTCCCTCTCCTTTTCTTCCTACATGTGTGCCTCCTCCACCCCAGCGGCACTCTATTACTTTTTAAGGAAGTGGTCTGACCAGCATGCAGGAAGACAGGGACAGGTATGGAGCACACTTAAAGGGTCAGGGGCACCTGCTGCAGCCCACCGGAAAATTTCTCAGGATCCCAGTGGGCTGTCAGGTCCTGGTTGCAGGCAGGAGGCCCCCCAGGAAGCTGCTTTGGGCCCCCAAGGAGTAATTGGGCCCGGGGCAGCTGCCCCTTTTGCCCCTTGTTAAAGACGGCCCTGGCTTGATATATACACCAAAACTGCTTCATTAAGGTAAAGTTGTTTTGGTGACTGTAGTGTCCCTTTAACCTTCTCTCTGCCTCACTTATTTTTGTCTGTTAGACTAGATTAAGTGTACATGTATATGCTATACGACAGGGGTGCCCAAAAGGAAGATCCCCAGATGTTGTAGAACTACAGCTTCCATGATGCTTTGTCATTCTAAAGCAGTCTAAATGCATGCAAAGCATCATGGGAGTTGTAGTTCTACAACATCTGGGGATCTACCTATTGGGTACCCCTGCTATATGGCATGTGCACAAGCAACATCTACTTATTTTAAGGGGAAGGAAAACATGCACGTGCGTGCGTTTAAGTATTTTCCACTGAAGGTGGAGTGAGGAAAATAATTAGCTGGGATAGCTCAGTCTTCTTAATACATATACTATTCACAAAATAAATTAAATCCATATCATTTTTGATACACGTTTTTGAATATATGGATTACGATAAAAATGGAGTGTAACATCCACATTTGAACAAACAGTATGTACTGAACAGCCGTGGTTTGAAGGGTCATTTTCTCCACAATACTGGTTATTTTAAAGTATAATGGGGAACATCCTGATAGAAATTGGGAATCAAAGGTTCATTTATATACAATACATATAAGGCACAAGATGTTTGCAGATTACAAAATCTCAAAAGTTCGGAGCCATTGCCATAAAAACATCTCAATGCTTTCAACTCATACAGATGTAATGATTCCATTAATGCCAGTCGAGACATAAAAAAAAACCTGCATCTAAAGATTTAAAAATGTAAACATTTTGTATGTTAAACGTTTTACTTCAGAAAATCTGCAATTCTCCTCAGACTGGAGGCGGCCATGATTTTATTCCAATACGTGCACATTATAGCATATGGCCATCGTTCCATAGATAACTGAATTCTGATTGGCTGAATAAAACTTTCATTTCAATTTGTTTTTCTTTCCCTGACAGTAAACACCTCTGAATTTGTTCCTTCTAGAAATACACTATATAATTTAATAGAATTTGGAATCAATGAAGTACAGCTTTATCCATTAAAACAATCAGGCAGGATGATTTCACTTTAGGATGTTGTCTCTGTACGGTATGTGTATGATTCCTGCCGTTCTCCTATTCATAGTACACAGCATACACGTTGGCCAGTGCATACAACGAACTGTTCTTGAATGAATATGATGAAAACGTATCATTTGCAGGATCCCAGATGCATCTGCTCCCAATTCTCATACTTTCATCGCGCAGCTGCCCAATGTAGATCAGCACAATGATCTTATATCGAGGGATCATGAGATCCTTCACTCTGGCCTTAATAACCTGGAAACAGACACACGATAAAGCAAAGGTAAACATGGAATACGACAGCATTCACAAAGCTAGGTGCCGGATCTTCAAAATCATTTAAACCTTATAAATGGTTTATAGAGGAGGGTGCACACTAAATTGGGAGTGTGTAACTAGATGAAGAGTTTAGTAACCAGACAGATCTTGGAACGTCAACCTAATATTCCAGTAATTAAGCTAAAATGTGTTACACTCCACTGCCCAAATACAAAATAAATACAAATCACTATTTAGTAGATATACTTTTTATTATGAGTTTTTTTTAAATTGGAATTATATCTAAAAACAACTTGCAAAAACTGCAGATCTCCTGTCTGCTGCCTTTACAAAACCTCCCCATCTAACCACGCCCATATATTCTGTAGCTGTCCAATCACAGACTTCCCAATGCAGCTCAATGAGAAGTGTTTGCAAGGGAGGTGCTCTGGGCAATTGCTGCCTCTTGAGTTCAGTGCAAATAAGCTAACTGAACCAGGAAGTAGAAGGACCGGTTGTCTGCTTGAAAAGCCAGGGGGTGGTAACCAGTATAACTAATAAAAGTGTAAATTTCTATTGAAATCTTCACTATATCGTCAATGAAAGAAAAGAAGACACACTCTTCACACATAAAGCTTTTCAGCAAGTTAAAATGCTTTAGGGGTCTGGAGTGTCCCTTTAAAATAAATCAGCGAAATCAATACATTCACTACCTCTGTGATGGTTTTCGTCATCTGTCTGCAAAACTCAGCTTCATATTTCTCCTCCTGGAGATAACTTGTAAGGACATCCTTTAAAATATTATTTACCGTGGCCACTGGGAAACGCTTTGCTGGACCTGCAGTAAATAGACACTGTCAGGAAGAATCCAACCGTATAAATGTACAATAAACATTTTTATAAAAAAAAAAAAACAACAAAAAAAATTGTTACATTTCTTGTATATAAAAAGAAAATGTGAATTTGCATTATACAGGATGGAATAAATAAGAACAGATCCACAGACTGATTAATTATAAAAGTAAAGAGATTGTGGTGGAATCTCGGTAAAAATAAATTTAGTAGGCCGAGATTACCACGTGGCATGTGTACGTGCATATGCTGATGTATCGATCAGTTGGTTGCACGAGGCAAGATACGATCAGTAGTGTACGGAGCATGTGCAAGAATACAGGATGTAGTATTCCCCTCCTCCATTGTGCTGGACAAGCCATGCGGTCAAGCAGGAAGTTAATTCTTATTTGTATTGATTGGTCAAGAGAATGTGCGGGTGGAGCTTAATATGGGAGGAGTTATGTGCCTATATAAGGAGCCTGCACTATTGTCCGGGGCTCAGAACTTGCTGTATTTTGGTGACATTAGTCCCTCTGAGTCCCGATCGGTGATCCAATAAAGAATCTCTTCCTTCCTGAAGAAACCTGTGTCCATCTCTCTGTGCTTGGCTTCCGTCAGTTTCTCCGGTATCAAGATGGTAATACATTTCTGGCTGTGTAGTAACAATTTATAACCCTAATTTTATCTATTCCTTTAAACAAACAGTGATTACCCAACTAGCCATTCTTGAAATTACCAGGACTACATCACTTGATGTCTAAAGGTTTCCCCAAGAATTAAAACTCTAAAATGAAATAATTACAATTAAAGTACCAATAAAGGCACTCAGACTGTTTATTAATTTAGGAAAGGGTCTGGGGTGCCGTGTTTCTTTAATTTTGAGACCTGCCGTCTAAAAAAATGCCTTTTGTAGACACTGCAATGTTATGGCTGCAGGGTTAAAAACACATTTAATGGCTGCCTTCCTGATAGCCACTAGAGGCACGTCCCATGAATTACCTAGTCAGACTCAGTTATTCAGTTGAATGCCGCTCATTGGTGTTTGATTGGCACAGTGGGTCATTTTGTGGCGCACGCGCCCCAGTCTCCCGATGTTTCTATATGGCTAAGTATTGGATTGGCTAAGATCATCAGTTTTGATGAACTCAGTCAGGAAGGTGAATCAGCCGCGGAGAGAACAGTGAGGCAAGCATTATGGGCGATGTAGTCCAAAACATCTGGAGGGCCAAAGGTTCTCCACCCCTGCTTTAAGAGAATGTATTCCAAAAGCTCTCATTGCAAAACAAAACCCTGCTTCTTGATTTTCCAATTCCACCCTCAGCCTTGTGATATAATTGTGGTACGACCAGGAGAAATTGGTTTTAACTCTGCTCATTGATTCAGCTATTTTACTTGTCTTAATCGCCACACTCACATATATTTAACCTATGTTTATGTTGCAAAAAACTCAATAAAAACGTATACATTAAACAAAGGAAAAATGTCCACTCTGCATTTACACAGAGCACATGCTGCCATAAACAGTTAAATAGGAAATACTGCTTTGTGGACTTTTTAATACTCTATTAAACATCAGCATGCCTCATTGTAACACAACATTTACAGTTTAATTTCTAAGAAAACTACTCCTACAGGAATATAAACAATTACCTAATTGGTATGTATTCTCCGTCTGTATTGCTGGCCGGGGGATATCATCGTGATGACCTGGCTCGTCTATATAGGAAACTGTGCTCATTGAACTAAAGAAAGACAATACAAGAATTATTTACAAATTGTTCAGAATTTCACTTGTTATCTAGTGTACTGTCAAATTATATATTATCGAGAGAGAGAGAGAGAGGGATAGAGAGAGAGAGAGGGATAGAGAGAGAGAGAGGGAGAGAGAGAGATAGGGATAGAGAGAGAGGGAGAGAGAGGGAGAGAGAGAGGGAGAGAGAGAGAGAGAGATAGAGAGAGAGAGAGAGAGAGAGAGAGAGAGAGAGAGGGAGAGAGAGGGAGAGAGAGGGATAGAGAGAGAGGGATAGAGAGAGAGGGATAGAGAGAGAGGGATAGAGAGAGAGGGATAGAGAGAGAGAGAGAGAGAGAGAGAGGGATAGAGAGAGAGGGATAGAGAGAGAGGGATAGAGAGAGAGAGAGGGAGAGAGAGGGATAGAGAGAGAGGGATAGAGAGAGAGGGATAGAGAGAGAGAGAGAGAGAGAGAGAGAGAGGGATAGAGAGAGAGGGAGAGAGAGAGAGGGAGAGAGAGAGAGGGAGAGAGAGAGAGGGAGAGAGAGAGAGAGAGAGGTGCACTCCAGGGATTTTTTAAACTAGATCATGTCATGTAATTTATTGTTAAATCCCCCCTCTTATAATATTGTAAAGCGCTACGGAATCTGTTGGCGCTATATAAATGGCGATAATAGTAATAATAATAATAATGTCATGTTTCAGTCTCAGACTACTTGGTCTGAGACTGAAACTTTGATGTATTTTTGTGATTTCTGTGATACAGTTATTTGTTAGGGTTAGTGTTAGAGTTAACTAGGGTTAGGGTTAGACATGGCCCCAACAATATACAATGGGCAGTAAGGCAAATACAAAATGCCTATACTGGATCTATGCTACAGACAATATATAAAACTAAAAAACATACTAAACATACTTTGCTGGGGGGAAATATAGAAAAAAATAAAGGAAACTCATAATTTATTGTATAAAACATAGTAAATAAATAATGTCTCAAACCCGCTATCACTATACCAAGATCGCAAGCTCTGTGTCTCCAAATGCCCATACTTACTCTTTGGTTTTGGTGAAACTTTCTTTTGGTTTGACCTCATGACTGCTTAGTGATGAGACGCTCCCTCTTTTTTTAAGGAGACGAGCTGCTTTGTCTTTTGCTGCGTCTGACATGTCTGAAAATAAAAATCTAGATTTTCACAAAACAACGCAAACAATCCATTCCTCACATTGGGGTAGTTTATTAGAATCAATAACACAGCACTAAACACTCAGCGAACACAACACACACAGCATGTACCTATATATACACACTTTGCACACACAGCATGTTCCTATATATACACACATTACACACTCAGCATGTACCTATATATACACACATTACACACACAGCATGTACCTATATATACACACTTTGCACACAAAGCATGTACCTATATATATATATATACACATTACACACACAGCATGTACCTATATATACACACTTTGCACACACACAGCATGTACCTATATACACACACATTACACACACAGCATGTACCTATATATACACACTTTGCACACACAGCATGTACCTATATATACACACACATTACACACACAGCATGTACCTATATATACACACACATTACACACACAGCATGTACCTATATATACACACACATTACACACACAGCATATACCTATATATACACACACATTACACACACATTACACACACAGCATATACACTTTGCACACACACAGCATGTACCTATATATACACACACTACACACACAGCATGTACCTATATATACACTTTACAGACACACACAGCATGTACCTATATATACACACATTACACACACAGCATGTACCTATATATACACACATTACACACACAGCATGTACCTATATATACACACACAGCATGTTCCTATATATACACACATTACACACAGTATGTACCTATATATACACACATTACACACACAGCATGTACACTTTGCACACACACAGCATGTACCTATATATACACACATTACACACACAGCATGTACCTATATATACACACATTACACACACAGCATGTACCTATATATACACACACAGCATGTACCTATATATACACACATTACACACACAGCATATACCTATATATACACACACATTACACACACAGCATGTACCTATATATACACTTTGCACACACAGCATGTACCTATATATACACACTTTGCACACACAGCATGTACCTATATATACACACATTACACACACAGCATGTACCTATATATACACACTTTGCACACACACAGCATGTACCTATATTTACACACACAGCATGTACCTATATATACACACTTTGCACACACACAGCATGTACCTATATATACACACACAGCATGTACCTATATATACACACACAGCATGTACCTATATATACACACACATTACACACACAGCATGTACCTATATATACACACACAGCATGTACCTATATATACACACATTGCACACACAGCATGTACATATATATACACACATTACACACACAGCATGTACCTATATATACACTTTGCACACACACAGCATGTACCTATATATACACACACACATTACACACACAGCATGTTCCTATATATACACACAGCATGTACCTATATATACACACTTTGCACACACAGCACGTACCTATATATATATATATATACACACATTACACACACAGCATGTACCTATATATACACTTTGCACACACACAGCATGTACCTATATACACACACATTACACACACAGCATGTACCTATATATACACACTTTGCACACACAGCATGTACCTATATATATACACATTACACACACAGCATGTACCTATATATACACTTTGCACACACAGCATGTACCTATATATACACACTTTGCACACACAGCATGTACCTATATATACACACATTACACACACAGCATGTACCTATATATACACACTTTGCACACACACAGCATGTACCTATATATACACACACAGCATGTACCTATATATACACACACAGCATGTACCTATATATACACACACAGCATGTACCTATATATACACACACAGCATGTACCTATATATATACACACACACATTACACACACAGCATGTTCCTATATATACACACACAGCATGTACCTATATATACACACTTTGCATACACAGCACGTACCTATATATATATACACACACATTACACACACAGCATGTACCTATATATACACTTTGCACACACACAGCATGTACCTATATACACACACATTACACACACAGCATGTACCTATATATACACACTTTGCACACACAGCATGTACCTATATATATACACATTACACACACAGCATGTACCTATATATACACTTTGCACACACAGCATGTACCTATATATATACACACATTACACACACAGCATGTACCTATATATACACACTTTGCACACACACAGCATGTACCTATATATACACACACAGCATGTACCTATATATACACACACATTACACACACAGCATGTACCTATATATACACACATTACACACACAGCATATACCTATATATACACACACATGACACACAGCATATACCTACATATACACTTTGCACACACACAGCATGTACCTATATATACACACATTACACACACAGCATGTACCTATATATACACTTTACACATACACACAGCATGTACCTATATATACACACATTACACACACAGCATGTACCTATATATACACACACAGCATGTACCTATATATACACACACACAGCATGTACCTATATATACACACAGCATGTACCTATATATACACACATTACACACACAGCATGTACCTATATATACACACACAGCATGTACCTATATATACACACAGCATGTACCTATATATACACACACAGCATGTTCCTATATATACACACACAGCATGTACCTATATATACACTTTACAGACACACACAGCATGTACCTATATATACACACATTACACTCACAGCATGTACCTATATTTACACACATTACACACACAGCATGTACCTATATATACACACACAGCATGTACCTATATATACACTTTACAGACACACACAGCATGTACCTATATATACACACATTACACACACAGCATGTACCTATATATACACACACAGCATGTACCTATATATACACACAGCATGTACCTATATATACACACACAGCATGTTCCTATATATACACACACATTACACACACAGCATGTACCTATATATACACACATTACACACTCAGCATGTTCCTATATATACACACACATTACACACAGCATGTACCTATATATACACACATTACACACAGTATGTACCTATATATACACACAGCATGTACCTATATATACACACACAGCATGTACCTATATATATATATATATATACACACATTACACACACAGCATGTACCTATATATACACACATTACACACTCAGCATGTTCCTATATATACACACACACACACACACATTACACACTTTACACATACACACAGCATGTACCTATATATACACACATTACACACAGCATGTTCCTATATATACACACACAGCATGTTCCTATATATACACACACAGCATGTACCTATATATACACACATTACACACACAGCATGTACCTATATATACACACTTTGCACACAGCATGTACCTATATATATACACACACATTACACACACAGCATGTACCTATATATACACTTTGCACACACACAGCATGTACCTATATACACACATTACACACACAGCATGTACCTATATATACACACTTTGCACACACAGCATGTACCTATATATATATATATACACATTACACACACAGCATGTACCTATATATACACTTTGCACACACACAGCATGTACCTATATATACACACTTTGCACACACAGCATGTACCTATATATACACACATTACACACACAGCATGTACCTATATACACACTTTGCACACACAGCATGTACCTATATATACACACACATTACACACACAGCATGTACCTATATATACACACTTTGCACACACACAGCATGTACCTATATATACACACATTACACACACAGCATGTACCTATATATACACACACAGCATGTACCTATATATACACACACATTACACACACAGCATGTACCTATATATACACACATTACACACACAGCATATACCTATATATACACACACATGACACACAGCATATACCTACATATACACTTTGCACACACACAGCATGTACCTATATATACACACATTACACACACAGCATGTACCTATATATACACACATTACACACACAGCATGTACCTATATATACACACACAGCATGTACCTATATATACACACACAGCATGTTCCTATATATACACACACTACACACACAGCATGTACCTATATATACACTTTACAGACACACACAGCATGTACCTATATATACACACATTACACACACAGCATGTACCTATATATACACACACAGCATGTACCTATATATACACACACACATTACACACTTTACACATACACACAGCATGTACCTATATATACACACATTACACACAGCATGTTCCTATATATACACACACAGCATGTTCCTATATATACACACACAGCATGTACCTATATATACACACACAGCATGTACCTATATATACACACATTACACACAGCATGTTCCTATATATACACACACATTACACACAGCATGTTCCTATATATACACACACAGTATGTACCTATATATACACACATTACACACAGCATGTTCCTATATATACACACACAGCATGTTCCTATATATACACACTTTGCACACACAGCATGTACCTATATATATATACACACACATTACACACACAGCATATACCTATATATACACACACATTACACACAGCATATACCTACATATACACTTTGCACACACACAGCATGTACCTATATATACACACATTACACACACAGCATGTACCTATATATACACACACATCATGTACCTATATATACACTTTACAGACACACACAGCATGTACCTATATATACACACAGCATGTGCCTATATATACACACACATTACACACAGCATGTTCCTATATATACACACATTACACACAGCATGTTCCTATATATACACACATTACACACAGCATGTTCCTATATATACACACATTACACACACCATGTTCCTATATATACACACATTACACACACAGCATGTTCCTATATACACACATTACACACACACAGCATGTACCTATATATATACACACACACATTACACACACAGCATGTACCTATATATATATACACACACACAGCATGTTCCTATATACACACACACACATTACACACAGCATGTACCTATATATACACACATATATATACAGTACCCACAGCCCCCCCTCCCCACACTCCCAGTACCCAGTCCCCCCCCTCCCAGTTCCCACAGCCCCCCTCCCCACACTCCCAGTACCCACAGCCCCCCCTCCCCACACTCCCAGTACCCACAGCCCCCCTTCCCCACACTCCCAGTACCCAGAAGCCGCCTCCCCACACTTCCAGTACCCACAGCCTCCCCCCCCCCCCCAGTACCCACAGGCCTCCCTCCCCACAATCCCAGTAACCACAGCCCCCCTCCCCACACTCCCAGTACCCACAGCCTCCCCCTCCCCGCAATCCCAGTACCCACAGCCCCCCCCTCCCCGCAATCCCAGTACCCACAGCCCCCCCCTCCCCGCAATCCCAGTACCCACAGCCCCCCACTCCCCCCACTCCCAGTACCCACAGCCCCCCACTCCCAGTACCCACAGCCTCCCCCTCCCCACAATCCCAGTACCCACAGCCCCCCTCCCCCCCTCCCAGTACCCACAGCCCCCCACTCCCCACACTCCCAGTACCCACAGCCCCCCCCCCCCACGCTCCCAGTACCCACAGCCCCCCCCCACACTCCCAGTACCCACAGCCTCCCCCTCCCCACAATCCCAGTACCCACAGCCCCCCCTCCCCCCTCCCAGTACCCACAGTTCCCCCCCCTCCCCCCTCCCAGTACCCACAGTTCCCCCCCCACCCCCCCTCCCCCCTCCCAGTACCCACAGTTCCCCCTCCCCCCCCCTCCCAGTACCCACAGCCCCCCCCCCCCTCCCCGTACCCACAGCCCCCCCCCTCCCCGTACCCACAGCCCCCCCCTCCCCGTACCCACAGCCCCCCACAGGCACTCACTGTTTCCTCGCACCGCGATCTGGGTCAGCGTTCTGTTGCCAAGAGCAACCACCGCACAACAAGGGGCGGAGCGTCTTCCTGGAGAGGGCGAATGAGAAGCCGAGCAATGAGTGACGTCATCGACACGGAAACCGGTGTGACAGGGCCAGAGCTCCACATACAGTGATCCTAACAGAGCTCCACATAGTGATGCTGGCAGAGCTCCACATACAGTGATCCTAACAGAGCTCCTACACAAAGCTCCACATAGAGTGATGCTGACAGAGATCCTACACAGAGCTCCACATACAGTGATCATAACAGAGCTCCACATACAGTGATCCTAACAGAGCTCCTACACAGAGCGACACATACAGTGATCCTAACAGAGCTCCACATGCAGTGATCCTGACAGAGCTTCTACATACAGTGATCCATTCCTAACAGAGCTCATACACAGAGCTCCTACACAGAGCTCCACAGCTATCCTAACAGAGCTCTACAGTGATCCTGACAGAGCTCCTACACAGAGCTCCACATACAGTGATCCTAACAGAGCTCCACATACAGTGATCCTGACAGAGCTCCTACACAGAGCTCCACATATAGTGATCCTGACAGAGCTCCACATACAGAGATCTGACAGCTTCTACACAGAGCTCCACATAAAGTGATCCATTCCTAACAGAGCTCATACACAGAGCTCCACATACAGTGATCCTGACAGAGCTCCTACACAGAGATCTGACAGAGCTTCTACACAGAGCTCCACATACAGTGATCCTGACAGAGCTCATACACAGAGCTCCACATACAGTGATCCTGACAGAGCTCCTTATCTGAGCTCCATGGAGTTTTACATACAGTGATCCTGACAGAGCTCCTAATGCAAGCTCCACGGAGCTTTACATACAGTGACTGATGCTGACAGACCTCCACGGAGCTTTACATAGTGATCCTGACAAAGCTCCTAACCTGAACATATTATATATATATATATATATTTTATATTCATTTAAATACATTTTTGTTCTCTTTCAGTACAGCATGAACTCACCCTGAATTCAACACGGTGCAGGACACATTCCCAATAGATCCATATGGATTTCAGTTCTTGCAATCAATATCATAAAACTGCAGAGTTTTTGCTTTACATTCACACAACAAACACCTCGAAATCCACCTCAACCCAAATAGGTTTTATTACATTTAGGTGTGGGACTGTGTAGATTCTACATGGCAAACTCGCGGCCCACAATAAATATCTGCCGCCCGGTGAGTCGCGAGTTTGACATGTTAAGGCAGAGTATGCACCTGCTCTCCACACATTGCAGGCGTAGCGAGGGAGCGTGCACCCTCTGTAGTGATGCCGGAATATGACGTACTTCCGGCCCGGCCGCGGCTGGACAGTGGAGGACCTGGAGGTGCACAAAGGCACACAACGCCATGTCACATTCAGATATGACGTCAACATGCTCCACCTTCACAGGGTTTCAAGGAGTAGCGGGAGGATCCGCTTTGGAACAGGGTGCAGACGGCGCCTTTGGGGGTATACCAGAGGCTGGATTCCGGAGTCGCATACAGGCAGTGGAATGTGAGTGGAGTCTGCTTGTTAGCTAATAATGTTTTTTTTTTTTTTTTTTTTTTTAAACAGGGGCCGGGATTTAGTAGAGGGAGAAGTACTGGGATTTAGTATAGAAGAGGGGAATGTGGTCTAGAATAGGGGGGTACCTACAAAAATGCCCCAGAACTGCTGAATGCTGTTAGAGAAAGTCTCACTGTGCGTCTGACTTTCTAAACTATAAATTTATGCCGCGCTCATAAAGCTCGGCTCTTTCCTCTGCCAAAGTAAATTACTTCAATACCCTCATAACCACACTCTCCCGCGAACCCAAAAACGACTATTCCACACATTTAGCGCTCTTCTTCGCTCTATGGTTCCTCCTCCATCTACTAACTTGACTGCCTCAGACTTTGCAACTCACTTTATTGACAAGATCTCTACAATCAGGGAAGAGATCCCTCGTCTTTCTTCTTCCCCTTACAATACTTCCCCTAACCTCACTCCCTCTGCTGTTCTACAGCGAAAAGGCTTCTGCTCTGCTCCAGTCTTCCCGCCCCACCACCTTCTCCCTAGATCCAATTCCCTCGCATTTAATTTGTACTCTGTCTTCTCTTTCTCTACCTCTCACTAAAATTATCAATCTCTCTCTCTCCTCTGGTATATTTCCATCACCCTTCAAACATGCAACCCCAATTCTAAAGAAGCCCAACCTTGACCCTAACTCCCCGTCCAACTACCGTCCTCTCTCGCTACTGCCTTTTGCATCCAAGATCCTTGAAAGAATTGTGTATGCGAGATTGACAGACTTCCTCGAATCCAACTCTCTGCTAGATCCGCTTCAGTCTGGTTTACGCGTAAAGCACTCTGTGAAAACGGTTCTGACCAAAGTACCTAATGATCTACTCGCTGCAAAATCTCGTCACTACTGTATCCTAATTCTCCTTGACCTTTCTGCAACTTGACACTGTTGATCATCAACAGCTTCTTCTCATCCTCCGCAATTTCGGTCTACAAGATATTGCTCTCTCCTGGTGCTCCTCCTACCTCACCCAGCGCTCTTTCAGTGTCTCTTTCTCTGGCTCTGCTTCTTCTCCCCAACTCCTCTCTGTTGGTGTCCCCCAAGGTTCAGTCCTTGGTCCCCTACTGTTCTCCATCTATAACGCCTCCCTTGGTAAACTCATTAGCTCCTTTGGCTTCCAATATCATTTCTATGCAGATGACACGCAAATCTATCTGTCCTCTCCTGCTCTCTCCCCGTCCCTCTTGTCTAGTGTCTCTGACTGCCTCTCTGCTATTTCTAACTGGATGGCTGCCCACTTCCTTAAACTCAACTTGACCAAAACTGAAATTCTGGTGTTGACTCCCTCAAGTGTTGCTACTCCTGTGTCTCCCTCCCTCCAAGTAAACGGTGCTACCGTCAGCTCCACCACGCAGGCTCGCTGCCTAGGTGTTCTCTTTGACTCCGACCTCTTCTTCACCCCTAATGCCCAGTCTATCGCCAAATTCTGCCGCTTCCATCTCAAAAACATTGCGCGCATCCGACCCTACTTAACTCCAGATGCGACTAAGGTGCTGGTCCATTCCACTGTCCTTTCTCGCCTTGACTACTGTAATCCGCTTCTCAGTGGTCTTACGTGCTCCCAACTTGCACCGATACAGTCCATAATGAATGCGGCGGCGAGGCTCATCTTCCTTTCCGCCTGCACCTCCCACGCCTCACCCTTCTGTCAG